>NW_027186345.1:1153776-1178990 GCF_028583685.1 Petaurus breviceps papuanus | reverse complement strand
TATTGTGTACTAATCATTGTTATATTTCAGGTGCATTAAGGAAAAAAACTTACTTAAAATTGTAAATAATTATTTTAATATGACTATTTTGGGGGATGTGGTACCTATTGTCTGACTTTACGTTATTCTCTATGCGAAAATTTGCTTTGTAATACAAACAAATTGCATGACAAACAGAATCTTGGAATGAATTAAATTCATAAACCAAGGTTCTACTGTATATACAAACAAGATAGATGCAGTATCATTGGGGATAATCAACAGAAGGAAGGCACTTGTATTAAGGAAGATGAGGAAAATCTTACTATAGAAGGTATATGTTTTGCTGGGATATAAAGGAAGTCAGCAAGGGCAGGAGATGGAAATTAGGAGGAAAGAATTCCCAGCATGGAGGACAGTCAGGGAACATATGACTGAGTCAGGAGACTTAGTGTCATATGTGTATATGTATGTGTGTGTGTGCGAGAGAGAGAGAGAGAGAGAGAGAGAGAGAGAGAGAGAGAGAGAGAGAATTTTACTGAATCACAAAGTATATTGTGGGGTACAGGAAGGGGGCAGAATATGGCATAAGAAGATGAGAAAGATGAGGGAGGTAGACAGGATATAAAGTTCTTTAAAAACCAAACAGAGGATTTTATATTTGATCCTAGATGTGATAAGGAGATACTAGAGTTTATTAAATGGGGGGGGGGGTAATTATAGTCAGATCTACACTTTACAAAGTTCGATCTGACTGCTGAGTGGAGGATGCCTTGGAGACTTGATACAGGGAGATCAACTAGCAAGACTATTGCAAAAGTTCAGGCATGATGTGATGAAATCACCTGCATCGTGTCAGGAAGAAAAAAGCAGGTGTATACAAGGGATGTTAATGGAGCTAGAATGGACAAGACTTGGTAATATATTGTATATGGGGAGTTAGAGAGAAGAAAGATCCTGGATGAATCCTAGGTTGTGAACCTGGGTGACTGCTAGGCTGGTGGTTCCATTAACAACAAAGGGGAAACTAGGAAGGGGGCTGAGACTTTGTGGGAAAGATAATAAGTTTAGTCTTGGATATATTGATGGTGTCAATGAGATATCCAGTTTAACATGGCCAATAGGCAGTTGGAAATATGAGACCAGAGCTCAGCAGAGATGTTAGGGCTGGGCAAATAGACCTGAAAATCGTCCTTGTAGACATAATAATTAAGCCCATGGGAAACAGGGATAGAGGAGATGTTGGGGGAAGGTATCTGACATATCAAGAGAGAGGGAAAATATGTTTGGCTACTAAGGCGATGTGTGGCGTGAAAGCAGTTATGTTGTCTCTTAAACTAGAGGTATGTTTACATAGGGATAAATATACTAAATCCCACTTTGGCTCATTTCTATATTAGGGCACTTAGGAGTTGGACTGGATTCTTGTCTGGCTGCCTGCCAGGGTCTGTGAGCAGATACCACACACCCTCTATGTCAGCATGCTAGAGTTAGGGCCCTGATACCATCAACTCTGTCTTTACTTCAAATGATGCAGTAGATATAAAAGGTACAGTAGGGCAAACCATTCATTCAGGGGCCACACCTGTGTCCCTCCTGCCTCCTGCCTCCCCTCAAGCTACTAATATTTGTACTTGTCTAAGCTCGAGGAAAGTTTTAAGGTCAATAGGTCAATGCTGAGATGTTTTGGCCTTAAGACACCAGATAGTCAATGAAAAAGCATTTATTAGGGACCAGTAAAGTACTAGGCACTGTGATGGGCACTGGGGATTCAAAGATGAAAATCAAATCATCTCTTCCCTTGAGTAGTTTCAATTCTGTAACAATAAACAAAATGTGTATGACTGTACAGAATGATTTCGAGGTAGTTAGAGATGGCAGTGGGCTGGGGAGTTAATTGGGAAAGGTTTCATATAGAAAGTGTTCCTTGACCATTGCCAACACCCTTAAATCTAACCAGAACATCTGCTTTTGGTCACCATGGGAACCAATTAAGTGAAAATAGACAGATGAGCACAAATCCATCTTCTCAGTCAAAGTTTGTGCTTTGAGAAAGTGAGGAATTCCAATGAGGCAGAGGTAAGGAGGGAATGCCATGTTGTCATTATAGTCTGAATGGCATTACAGCAGACGTGTTAGCTTTTGAGTCTTGTCCCCTTCCCCTCAATGAATAAAAGTCCTTAGGCACGTGTTCCCTGACTGTCCTCCATGCTCAGAATTCTTTCCTCCTCGTTCTGAATCTCAGACTACACAGAACAGAACTAACACAGAATATACCACAGAACTCTGTTCTGTTGTAATATATCTATATCTGTGTAATAGTCTGTGTAACCAACAAAACAGAAGTCTGTGCTTCACTGAAAATATACAAGTAGCATCAAAGTAGTACAGGTTAGAGTTAAGTCGTATGTGTGTGTGTTTGTGTGTGTGTATGTATGTATCTAATTTCATGTATGCAATTTCATTCAATTTATGTATGTATCTTATGTTTATAACACGAGTCTCCTTTCATATTAGGTGGACCCCCTCATGAAGAATTTATGGAGACCATGGATCCTCATAGTCACATAGGCTGGAAAGCCACGTGTCTGTTGCAATCTGCCCTGTTTGAGGAAGTAGCTACATCAATAAATTCAACGATCCATACTAGGTCACCTAGGACATCCATATAATGCACTGGAATATGTGTATCTATGTGTACATGTTTATAATACATATGTATGCATGTACACACATACATATATACCTATACATACATGTGTGTCTACACACATACACAAATACATGTATACTCTACTAGCTCCCTATCACCTCCATGATCAAATATAAAATCCTCTGTTTGTCTTTTAAAGTCTTTCATAACCTATGCTACTACCTTTCTAGTTTATATTGTGTATACACACACACACACACACCCAGTATATGTTTCTCTGGTTTTCATTATCTCTTTTTTTTCTTTGTGTATTTTCCCCTCTTTGAGTAAGGAGTGAATTGTCTCAGTTAAATTTACTAGCTTGAAGTTTAGTTATAGGAGACAGTCAAGCTATGCAATAACCTGACATAGAATTGTTTAAACAAGGGACAAATGGGTGACATGTTTAAGCAAGTTGAAAGAACTTTGGATCTGTCATGAGGATGGTGTCTGCTTTGCCATTGTTCAGATTCAACAGCCTCATTAAGCTCCACTGAAAAGTAAAGAGTTCTGTCATACACATTTCTTAAAGATTTTGAGCCAGAGGGTAAAAGAATTAAGTATGGTTTCAAATGACATGAAACCAGTTTTCTCTCAACATTGGTTTCTTTTACATGCTATATTTCTGTTGTTGACCAGGTCTGACTCAGGCCCCTTTGATGAGCCAGCCTTGGGATTAGAAGGAAATGACCATCCAACAATTTAAAAGTTCATGCTTTTATAATAACATGGAAAGGATACTCAGCAAAAATACAATATTGCTTCAGACAGGCACGGTCTATTTTTCTAATTTCTGTATGGAAATGTGCCTGGTCAGAAAGGTATCTTGGATCAGAAGGATAGTAGATATTGTTCCACTTATGTTTGCCTCATATTATAAGGTAGAAATTATTTGCCTTGGCATTCATATCTTAAGACTAGGTGGCTCCAAATTCTCTTTTTGATCTTCTTTCAAATTACTGACCTAGAGCATACTACACTCCAGTCAAACTGGAACACTCATCATTTACTGACTGTCCTGACTGCTTCCACTTTCATGAATCTGTGCCCAGTGTCCCCTAGACTGTGCCAACCTCTCTACCTATTGAAATTTCCTTTAATTCTCTTCATGGGACCTTCTAATAGAATGTAAACCCCTTGAAGGCAAGAATTATATTTCAATGTTGTCTTTGTATAAACTTCTTTGCACACAGGAACAAAGAGAGCTGGGAGGTACCTACTCCCTCTAGTCCAACCCCTTCACTTCACAGATGAAGAAACCTAGAGCCAGGGAGGTAAAGTAATTAGCCAAAGGTAGTAGGAGTCAGAGGCAGGTTTTGAATTCATTACCTCTGACTCCAAAGACATGGCTCTTTCCATTGTATCACACTTAGATGTTAAATGCTCACTGAATGAACTACTACTCTGTTGATGAAATCTTTCCCAAATAATTCCTCCAGGTAGAAATGATCCTGTCTTCCTCAAACATCTTCTAGGACTCTCACCTTTCCTATCTATATTTTACTGTCTAACTTTTATTATTGTTACTTGTGTGCATTTTTTTAATCTCCCTACTCGATAGTAGGGGAGGAGGAAGAGGAAAGGCATTTGTATAGCTCTTATTTTGTGCCGGGCAGTGTGCTAGGTACCTCTGATACTAAGCTTATTGCTCAGATTTGCTTCAGCCTTGGGGTGTGGCTGGAAGCAGGAAAGTACAGTCTATATTCAGAATAAGATGGTAATATCATTTAGCATCAATGATTCTGAAGTGCTCCATAGTCACTTTTTCTAGTCATTCTTTGTTGTCAATAAAATATTTGTATTTCACTGTTGATCCCAAATAATTCCTAGGTAAGGTAGGCAGTTGTATCGAGTCCTGTAGTAAATTCTAATTTGACATGAGAATTCATATGTTCACTATCACTTCTGTTGCAACTGAAACCTTTAATAAGGATTCTCAGACAATTTCATCATTTTCTATATAATATAGCCATAATGAGGTTTTTTTCATGCATGGAGCCAGCTTCGAATGATTCTGCCAGGGGAAGCTGCCCACAGTGTTCCCTCCAATATCCCTTATAAGACCAAGTGTATTAAGCAGGCGGAGAAAGAGACCCTGACACATTAGCCCTGGGAAGACATCCTGGGACAGAGTGAGGCTATTCTTCTGGGAGAGGTGCTCACATGAGGTACAACACCCAGAACAAGAAAGTGGTACTTGATAACTCCCTATATAAGCTGATTATTCTTGCTCACTAGACACTAAACTTAGTTTTCAGGGGTGGCTAGGTGGTGCAGTGAATAGACTTAGTTTTCACTGAGGCTGCTGAAATATAAGTCCTACAAATTCTGGCATCCTGCTAAGTTATATATCTTGTTTGCTGATAGTGGTTTTCAGGTCTTCTCCCCCATTAGACTATAAGCTCCTTCAGAACAGGATTGTCTTTTGACTTTCTTTGTATTCCCCAAACTTTGGGACATCACGGATGCTTAATAAATGTTTATTGAGTGATTGAATGCTTATTGTCACTAAGGAGCAAAGCTTTGGTCTCCTGTCATAACTCTAATCTGCAGTATTACCAGAACCAAGAATAGAGGTAATTTACGATAGGAAGGACCACGGGAAAAACAAATGAAAGAAGACTTAGAAAACATACCCCCCCAAAACCCTGTTGTTCATTCTCTTTCTCAGCACCCCTCACCCCCAAACCCTGCCTCATGTTTTTGTGATGTTAATAAAATTTTGCTGTTGCTTTTGGAACTTGCTCAGCACTTTGAGAAATTTATAAACACTTATAATAATTTGCAAGATTAAATATAATCTAGAGCAGTGGTCTCCAAACTTTTTTGATCCTCATTCCATTATTAAAAACATTTTATGTATACTTATTTATAAATTATATAAATGTATCAATGTACTAAGAATGATATTTATATATAATTATACATGTTATATGTATATAATATGAAATCTACACAGAAATGGAAATTTAAAAAGGATGAGATAAAGATGAAATACCATTTGATCCTAAAGTCAGTAGGGAGCCATTGGAGTTTATTGAGTAGGGGAATAACACAGTCAGAATTACATTTTAGGAAAATCCCTTTGGCAACTTTATGTAGGATGAATTCAGGAGGGCAGAGATATGAAGTAGTGAGACCAGTTAGGCAGTTATTCCAATAATAGTCCGGTGGAGAAGATGAGAGCTTAATATGATGAGAGTTATGGTTACATAAGTAGAGAGAAGGGGATAGATGTAAGAGATATCAAGGTGGAGATGTCAAGATTTGACAACTATTTGGATTGCTGGGGTGACAAAGAGTGAGAAGTCCAGGATAATGACCAGGAAATGGGAAAGATAATAGTGCTTTCAGCAAAAATAACATAATTTGGAAGATGGTGGGTTTGGAAGAAAAAATAATGTAATGAAATGTGAGATGCAGATCACCACCCATCCATGTTAGCTGTTTCTATATGACTGGGGCTTTAAAGTTGGGACTTTAACTCACCAGTCACTACTCCAATGATACAATACTCAGAAGAAGGCAGATTGGGATCTTGTTTGCACAGTAGAGGAAAGGAATGGATGAGTGTTGAGGAGTAATGGTAGGTATGTTTCTGTCGAAGAGAATCTCAATAACTGACTTCAAAAACTGTCTTTCCATGCCAAGTGGTTGGTTAGATACCCATGGTCTCCTTGAGGCAGACTGTAGTCGGCCCCCACTTTAGGGACCATTTATCTAGAACTTAAAAGTTAGAAAAACTTCACTAAGGAGATGTCAAAAGCTCAAAAGATTTATTTATCAATAAATCAGTCCACTTCTTTATGATCTGACATTCTCATCTCCCTCAGTGAGAAATTATAATCGTTAAAGGATCTGATGTTCGCTGTGACTCAGGGATTGATGCTATCTCTATAGCACATTTATGTTATTTGGCTTTGGGATTCAAGGTGCTGGTACTATTTCTGGCAGTGCTTTTTATGACCTTAGTCAAATCAAGTCAAATTTATGTTCGTCATTTTCTCTATCCATAAATGGGGCCAGTAAGAACAACCACTTTCAAAGTAAAAGAATGAGGAGTATTTATGAATTGACGTGACCACACTTGCATTCAAATCCTAAAATTTCAAAGCTAATTCTCAATTATCAAACGGATGATTTTCCAAAGTGGATTTTTTCTGTTACCAGTACTTTCTTTTTTCTCCTTTTTTTTCCTCTCCAGGTGGCACCCATTTAGTTACTCCATCCTTATGAACAAAATAAGGAAAACCAATTTTCCTTTCATGAATGTTATAGATAGAATTTATTTTTACTCTTCCTTTTCTCAGAGAGGTAGATATTCTACATAGTAGGTAAAGTGTTGGTTTGGGAGTCTGAAAGATATGGGTTCAGATCCTGACTCTTATACAGAGTAGATGTGGAATAACAGGAAAATCACTTCAGTATCCCCAGGCAATGATGAATTTCCAATCTGCATTGCAAGAGAGTTTCCATACCAGGGAGTTCCTTGCTTTAGTGAAATTACAGATCCAAACAAACAAAATTTTTTCTCCAATAAAATCAGATAATCAGTGCAAAACATTATTAAAAATACCAATTTGAACTCAAACAAAAATCCAAATGGCAGCATGGAATAGCAGATAAAGACACTGGACTTGGCAGCAGGCAGACTGGGTTTCAAATTCTACTTTGTGCTCTGGCAAGTCAATTAACCTCTCTCTGTGCCTCCATTTCCTTATCTTCAAAATGAGAGATTGCATTCAATTACCCCTAAAATCCTTTGCAGGTCTAAATCTAGGATCTGATGATCCCATGATTTCTATTCCTACATGAAGGCCCATCTCTGAGCCAGTGGTTCTTAAAGAACGTGCCTGGAGTTTTTCTAAGTGTGTTAGGAATTACAGGAAAGTTATACCTGTAATCACTTACACAAGTGGGAGACTCCCAGCTCTCTAATCATGACACATAATCACAGCAAAGAATAATATTAGGCTGTGAGAGGGAAAAAAAGTGTGTATTGTTGCCAGGGTGTGCTATGGGAAAAATCCCACACTGTGGTTTTGTAACTTCAATGAAGATCCTTCTTTTGGGAGGTGATAGAAATGTCACTCTAGTGTCAGACTCCTTTGGTCCCAGGTATACACTGGGAGATTTTCTCACTCTCTTGACTTGTCACCTTCACCCACAAAACTGGTGTGCATAGTAGCCCATAGTACACTGAGGATGGCATCCCACTTTCAAATGTGTAGGTTACAATATCCCAAAGGAAAGTTTTGTTTAAAAAAGTAAAATGAAATAGAAATAGAGGAATAAACAGGAATAAATAAAATGTATGTAGGACCCCAGGGTCATTTGAGTCTCACAGATTCCTTTGGCAGAAGCTCTTCTTCACAGATCTTGTCATAGCTTGCTGCTACCTGATAGTTGTGTTTGTGATTGGAGGAGTGGGGGTGGGGTGGGTAAGAGAGGGGTACCTGATGGTACTTCTCTCTCCTTCCCCTTTCTCATACCTTGCTTCATGGTTCACTAGCACAGCCCAGTTTTCTCTGCAAAGGCCAGTAACCCTCCAATCTCACATCATCAAGGGACAAGATAAGTGCAAAAAAAAAAAAAACTTTACAAATTCTTATCTTTTTGTCTGAATGATGCCATTATTTCCTAGAAAGCTGTTCCTAGGCTTGTTCAACCAATCTGGGTTAGCAGCCCCCACCCTTCAGCATGCATGTCCCTTGGAGGCAGACGTATTTTATTTTCACTAGTTACTCAAATGGGAGAAAGAGGAAGAAAAGATAAATACCCATTACTCACTACAGAAAATTGTATTCATTAGCTTCAGCCAATCTATTTTCATGACAATAAAAACAATAGCTTTCAATGGTAGGTGTTAACAGCAGATGAGTGCCTGTCTTCTTGGTGTGCTCACTGTCACTGTTGTTGACACTGTTAAGACCAGTATTTCCCCTACAAGATCATTTATTAATTCTGTTGTGTGTGGTAAATACTACTCAAGTTTCTTCAGTATGTGAACTAGTAACCTGACAAAACTGGGAAAACAACCAGTCCTCATAGCCTTAGTGATTACTTCTTAGACTTTGAATCCCAAAGTGGGCATTGTAGATTTCATGCCAGAAAGACATAGGGATTAACGCTGATAAAATCAAAATGAAGCTAGGCTCCAGGAGAAATTCAAGCTCATTCAATTAAGAACGTTTAAATGACTTTTCTCACTGAAGAGATTGATTTCTGGGCTTTCTAGAATTTTTAATCCCCTCTATAGTTCATCATTTTTTCCCCTACAAAAATCTACTTTTATTAAGGTCTTCCTTAGTGTTGGGAAGAGGAGAATAAGGAAGTTTGGAGTTCCAGAGTCCTATCCTGTCCTACTGCCTTCCTTTCCTGGGTCAAACTCCTGGTCTTTCTCCCTATTCAAATGATAGAAAGTTAGCCCTTCACTTGAATTCAGAGCTAAAAAGGTACTATTACTGGAATAAAAAAGTATACTTAATTTGAATATAGTACTTTAAGATTTGTAAGGTTTTTATATACATTTGAGCATTATAATAGTGCTGTGAAATTGGTATTATAGACATTTATTCTCATTTTACAGATATACAAACTAAATTTCATAGACATTAAGTCACTTGCCCATAGTTACATGTCTTGTAAATGCATAAGGTAAAATTTAAACCTATTTCTCTCAAGATCCACTATTCTTTCCACTGAACACTGGTCACCTTAACTATTGGCCAGGGGGTAATTCCCCTTTGGAGCACTATTTTGGCAATCCAATTAAAAATGGTACCTATAAACATCTAAGCATAAAGAGTAGCTGCCAAACTTCAAACAGTGGTTAATCTGGATTTCAAGGAGGGGGCAATAAATCAATTGACAAGCACCTACCATCCATCAGGAACTGTGATAGGTAATGAGGATATACTTTACAAATGTATCTGTGATCTCATTCATTTTTGAAGTTCTTCCCAAAGATGCAAATCACAACCCAGGCATGCCTACCCATGCTATGTGACTCTTGTCCATGGCCATCATAAGTTCCCACCCAAGAGGCTGAAGACTTTCCTTGATTTCTCCTGACATTGCAAGGGTGCCAGTGGAAGACTTTAGGTCCTGTTACCTTTCACCCTCATCTGTGGCCTGTCTCATCTCTTCTTATCATATATTTCCTGATGACATCTTTTATTCTTGTTCTTCAATGTTCCTCATTTGTTATATGTTGTAACCTGGTCATACTAACCACAAGTCTCTCCATTGTCCTTTGTGTGATATTCATTTTTAATTCTTTGGAGATTGTCATATTCCACATCTCATTAACACTGATAGAAACTTGGTGATAGAAAGATGGGTCTCTATTGAAGTGTGGAGGTAATTTAAGGGGATTTGCAATTTCCTGATCAGTCCATTTCAATTTTAGGCCTAACTTACTGTTTACTGATATCCTCCATCCCAGTTCTACACATTGATGGATGAACTCTATAGGTTGTCTATTCAAATAAATGTTGTAGCATAGGCACTAGACCGGGGTGGGGAACCTGTGGCCCCGAGGTCACATGTGACCTTCTAGGTCCTTGGGTGTAGCCTTTTGACTGAGTCCAAATTTTATAAGGCTACATGTGACCTGAAGGCTGCAGGTTCCCCACCCCTGAGCTAGACATTCTTTATCCAGTTGGTCTTTCCTATGTGGATGATTAGGATAAACTCTTGAATGGTTATAGATCTATTCCAGGAGGCTTTGTGGTTTTATAGGACTTGATACATCTAGCACAATGTCATCAACAAAGAGAAACATCTGGAGAACATCACCAACCTCAGAGAATTCCTCATCAGTTTGAAATCTGTGTTACATCTTCTTTACCTCTGACGTAAACACTTTTGATGAGCATACATCTCCCTGTTAAAATAAAGCTATTTCTGTTACATCTTTCAAAGAACGTTGAGTGATTTTGATGTATAGATGAGACATTTGTTTTTATTGGAAAAGGGCATTTAAGGTGATGATTTATTCCACCAAAGCAAATGGTTTCTCATAATCTATAAGCACAATAATTTCTTGTATTCTTCACATGCATCAATGTATTACAAGGAGGTAAAATGTAGTATATCAACCACATTAATTATACAATAAAATTATACAATATGCAACATACATAAATACACATGGTTACACAATATTGCTTGCAAAAGTTTGCATGTTCCCTAGTCATACCTTCATTAAGGATGCTTGCAATTAATGTATAAATTTTTTTCATATGGACCTAATATTATATAGATAATAATACTAATAACTGTTAATATCATTTATATAGCAGTTACAATATGCCAGGCTCTGTGCTTAGTCTTTCACAAATATTATCTCATTTAATCATTACAACAACCTTGGAAGAGAGGTACTATTATTATCCTCATTTTACCATTGAGAAAGCTGTTGCAAACAGAAGTAAGAAACTGCCCAAGGTCATACAACTAGTAAGTATCTGAAGCTGCATTTGAACTTGGGTATCAATAATTCAACTCAATTCAATGAACATTTATTATGTGTCTACTATGGGTCAGGCATTGAACTGTCACCTAAAAGCCTATAATTGGTAGCTATTGATATTTTCTTGGTTGCCTTTTTTTTTTTAGGCATTAGTAAGGTCTAAGGTCTTTACCTTTTTTTTGTTCTTTCTCTTCTTGATTTAAACAAATCTCTAGTGCCCTCACAATTGTGTAACCTTGGATATAGATCTCTGCTACATATACTTGACCCAATCCAGCTGCTTTTCTCAGCTTTTCTCTTGCAATTGTGATTTCTATCTTCTCTCTCAGTATATTCAGGACTTTGATGTTTGTGTTCAAGTGTGGTAGTTCTACTGTCTTCAGTGATGAAAATAATTTGTTATAGTAATCTTAGCAGATCTTTTCCATTTTTATTGCTTTCCTTTAATTTTCAACCTTAAATCATCCTTTTAATGATTTTTGCTTTTGTATCTCTTGGTGAGATTTCTTTAAACTGATTTTATGCTCCACTGCTCCGCTCTAATTTATGAAACGATGTTACACATAATAGTATCTTTTGTAAGATTTTACAAATACATTCATATTTTGAACCAGCATTGCCGTTGGCTGCCATCTTTCTCATGTGGCAAGTTTGTCAAATATTTGCTAACTTGGGTGCTTTATGGACTTTGCTGGTCTTTTTGCTGTAGTCATACTTTTACATTGGCTAAACTTCTATATAAAATTATGCAGTTGGTGTCAATGTCATTTCTATTGTCCATTTCCCATTTTTCATTGTTGATCATATCTTTTCTCATTGTTATTTTTCTTGCTTTTTATTAATTCTATCCTTTGCTCTGACAAATCAGTTGTCTGATTATATAAAGATGGTGATTCAGAAATGATTTCATATTGATAAGAAGTCTTTTCCTGTCTGTTAATTTCTATTTTTGGTGATATTATTTGATGTTCATTGTATCTATCACTAATTGTTTTTTCTCAAAGAAAAAAATGTTCCTGTGTAATGCCAACACAATATTCACAGTGCCTACAGTGGCTATGAATGTGCCAGCATAATTCTGAATTGCAAAATATAACAGACTCTCCACATAGAAAACAGAACAAAACATTTATTCCAACACCATAAAGCTGAATCCCAACTCCAGAAAGCCAAATCCATCATAGCAAAAATGAAATCTATATACAATAATAATGCAGAGGGCACCATCCCCAAACCTTCCCACAAATGAACACTCATTGCTCTCTGCCTGCTTCTTCTCTTTCCCTCTGCTCTAACTGTTCTGACCAATTTCCTCTGGGCTCTGCTCCAGCTTTCCTGCTCCACCCTTCCTGCTCCACATATTGAGTAAGCTCCTCCTACCACAGACTTCATGTAACTCAAATTCATATGACGGGCTTCCATGTGACTCAAGTAGGTCATATAGGTCTAGTAATGGATGAGAAAGATCTTTCCATTTACATTACCATTATATCCTGGCATAAAAATGAGAGGTTTCTATGTTGACTTCTCTCTTTCCTTCTTGAACCATTGATTCTCCACTGATTCTCACTATCATCATCTTTTCCCACCTTTGCAATGAGATCACAAAATATCACAGTGTACATTGATTTAATCTGTAGTCTGACTGATTTTTTCATAAAATTTCTCTCCCTTTTGATCCTCTGTAATTAATGTTGGTGGGTATGCTGCTATTTTCATTGTGATCCTTTTTTTTTTTTTCAAATACTTATCAGTTCTGCAATATAAGATGACCAAATACTCCATGAAATAATGTTTCTTGTTGCCTTTGGGTATGCAATAAAACCAGCTCCTTTCTAAGTAGTATGTGCAAGTCATGCTCAATCTACCTGCAAATTCCTTTTTTTTTTGTTTTGTTTTGTGCTGTTTTTATTTATGGCAAGAATGTCAAACTTAATATAATTCATCTCCTCCTGTAGAAATTCTACTCACTGATTAGTTGCTAAACAAAGATCTAATTTTTAGAATACCAGTGGTCAGATAAAAATGTATAGACCTATAAACAATCTAATTTATGTTCCCAACTTTAATAATAAGAGGTGCTTGACACTTTATATTCCTTTTAAGAAGAGAAAAACAGTTTAAAAAACACCTCAAACTTTTATGTGTCTCTCAATTGCTTATTTTTTATTCCTGTGGGTCCTGTCGCTGGAGAGAAAAGAGTTAGTTTGCCCCTGTCCAATTTCTTTTTCTCTTGCCTATGGGAAAGTTCTGAGGTATGACTGAAATATTTTAGCAAACTGCTTAGTGTGCTCACTCCTTTAATCAGTAGTTTTGCTTAAGGTGGCTTTTGCTAGACAGATAACTACCTGCCTTACAGTTTCCCAAACTGTGGATTTAATTAAAATCACAATTCTACTCTAACTGGAACCAATATTGATTTTACACTAAAATATCCAAGGTATAATTTTGCTCAGAAGTCATTGAAGCCCATTTATTTGCCTCTTTCCCCTCTTTATCTTAGCATCCTCTGCTTCTTTTTCCATCACTCTGCATCTGTCAATGCAGAAATGAAAACTAACTGCACAGGATTGAGGAACATTTTGTATTTTTCTTTTTTCAAGGATAACTATAGTGAAAAAGTTCATTGCTAAATGGCCAACCTACTGGTGATGAACCTCTCCATAGTTAGTGAGACTGGTCCTCACTAAATTAGATTTAACCTGTTGCCAAGCCTGGTAGGTCCTTTCAAAATTTTTATGCTCCTATATCAAAACCTTCAAGAGCTCAGGTGAAATTCATCTCATGATGAAGCACCAGAATAAGATTTTTTTTGGCAAATATCAGACATACAAAACAAAAAATTGCAACAGTACCTGCTCTCCTGGATCTTACATTCTGCTGGGGGAAATAACATGTATACCTACAAGGATGTACAAGACAAATCCCTGGGGAGTCACAAGAAGGTCATAGGTAAAGGTCTCATGGAAGTGATAGCATAGGACTTTTAAACCAAGTTAGGAATTTTTTGAGACAAAGGTGAAGAAGGAGTAGATTGACATGGGCAACATTTTATACCAAGTCATGGAGACTGGAGATGGAATTTTGCATATAAGCAACAGCAAAGAAATCTTTTGGCTGGAGTGTGTGTGCAAAGGGAAGTAATATCTAATAAGACTGGAAAGAGAAATTGAAGTCAGCTTATAAACACCTTGAAGAGCCAGAATTTGTATCTGATTCTAGAAGAAATAGGGAACCATTGGAGTTTATTGAAAAAGGAAATAATAAGGTCAACTTTGTACCTTAGTAATAAATGAAGTATCTACAATCTGCCAATCATTGTACTAAGTGTTATGGGTACAAATGCAAGAGTTAAACATCCCGTGACCTCAAGGAGCTCCTGGTTTGCATAAGGGAAGGCCACACTTACACAGGAGAATTGGCCAGGGAAGGGAATTCTGATCTGGGGAGTTAACAATGATGATGAACTGAGCCATAGGGCAATTGATTGTCAACACACTTCCTGGTGGTAATGACAGTATTAATTTGATTGTTTTTCCCAGAACAAAAATAAGGGTGAGGAGTTTTTCTTGAAGTGGGAGGGTAGATGGTAAGACATCCTGCCTCATAGGTTCTTATTTCTTGGTGGACCACTGAATAGGATATGAAGGATGTTCTGGGATTGGCTATACATAGTAGGCTAGGAATACCACTTAAGCAGAAACATGGAGAATGGATTGTAGAGGGGAGAGTCCTGGTACAAAGAGAGTATATTAAAACCCCAAACCTAAATATATGATAGCATGTGAAAAAAAACAATTTACTTAATACACTTATCTCACAACCTACTAAACCACTTTTGTTTTGTCTTTATTTCTTCATTTTTTTTTTCTTCTGGTCAAATTCCTTTCTCTCTTCCTGTCAGTCTTTCACTAATCTTTGCCTCTTTCTCCTGCTCCATTCCCTGCTTCTTCTCTGTCCTTTTCCCTATTTTCCTTTCCCATCTGCCTCAGCTCTTCCATGTCAGCATATATCTTTGTGTTGTTTGCCTTTTGGAGGGCAATTGGGGTTAAGTAACTTGCCCAAGGTTACATGGCTAGGTTTTTTTGTGGGGTAAGTGTCTGAGGCCGGAACTGAACTGGGGTCCTCCTGACTCCAGGGTTGGCCTTTTACTCACTGCGCCACCTAGCCGCCCCAGCAAATATCATTGTTATTCAGTCATTTCAGTCATGTCCTATTCTTTCTAATCCCAGATGCAGTTTTCTTGGCAAAAATACTAGAGTGGTTTACCCTTTTCTTCTCCAACTCATTTTTCAGATGCAAAACTGAGGCAAAGAGGGTTAAGTAACTTGCCCAGAGTTACACAGCTAGTAGGTGTCTGAGGTCACATTTGAACTCAGGAAGAAGAGTCTTCCTTACTTCAGGCCACGGACTGTAGGTCCACCGTGCCACCAATCTGCCCTCATTATAAATTAGCTATCCTTAATAATAGAGTTGGAACTTCATTTTTAGGATTTAGTTTATGTACCCAACTTTAATAGCAAGAAGTTTTAATACTTTAAATTCCTCATTGTAAGAGAAAAAAACAACAATCTAAATCCCTGTCTCCCAATTGCTATTCTTTTTTTTTGTTCCTGTGGGTCTGTGTCACTGGAAAAGGAAAAAAAATTCTCTACCCTTGTCCTGTTTCCTATTCTTTTGCCATTTGGGTTAGTTCTAGGACATGGCTGAAGTACCGTAGCAAGTTTCTTAGTGTTTTTACTTCCTTAATCAATATTCTCACATAAGATGGTTTCTACTAGGCAGATAACTAGCTGCCTGACAGCCTTCCAAAGAATGGATTTAATTAAAATCATGATTATACTTTAAATAGAACCATATTAATTGAACACCAAATTACTCAAAACAGATAATTTTGCTTGAAGCAGCAGACACCAGCTTACCTGCCTCTTTCCCCATTCTTTATCCACCACTTTTCATTTTAAAACTATGTATAACTTTAAACTCAAAGAATATGCTTTCTGCATATAATTTAATATGTAATAGTTTCCCTGGTACAGTTACCTGGGGCAGCACTCTTATAACTATGAAGCAAATAAAGATGATTGATTTTTAAGTGAAATTCTAACAGGTCTCATCATACTCTTCATTCTCTAAAAAATTCAGTGAGGCTCAAAGTTTCCAGAGTTGGCCTAGACCCAGGAGGCAGGGGGTTCTTTCATTAAATGTTCTTTAATTCTTGCACACCACTCACAGCTGGATCAAGTTCCTCTCGGGTGGTTTGAGGTCACCTTGACTGGATTGTTTTTATGGGCAGAGGGACCAAAACCTAAGCATGGCCTAGGTGAGCATGTATTGCCTTTAAAGGCTTGCTGCTCTGGGCAAAGAAAGAGTTGCTGTAATTTAAGGAAATCTAATCTCCTCAAAGGCCCTGCTGGGCATTTCGCTGACATCATGTTTGTTCTAGTCTTAACTGATTCAATAGCATGATCATTATGTAAAAAACAAAACACCACAGAAGTAAACAGAAATAGACAAATGAATGAGCAAAACTAGCGTCTCTTTTAGGTCAGAGCTGGAAGAAAGGCCAGTTGGTGTGAAAGTCTATTCTATTTGCACTCTTATATTTGTAGAGCCTTAATTCAGCTTAGTAGGTAAAATGTAAGAAAAATTAACTAATTGTCATTCTTTTTGAGAAAATGAGATAGTATTTGTAAAGTGTTTAACACACTACCTGCAATATAGTAATTGCTTAAGAAATACTTATACCTGAGTGTTACTGAGAAGAGGCAGGGGTGAATGAGAAAGGAAGTTTCAGGTTTGAAGTTTTCTTCTACTCAACTGAAAAAATATATATTGAGTGCCTACTATGTGTTAGGCACTATGCTAGGTTCTGGGGAGATACACACACATACACACACACACACACACACACACACACACACACACACACATACAGCACAGTTTCTGCCCTTGAGGAGTTTCCAGTCTACTGGAGAATACAACACATACACAAATGAGCAAATATAAATTGCATGTGAAATAATTTAAGGAAGAAGAGAGAGCTAACAATAGGGGTTGGTTGTTTTCCATTCTCAAAGATCAAAATGACACATCACTATATTGGGGTCGAGGTACAGTGTGTCCGACTGTGATTGATCAGACCAACGTAAACTCAGAAGGCTCTACCACAAGTCAGACACTAATAGTTCATGTAACAATAGGGGTAAGATGATCAGGCAAGGCCTCTGATTGGAAGTAGCACTTTAACTGCACTTTGATGGAAACTAGGGATTCTGTGGAATAGAAGGTAGGTAGGAAGGTATTCTAAACATTAAGGACTATTTGTCCAATGACAGTGAGGTAGGAGATAAAATGTTGTTTATGGGAATCAGTAAGAATGAAGAGTGTACAAGCGAAAGGAAGAACAGAGAATCACAGAATTTGAAATTAATCTAGTCCAACCCATATCAAAAAGGAATCCCTACTATATGACATCTGACAAATGGTCATTCAGCCTAAGTTTGAAACCTACCAGAAAGGAAGCTCACTACCTCTTGGAGTAATCCATTCTAATTTTGGATGGCTCTACTTCTTATGAATTTTTCATTTTTATTTTTTCTGCGATCAAGCTTAAATTTGACTCTGTAACTTCTGATCATTTCTCCTGGTTTAGTCCTTTAGGGCTAGATGGAACAAGTTTGGCCTTCTGGGACCAAATGGAACCAGTCTATCCCTCATCCACATGACAACAATTATGTCAAGACAGATATAATGCCTAAAAATGATAGTAATGATAAAAATGATAGCTAATATGAAATAAAACTTGTAAGGGTAGGTGAAAACCAGATCATGGAAGGCTTGAACTGCCAACCTGAGGAGTTTTTAGTTTATATAAGAGGCAGTAAGAGCTACTGAAGATTTTTGAGTGTGGAAGGGGATGAACTGATGAGTTTTGTGTTTTAGAAATATCAATCTGGCAGTGCTGTGAAGGGATAGATTTTAGAGAGGGGAAATTTAGAAGCAGAGAGATCAAATAAGAAGTTATCATAATATTCCACAGGAGTAATAAGGACTTACACAAATACAAGTCCTGTATGAATAGAGAGAAGGGGATGAATGTAAGAATTACTGTGGAGATAGCATTGACAAGAGTTGGTTGCGGATTGGATATGGGAATTGAGCAAGAGAAAAGAGTCAAGGATTAATATTAAGTTTTGAACCTTGGTAACCAGAAAGATGATGGTACCATGAACAGAAATAGGGAAGTTTGAAAGAGAGATAAGCTTGAGGGGAAATATAATAAGTTCCATTTTGGGGATGTTAAGTTTGAGATACATATGGGATAGCCATATTGAGATGTCCAATGGGTAGTTTGTAATGCAGGAATTCAGGAGTTTAGGACAGAATATATAGATCTGGAAATTCATTAACCTATAGTAGATAATTGAATATATGAAAGCTAATGAGATCACAAAAAAGGGGAGTCTAGAGAAGAAAAGAGAGTTCATGATAGATTTTTGAGAGAACCCTAACCTTAGTGGATAGGGACTGGAAGACTATGGTTGGTGGTTGGTTTTTGTCCTTTATTCTCAAAGAGGACCAAAATGACATCACTACATTAGAGTTGAGTTACAGTGTGTCTGACTGGCTGATCAGACCAATACAAACTTGGAATGCACAAATAGGTACAAATAGTCTATGTGGACATTTGGGGTGGATTCTCTAAATCTGCACATCTCACATTTCTTCTGAGCTGCTGCAATTCTGTTTTGCTCATAGAGCATAGCACCTTCTTTGATGCAGGCACGCCATGCTGGGCTGTCCTTTGCCAGCATCTCCCATGTCACACAATTATTTCCAAAGTTTTTCAGAGAGAAGCAGGAAGAATATGATGATTCAAAAAAAGAGATAGAGAAAGAAAAGCATACAGGATAATCAAGATCTAAAAGTATCATGGAAGCTAAGGGAGTAGTGAGTGTCCAAGAAATGTCTAGTGGTGGATAATGTCAAAAGTTGAAGAGGTCAAGTAAAAGGAAGATTAAGGAAAGATCATTGTACTAAGAAGTTGAGAATAATTGCTAAACTTGGGGAAGAAGTTAACTGTGAATAGTGTGGTCATAAATAAGATTACAAGTGATTAAGAAATGAGTAGGAAGGGAAGAAATGCAGGTTCTATTGCAGAAAACCCTTTCAAAGAGTTTGGCTAAGGAGAAGAGATTTAGGTTGATAGCCTGAAAGTATGTGAAATCATTTAGGTGTGGTGCTTATCTTATTTCTCTACTAAAACCCTCCACATACTGGCATAGAGATAACAAGATCAAAGGCTTCCAGGGCATGAGGTAGACCATTTATGAAGGATTCATAAAAAAAAAACTCCAAACATGAATGAAAATTAATGTTAATGAGAAGGTATGGGGGATTTGCAGTCTGTATTCATGAGTACTCACATTAGTAAAAAGAGAGATTTTTCAAGGTACCAGATTTATCAATCAACTAAAAGCTCTATGCAAATAATTTTAATAGCAGGTTGACTCTCATGTTTAACTCATTTCTAATTCCTCTAAAATAGGATATAAGTAAGTTGAACATGCCTGGTCTTGTGCTACTATAAAGTTTGCATTTGGGATCATTCTGAACAGTTCACTGGAAATACCTCATGTTAAAAATTGTACTCAATTTTCTTTACTTAGCAAATTTACTCATCAATCCTCAATCTATACCTAAGGAAATATCTGATTTCAATTGATTGAGCTGTTTTTATACATAGGTTGGACTTGGTGGAACTGATACATAATCATGAAAATGGGGGCAGGAGATGTAAAGTGATGCGGTAACCAAAAACAGGTGATACTTTGAATATATTCCAATACACCTGGGGGATTACCTTAAGAGGTGAATGGAGAGAGTGTACTTGATACATGCAGCTTATTTATTGTGTATTCTACAACAACCAAAGACCTCTTGAAGGATGGATGGAGTAGAGAGACATGGTTAAAGACCTCACAGACAGAAGGTCCAATCAATAAGGTAATTTCCTATCCTGGATCCCACCTGACAAGGGATCAATGGGAAGGCATTGTTTCTTTGTAACTTGTTGAAATACATGAAATACAATCTTCACTTAAGAGCACAGACAGACCATGGTCTTAAAATGAAGTAATGAAAGGTGGGGAGAGCCTGGTTACGTGTATTCAGTGGAAATTATCTGTTTTACTTCTCTTGCATAAGGCAGGTTGTAGAATGATACTCTAGAGAATAATAGGGATTTCCATTTAAGCTAATTTTTTCTTTACTACTCAGGGTACACAAAGTTCTGCTGCTGCTGTCTCAAGTCACCTGAGACTGAGGATAGATTGCTTTTCTTTATGATGATATCTCTTCTTAGGTATGACAGATCTAGGGATTTTGTAGGTTTGAAGGACTGCTGTTTTAGGCCTAAAAGGAACATAAGAGAAAATTCAGTCCTAACTCCTAATTTTATAGATTACAAATAAAATTTGGAAAGGCTAAATAGTTTTCCTAAGATTGCATGGGCAGTAAGAGGGCAGAGCTGAGATTTAAATCCAGGTTCTCTGATTTAAATCCTGTACTAGATTTCCTTTGTAACTATGGGTTAATAAAATAATAACATAAAATAGCTCAAATTCACATCATGCTTTTGCTGTTCACAAAATACCATCACCAGGTGGATGTTGCAGGATGGGGCAATTGCAAAGATTAAGAAAACCCAAGCCATACCCTGGAGGGTTGGGAGATCTGGACCCTATGTGTTGCTCAAGCAAGAAAGTATGAGATGAACATAAAATGTCTGTTCAGCAGGATGATAAAATGTCTTTGCTTTTCATGTTGTGAATATTTGTTAAGGCATCCTTGAATCCTTTGTGTTTTAAATACATCTTTTAAGGCTCAGGAAATAAATAGCTGCCCCCAACCTTAGATCAACTTTGCACAGAGAATCTCTCTCTCTCTCTCTGTCTCTGTCTCTCTCTGTCTCTCTGTCTCTCTCTGTGTCCTCTCCCTCTCTCCCTCTCCCTCTCTGTCTTCCCCCTCATATATATGTGTATGAATGTATATTATGTATATGTATGTAAATATATAGTGTCAAGGCACATGATACATGCCCAGTCATTTGGTAAAATGGGAAAGATCAGAGCCCCCACTCTATCCATGGAAGCATCATCAGCATACAGGTAAACCAAAGGGTCATAGACACTAACATTTATATTTATGCCAATTTGCTTTACTGGAATAAATGCATTGTGGCATTCCTTTAGCCTAGTAGTTCATGCAAGTGTTTCATCAAGATAAGAGAAGCATGAGATGTCTTTTTCATGCCTGCTTTTGAAGTAGGGGAACTTACCTAGTTTCAGAGTGCTGGTGAGTAATGGAGATTGAACAAGTGCTTCTGTTTTTCTTTATAAAGAGTTAATTCTCCAAGCTTTTATCTGTGGTCTAAATATTAAGTCATTCTTCCCACCTTCAGCCTTCTCATTACTCTCTATGGCATTTTACTAAGTTCTCAAGTGGGTTTCCCTAGTTTCTCTGGTGACTGAGCTATTGTTTAAAAAAGACCTTGGATAACCTCACCTTGGCCTAGAAGTTTCTGGCATAATTATATGTACTGAAAGTCAATAGGCACACCCAACCAGAGGTAAACTTTGGGTTTACTCAAAGTACAAATGCACTATTTTTTGGCTTAAACAGACAAAATTTTCCTTCCACAAATATGCATTTTAGTAACCTAAAAAAAAACAAACCCACAGGTGATCAAAAAATATATTCTTAGCTTGAGAAATATATCTATCAAAAAGAAAGAAAACACAGCTTATCATTTCAATAATTCATACCTTTCCATGTGTTTCTTACATATGGACATACATAAAACAAATTTTAATCTCACAGACTTGAAACCTTAGAATAAAATCTATATATGAAATTGGTTGTTGTTTTTTTTTTTTAAACCACTTTGATTCTTCCTCTTCTTTTATCCTCTTTATCTATTCTATCACCAAAATCTTTGTTTCTTTCTTTAAAATGTCTCTTGGAGTCACCATTTCTCTACCTTTAAACTGCTGTTATCCTAATTCAGACCCATTGTCACTTTATACCTAGGTTCCTGTCATATGACTCCATTCTCTCCTTTCTTTAGGCTTCATCCTGCATACCTCTACCATAAGGACATCACTTATCATCTTTCTTCCCTGTTCAAGAATATCCTATGACTTCTTTTATTGCCTACTCACAACAAGTCCAAACTCTTCTCATTGGACGAAGCATAGTATAGTGGAGAGAACATTAGTCTTAGGGTCACAATTTCACATTGTGGTTGTTGTTACAAACCTGAGATGTCATTTATTTCAGATCTTCATTTTATGAGTGTGGAAAATGAGGCCTAGAGGAGTCAAGCAAATTACCTAAGGTCATATAAGCAGCAAGTAACAAAGTTAGAATTCAAAATGAAGTTCTTTGACTCTAAATTGAGAGATCCCCTACTATATTGCATTGTGCTAAGCACTGAGAATACACAGATAAAGACAAAAACTATCCCTGACTTCAAGGATATAGAAAATGTACGTCTGATTTTTTTTTCTTTTAAAAATTATTTAATATTTTATTTTTACCCAATTACATGTAAAAACAATTTTAACATTTTTTAAAATTTGTATTTCAAATTCTCTCCTTCCCTCCCTTCTCACTTCATTGAGAAGGTAATCAATTTGATATAGGCTATACATGTTCAGTCATGCAAAACATATTTCCATATTAGTCATGTTTTGAAAGAAAACACAGACCAAAAAAAAAAACCAGCAAGAAAAATAAAGACATTTTTAAAAAGTATGCTTTGATCTGCCTTCAGATTCCTTCATCTATTTCTCTGGAAATGGAAGGCATTTTTTAACACGAGTCCTTTGGAACTCTCTTAAATTATTGTATTACTGAGAATAGCTAAAGTTATTCACAGTTGTTCATACAATATTGCTGTACAGTGTGTCTGCTCATTTCACTTTGCATCAGTTCATGTAAGTCTTTCCAGGTTTTTCTGAGAGTATCCTTCTCGTCATTCTTACAGCTCAATCATAAATATATTTAGTTCACAACCATAAGCTGCAATTTGTCCAGTCATTTCCCCAGTGGATGGGCATCCCTCAATTTCCAATTCAATTTCCAATACAATTCAATTGCTTCCACAAAGAGAGCTGCTATACATATTTTTGTATATCTTGATACTTTTCCTTTTTGTTTTTTATCTTTTTGGAATACACATGCATGTCTTATTAAAACAGTATACATTCTTAAAACAACTGTACACAAAGTAATACAGTATGTTCACACATCATAAGTTAATATAAGGTAATTTGAGGAAGGAGAGGGCTCTAGTGACTAGGGCATCAGGAAAGGCTTCATGTAGGAGTATGCATATAAATTTGAGTCTTAAAAGAAGTTAAAGAATCTAAGAGTCAGGGGAGAGGAGGCAATACTTTCCAGGCATGGAGAATGAACTTTGGTAAGGCACATAAGCAGGAGATAGAATACTTGGTTCAGCCAACAGGAAGCAAGCCATGCTGTTGAGAAAGTAGATTTTATGCTAGAAAGCAATGTGAAAAAAACCTAGAAATGAAGGTTGAAGTCCTGCTGTGAAGGGTTTTAAATATCAGTCAGAGATTTTTAAACAAAAGTTTTAAAATAAATATTTAAAGGGTTTTAAATACCAATCTGTATTTTATTCCAGAAGCAATAGGGAGCTAGTGAAGGATTTTTTTTTTTTAAACAGAGGAGGTATAATCCAGTCAGACTACTATTTTAGGAAGTTTATTTTGGCAGTTGCATAGAATGGTGTTGTCAAACTCAAGTAAAAATAACCACTAAACCTTACCTAACAATCCATGTGGGCCTCATGTTGACTTAGAAAACCACGTATGTTTGTATATTTTCTTTTTACTAATTAATTTTTTGTTATATATTTCCTAATTACATTTTAATCTGGTTTGGGCTCATTTGGGAGTGTTGTAGGATGCATGACACCAATGGACTATGTGTTTGATATCTTTGGTGTAGACAATGAATTGGAAGAGAGAAAGACCAGAAACAAAAAGAAGAGTTAAGACCTTAGTTCCACTGAGAAGTGATGAGTACCTGAGGTAGGGCTGTGTCCGTGGGAGTAGAAAGGAGACAGAATACAGAGATATGTTGGAGGCAAAATCAACAGGACTTGGCAACTGATTGGATATGGAGGGTGAGGGAGAGGGAGAGGGAAAAAGCAAGGATGGTTCTGAGATTGTGAACCTGGGTCACTGGGTGGTATCTTCTTCTGTTGATTATGGTACCCTCAACAGAATAAGGAAATTTAGAGGATGAGTAGACTTAGGGGAAGAGATAATGAATAGCTTTTTAGAAATGACAAACTTGAGATGTGTAAAGGCATATATGTGGAGATATTTAGCAAGCAGATAACAATAAAGGGCTGCAATTGAAGAGAGAGATTAGGGCTTGATATAGATATTTGGGAACCATCTGCATAGAGAGGATATTTGTGTTCATGGGAAATAATGGGATCACAAAAAGAGTGGGTATAGAGAGTGGGGAGAAGACCTAAGACAGAGCCTTGAGGAATAGACACTCTAAGGGGTGTCAGATGAATAATGAACTGACAAAGGACATTGAGAAAGTATGGTCAGATTGTTAGGAGAACCAGAAAGAAGAAAGCTGTGTTACAGGAGTGGAAGAAAGAGAGAATGATTAGGACAAGAGGGATGGATGTCATTGTAAAAAACTGCAAAAAGGCCAAGATTGAGAACTGAAGAAAAGCCTTCAGGTCAAAAGAACATTGGAGCTGAGAAGTGAGTGGGAGGTAAGGAAGTGGAAGCAACAACTATCAATGACTTTTTTTTTTTAAAGCGTTTGGTTAATAAATGGAGAAGTAATATAAGAAAATAGCTTGAAATAATAGCAGGGTCATGTAAGGTTTTCTTGATGATGAAGATACAAGGAGGCACCATAGCTAGGTTTATAGTCATAGCAAAGGATACAGTAAATGAGAGACTGAAAGAGGGAGAGAAGGAGGGAGGGAATGAGGGAGGGAGGGAG
>NW_027186345.1:1096176-1153676 GCF_028583685.1 Petaurus breviceps papuanus | reverse complement strand
GAGAGAGAGAGAGAGAGAGAGAGAGAGAGAGAGAGAGAGAGAGAGAATATTACCAAAGAAACAATCTGAAAAAATAAAGGGCCACGGTGAGTTTTGGGGAGGCTAGGTGGTGCAGTGAATAGAGCACCGGCCCTGGGGTCAGGAGGACCTGAGTTCAAATCTGGTCTCAGATATTTAACACTTACTAGACATGTGACCTTGGGCAAGTCACTTAACCCCAATTGCCCTGCCTTCCCCCTCAAAAAAAAAGGGAAAAAAAAGAAAAAAAGAAATAATCCAGAGAAAGAAGGAGAAAATAGGAACAAGGACCTAATAAAAGGAATAACCTACAGAAACTGGAGCAAAGGAAGATGTATACCGGGGATTGGGGTGTGGAGTCCAATGAACTGTAACTAGGGCAGGGTAATTTGGGCTTCATCTTTAGGCATTAAAATTTTAAAAGTGCTAATAGCACTTGACAACGCTACAGCAACATAGAAACAACTGAGTTTAGCACCTTGTTAGCAAAAGTTAACTGATGTTAAGATAAAAAGCAACTCTATGCCCCACTCTCCCCCCTCCATGAGCTCATCTTTAGCCTGGCTCCTCTATGCTCTCTTCCATTTCCTCCTCGGCCCCCTTTCCAGCAGTGATCTTGCTAGGATCTCTCCCCACCTAGGTACATTTTATGCTGCTTGTCTTAGGCCTGTTTTGTGAAGCTTACCCCCAGTGCAAGCACCAAAAAGTGCTTTTTTTGATGACTTCAGGGGAAGAGGAGAAGCAAGAGCTCATAATAGATGGCCTCATTTTTCTCAATAGAGTAAGAGGCAACGCTCTTTGATAAGAGGAAAGAGGTTAGGGACAACATGGGGGTCCTGAATAGGGAAAAGAAGGACACTGTAGGGAATGTGGATGTCAACTAGGGAAAAATAAAAGGATTATTGTTGAATTGTGAAAGCCCAGTTAAAATTAAATAACACGTTTGTAATAGACCAGCCACTACAGTTGCAGACTTCTAGAGGTATTCAGCAATGCTCAGATAGAAACAGAGAAGGTAAATGATGGACAAAACCTAGGAGTGGGTCTGGGCAAAATGGGAGTACTGATAGGTCAAGAGAACATGTGATCCAGGGGTAGAGAACAGTATATAATTGAACATGTTAATTATCGTATTGAGATTGAGAAAAGAGGAAGATAGGGCCAGAGCAAGGATGATGGTCTTGGAGAACAGGTATCAGTAAACTGTGATGGTGACAAAAAATAGGCAGCTATATTTACTACTTGTGTGACCCTGGGCAAGTCACTTAATCTCTTTGTGCCTCAGTTTCCTCATATGTCAAATGGGTGTGGTAGTATTTATATACCTACCTTACAAAGTTGTTTTGAAGAAAGCAATTATCAAACAGAGGAAAATGACTGTATGTGTGTGTGTGTATAAGTATGTGTGTGTATGTATGTGTATACACATATAAATATATACAGCATTGATAGTTGCTCTTTTTGTGGTTTCCAAAGACTGGAAAACTTAAGGGAGTGCCCATCATTTGGACTGGTAATGGGATTGTCTGCACAGATTGTGGTGTACAAATGTAATAGAATACTATCGTGCAGTTTCATAGAAATCTGGGGAAACTTGAATGAACTGATGCAAAATGAAGTGAGCTGAACTAGGGGAACAATTTATATGACAACAACATTGTAAAGACAAATGACTATATCAAGACTCAATAACTCTGATCAATACAATGTTTAATCATAATTCCAGTGGAATGATAATGAGGCATGCTGCCCATTTCCTGCCAGAGACATGAGAATGAAGCATGTATATTTTTGGACATGACCAATGCTGAAGTATGTTTTACTGAGCTATGCTTATGTGTTACAAGAGGTTTTTGTTTGTTTTTATTGTTGTTGTTTTCCCCCGATGGTAGAAGGTGACTGTGAAGGAGAAAAATATTTTTGTGTTAATTAAGAAATAAATAGAAAAAATTAAAAAGCAGTTCAAGCACCATCTTCTGCATGAAAACATTCCTAGGGCTCCCAACTGTGAGTCTCTCTCTCCCAAACTGCTTGAATTTTACTACTCAGTTTTTTTGCTTGCTGTGTCTGTTTATATGCATACCTACTTTTTTCCAAAAATTAAAATGCAAGCACTTTATTGGGAGGGATTATTTCATTCTGTATATTTGTAGTCTTAGTGCCTATACAGTGCCTGGTACACAGTGGTATACAATAAATGCTCAATTGGTTGGTTAATTGATTGTTAATCTGGTAACCCTACCTAACCAACCTTATTTCCCACTCTTATCAAGCTTGCTATTTTGGTCAGGTAGCTCTCTTCACCCTCACACTTTTCTGCTTTGTCAGTACAGTTTTAATTTTATTTTCTATTTTCTCCCAAAGTTCAGGTTGTCTTTATTTTAAGTTTATTTTAAATGTGTTGGCACTTGCCTCATGTAAGTACTAGGGGTTGCTGGGCTGGGAGTTTATATCAACCACTGTTAATTGTAACTTTATTTGTTGAAAATTATACAAAATTGTAATTTTTTTTAAAAAATGATGTCATTTGCAAGTAGCAACATATATAAGATAACCCTGTGTCCATTTTCATTATGATCTCATGGCATTACATCAGGGTTTGACAGATAGGAGTTTTCATTGTAAGTTACTATTACAATAATTTCCATATCAGCAACTTTGTTTAGTAGTTTTGTAGGTCTCAAAAATGTGGAAAAAAGAATCCAGTTGTCTTAGGATTGATTCTATTATTATCTTTTAAAAAATTATTTGTTTATTTTTCATTTTCAATATTTGCTTTTATAAAATTTTGAGTTCTAAATTTTCCTCCCTCCCTTCACTCCCTAGTCCCTAAGACGGTATGCAATCTGAAAAAGGTCATGCATGTATGATCATATTAAACATATTTCCACATTAGTTATGTTGTGAAAGAAGTGATTCTGCTATTTTCAAGGATATATATTTGCTAGTATGTATCAGCTACTTCATTTCTAGGCAACAGCTTTACCAGTGTGGGAGGCTACGACCGCATTCCAGACTCAAGTGTCGTAAAACATATTTAATGAGGATGGGGAAATAAATATGAAGGACTTGGCCAGTATGGAAAGTGTGGACTCGAAGTTTCCTAAGATCCCTTTAAACTTTAAAAATGCTATGATCCTGGGATCTTCCATTCCTCATGTAAGTTGACTTAGGAGATTGGTCCAGCCTCAAAACTGTTAGATACAGTCACAACCTGGAATGGAACTGAAAAGTAATTCTGGTAGCTAACATCTTTGTCAGATCTGCACTAATATCTTGTAGGGAGAAAATTGGGTATAATTGGGGTACTTTGTTGAATTCTTGACTATTGCCCAGGCATCAGTGGATGGAGAAGGGGACCATTGGGTAGCTATACCAATAGAACAAAGATTGGATAAATTTCTGATATTAGAGGAAGAATATTGTGCTTAGGGTTCCTCTACCTCATCATGGAGATCTTGCTTAGGACTTCCATGTAGAAAGATTAAGAGTGTCAACAGGTCTAAAGATAGAACTTTAAGAATAAAGGGTCTGTCACTACACAAGGGTATACTCTGAGAGAGAAAGTCCCCTAATAGTTACCAGAGGATGCTTGTGAATAGGCACCTCTAGCTAGGGTATTCAGAAAGTTATAACTAAAATAATAGAGAGATGAGAATAATTATCTGTCATAGCAAAGACCAACCCTCATATTGGAATTTCAAGTGATGCTGGGGAATATTTAAGATGGACACTGTGGGTAGTGTTTATCCTGAAATTCACTTGTTGCAAAGAGTGAAATATCCTTTACTTGATCTTTTGCTTCAAATAAAACATATATATCCAGTATGACTATCACTATAAAATTAGGCCAGTATACCAGGGTATCTAATTAAGAGATTACTCTAAATTTTCTGAATTGGGGTTCCAGATAGGAGAAATGTGAAAATTCCCCCAAATGTACCTAAATCCTTTATACTATGAGCCTTTAAGAGTTATATAAGTAAAAGCCCTAACTCATCCAAAAGCCTCATTTTAGCCAATTTCATTAACTTTCTGTCAAGCCAAATATAACCAAATTAAAATCTCCCCTCTAGTTAAGAAAAAATTCACCAAGGAGAGACAGTAAAAAAGAAAGCAGAAAGCCTGGATAAGGCACAAAACTGTATCACCAGATCATAGAGAATGTTGCAAGGAACCATAGAAATCACCTAGTTCAACACTTTCATTTCAGAGGATAAAGAAACTGAGAAACAAATCTAAGTGACTTGCCCAGTAAGTGACAAAGTGGAAATGAAAACCCATAACAGATAACTAGCCCTAAAATACCTGAGAGTGGTTTCCTTTTTTTTTTCATTCCAAATACTATGTATGCCACAAATATGCTATCTGAGATTAAACCTAATCTCCATTTTCTAGAACCATAAAGAAATGATCAGAGCAAGTCTTACCTGCTTACTTTTAAAGTCACAGCTACCATTCCTGATTCCCCTAATAATTTACCATTAAAAATTATAAATAACCTTAAATTTTCTAATTTTCTTAAAGCTTCATCTAGTTTTTATTGTTGTTTCTGTTCATTTGTTTTTATTAATTTTTTTTTTTTTGGAGTCTGACTATCATGGCTATCATGCCCAAGTTGGAAGTTTGATAGTCACTCATGGACCCATACTCCAACTAGTCAACTTTCTTTGGCTCTACTCCCTAAAAATCTCATCCCTCTCTGCATGGTGCCCAATAAAACGTCAAATTCAGTTGATTTAAAATGAACAGTAGGCCATATTTTCAAAGTTATAAACATTATATGTGTCATATATGACCATATATAAGGCCTCAAAAGGTCATGAAGCTCACAGTAGCTCAAGTCCATCCTATGAGTAATGACTCTTCTTTCTAGAGAATTAGATTCTCTTTCTGGATCTACCACTACATGGATTTCTCCAGAAAAATCTAAAGCCTGGAGTCAAGAAGATCTGAGTTCAAATCCAACCTCAGACACTTACTAGGGATGGCTCATGTCTAGAGTCTTCTCAAAAATGGGTGACAGGATCTGCTTCCACAAAGGTATCCAGTGCACATTTTGGGCATTGGGTTTGAGACAGTCTTTATTTCACCCCACAGATAGTGCATGGACTTACAGAACTCAAAGGCACTCATAAACAAACACAGAAAACATCTAATATTCAAATAGAATGTTACACTAATTACACTTCCCCTGCCAAGTAAAGATCTTTTGTGAAACTTCTAAACATTTATTTTGTATAAAAACTTAGGTCTATATTAGATGAGCCACTCAAGATAATTATCATGGAGATTTAGCAAGGTCCAGATTTTTTTTTTCCCAGGTATGGTATGGCTTTAGTCCTTCAGCTAATAATAACTAGCCTTTATATAGTGCTTTAAGGTTTGCAAAGCACTTTGCAAATATTATCTCATTTTAGCTTCACAACAACTCTGGGAAGTAGGTATTATCATTATCCCCATTTTACAGATGGGACAACCAAGGCAGAAGTCAAGTGACTTGTCCAGGGCCACATAGCTAATAAGTATCTTAAGGTTGTATTTGAACAGAGATTTTCTTGACTACAGGTCCAGCCCTCCATTGTGCCACCTAGCTACTTGTAGATTGTTCTAGCTATAGGATCTTCCTCCTGCTGGTAGACCTCTTTTCCAGCCAAAAGGACTTTAATAAGGAAATTCCATTTATGAGACTTATTCTTATTCCACAGTGAAGCTGGCATGTAGTTCTCAAACTCAGAAATTCTCAATGCATAAGGTAACCCTCCAAGACTGGAAATGTCTACATCTCAAAATTACTGGTCCCTGACTTGTCTACAGAAACGAAACAGAACATGCCCTGCTAAGACTGGACTCAAGGTCCAGTCTCAGGTTCACCTACATAAGCACGTTTCCTCCTGCCATGTGCTTCTGAGGCAATTTTCTATTGACATTTCTGGGTATTTGTGTTTGTAGAGAAAAACAACAAAAATTCCAAGGTTTAAGTCACTCTCATAGACCATAGAACATGTAGCAACTCCCAATAAGATTCCATCCTCTTGACTCTCAATTGTTAATCACCTTTGATGTAGCTCCTAGGTATAGGTACACCAATTAAGAGTTCCCTATGTCATTCCATCAAGGAGCTCCTAATTACCTCTGTTATATTTTATTTCATAAAATGAATCTGCCAGTAATTTTGTAAAGTTTGATGCCACAAAACTAGGGAAAAAGCAACATGAATCGACTGTGGAATTAAGCTACATAATACTGTGTACTTTGTTTAGTGAGGCATTTTTATTCCCTATTCCAAATCTTATCAGCTCCCTTAAAATAAAAATTAACATTCATATTCTACTTTGTGGTTTACAAAGTGTTTTGCATATATTATCTCATTTGAGCCTTATGCCAACCTTGTGAAGTATGGGGTATTAATATTATAATACCACCTTTACAGATGAGGAAAACTAAGGATTCAAGAAATTAGGTAACTCACCTGTGAAAGATGACAGCTAATATGTGTTGGGGGCAGGATTTCTCCCAGGTCGTCTTGACCCCAAATCCTGTACTCTTTCCAAAATTCCATGCTGCTTCCCCCTTTTTCTTTATAAGAGAAAGAATATAATTTCCCATCATGGACTGAGGATCGTTAATAATTGGACATAGTGTGCAAATTCTACCTCTCAGGAGCTTCTCCTGAGTGATTATAACTACTTCTATAAAGTTCTTCTCCTCCTTCATTTTTCTTCTTTTCTTTTTCTTCAAAACAATTAAACAGCATCTTGCTGATGATTACTTGAGATGAAAATTACATTAGGAATTTTCTGCTATAAAGGGCTGTTAACAAGGAGCAGGTTGACTCTAGCTATAGGACCATTTTCAACCCTCAGAGACACTTTTCATTAAACTGGTGCTTTGGTATCTCAGCCTGTGAACGTATCATGGATTCAAGCATTCTAGGCAGTTTAGGTTAATGCCCCTTCTCTTCCCTTCTACAAAACTATTTTACTCAGAGGTTCAAGACTTACCAGAATTTTGTTCTAGGACCATTGGAAGGAGTTATATATACATTATTTGTTTGTGATATAAAAGATCACTGGATTTGGAATCAGATAAAGGAAATAAGCATTTGTTAAGATCCTACTACAAACCATACACTGGGCTAAGTTCTGTAGAAATATCTTATTTGATTTTTACACCAATCCTTTGAAATAAGTGGTGTTATTATTCCCATTTTAGAGGATGTTGAGTATATTAAGGCATATAGAGATTAAGTAACTTGCCAAGGGTCATACAATAATAAAATTTATATGGTGTTTTATGGTACAACTAGCAAGTGTCTGAGGCCAGATTTGAACCATGGTTTTCCTGGCTTCAGGTTCTGTACTCTCTATAGTGTGATTCCTATCCCAGTTCTGCTATTAACTAGCAATGTGACCTTGGACAAGATACTTAACCTCTGTGAATCTGTTTCCTCATCTATAAAACAAGGAGATTGCATTAGGTTATATCTCTGTCCTCTCTTTCTCTAAATCTTATACTTCTCCATTTTAATTGGGTTTGTTGGATTCTTCCCTTGTGTGTCTGGTGAGTGCATCCTTCTTCTTCCCCATGTATAACCAAGTGACGAGATCTTTTCTTATTCCTGTCTCTCAGGAAAGAATTGCAGTTATATGTAGAGACAAATGGTTGGGGCTGAAGGAGGGGAGAGGAATGAATTAACCTGAGACACGAACTATACACTGTCTACTGACAAAATCTATGATTGGGATGCTAAATCCTTTGAGAGAATGTTTAAGTTTTAGGATAAAGAAAGACTGAAGAAAATAGGATGGTTGGTTTATCTACACATTCTTAAATGCATACACACAATACATATGTATGTGTATATCTATATATATGTATGCATACACATGTGTGTTTGTGTATGGATATATACACATACATATAGACACACACATTATGTGTGTATGTAAATGTATACATACATACATATATATATATAGTTTCTTGTGGAGAAAATCAGGAAAGGCTTATATCCCTGGAAAGACTGGTGGATGAAAGAAGGCTCAATGAGCAAACAGGGCATTTATGGATTGAGGGAAAGAGGGAAGGAGTAAACAAGATTCAATACTTTGTACTTCCAATCACTAAGGACTTGAACTTTCTCTTCTTAATCTCTCTGCCCGCTTCTAAAGAAACCTGGCAGGGGAGTCTGAAGGATTAAGACCCTACACAGACCTAGGACATCTCCCCTCTTTTCTTCCAGTGTTGCTAGGTGAAGCTTTGGAACAATAGTTCTGGAGTCAGCTATCTAGAGCATTATAGGACTTGAAAGAAATGTAATCACACCTTAAGATCTATAAGGTCTAGGGTAGTTTCTTCACTGCCCATACCAAAAAGAAAAAAAAATGAAGGAAGGAAGGGAGGGAGGAAGGGAGGAAGGGAGAAGATAGGAAGGGAGGAAGGAAGGGAGGGAGAAAGGAAGGAAAGGAGGAAGGGAGGGAGGGAGGAGGGAAGGAAGGAAGGGGGAGATAGGAAGGGAGGGAAGGAGGGGGGAGGAAGGGAGGAAGGAAGGATGGAAGGAAGGAAGGGAGGGAGGGAGGGAGGGAGATCGGAAGGGAGGGAGGGAGGAAAGAAGGGAGGGAGGAAGGAAGGAAGGAACTCTTTTTGTTGCTGACTGGGAATAGGTAAGGACCTGACTGACAAAAGAGCTAAAAGAGCTTTAGGAATGGGCAATCCATCAAAGAAGCATTAACATTCCTTTGGAGGAATTAAAAAAGTCTTCCAGTATATGGCAGCAACTTTTATGAATGGTACAAAAAAAGTGCTGGGCTATGAAAGTTCAAAGAAAGGAGGATTCTGCAGGGTTTTGACAACATTTTCCCCAGAGGACTAGCATTTCATGAACCTTTACTGAAAAAAAAAATGTTCATATTATTTAACATCAAATTCCTTCTTGCTACTCTATTCTTTATTGGAAAAGGATTGCTTTTGTCCCATTTGTGGCAGCTAGTGAAAGCATACCTCCCTCCACTCATTCTTTCTTTTTCTCTAGACTAAACATTCCCAATTCTCCTCAGGCTTCCTTTTTGATCTTCATTTTCCAAACTATTTTTCATGTGTGCTGTCCTTCCCTTGAATGCTCTCCAAAATTTTTAAAGAGTAGAGCCCCAAATGGAAGAAAGTTTAGTAATTGCCAAAGAAGACAGACTAAGTATTTTGCTGAGAATTTTTCTTTGTAATCTAATTTCTATGGAGAAAAAGTAGTAGATTATTAAGAAAAAATATGTTCTCTCTCTTTTTTCAAAATTCTGGAGGGTAACTGGTTTCTTTACAAAGGGTCATGAAATGGGGCGGCCAAGTAGCACAGCGAGTAAGAGCACAGGCTCCAGTGTTGAGAAGACCTGGAGATCAAATCCCGGGCTCAGACACTTAGCACTCACCCAGAAACACCTGGCCGTGTAACCTTGAGCAAGTTACTTAACCCCAATTGCTTAGGGGTGGCCAGGTGGCTCAGCGAGTAAGAGCACCGGCTCCAGTGTCAGGATGACCTGGATGAAATCCGGGCTCAGATACTCAGCACCACACCCAGAAATAACTGGCTGTGTAACCTTGAGCAAGTTACTTAACCCCGATTGCTTTAAAAAAAAAAAAAAGGGTCATGAAAAATTCTGCTTAAAGACTTAGGCAGAGTTCATCCATTTGATGAAGTGAATAGCATACTGGATCTGGAGTCAGAAGAGTTGAGTTCTAATCTGTCCTTAGATGCACACTAACTATATGATGCTGGCAAAGACACTCAACCTTTATCTTTTTGAGTTTCCTTATCTGTAAAATGGAGATAGTAACAGCATCTAACTCCAAGGGATTTTATAGGATAAAATGAGATAATATCTGTAAAGTGGTTTGCAAACTTTAAAATGCAATATAAATAGTGACTATTATTATTATCATATAGCTTATCTGGATCTAATTACTATAGTAACAATAAGTGAGTTCTTCATATTATTTTCTATTCAGGACAGAAGGAAAGGAAAGGAAAAGGAAGAGAATAAGCCTTTACTAAATGTCTACTCTGAGCCAGGTACTATACCATGTTTCCCCGATAATAAGACCTATCCCAAAAATAAGCCCTCCCCTTACTGTGTAAGATTCCTCTAAAATAAGCCCTTCCCCGAAAATAAGCCCTATTGAGATTGCTACTGCAGTGAAGGTGATCCCCTGCGCTACACGCTACATTACGGTACCCTCTGTATGCACCGTCCCCCTCCCCCGGGTGAAATGCACGCCGTGCTCCAAGCTTCATCCAATCAGAGCTGCAGCAGTGAGCGCGTCATCCTGTTCTTCCCCAGTGATTTGCTTATTGAATAAAGGTACATTTTTTGTTCACATTTACCTGTTTATTAAAATTGCTGTCAATGTTCATTAAAATAAGCCCTCCCCTGAAAATAAGCCCTCTGGTGTTTTTCTGTTCAAAAAATTAATAAGACAGTGTCTTATTATTGGGGAAACATGGTACTAATTGTTTTTATATTTGAATTATTTCATTGACTGTTGGCATGTCACTTTTTGGTAAGGAAGGCCTAATCTTGAATGTTTTTCAGGAAATAAGACCAAGACAAAACTTTGAAAGTTTCCTTTTCAAATTGATAGCAATGAAAGAAGCTGGTATTCTGCTCCACAATCTATTTTATGATACATTGTATGATGCCAATTTTTAAAAGCTCTATGAGAAAGCTTTATTTTAGGTCCTATTGCTATAGGTCTTTCCAGTTAATAAACCCTTGTGAATAAATGATTCCTTTTTCCCATATGGGAAAAAATAAAATAAAACCTGAGGCAATGGAGATAGGGCTGCCTCCAGGGTTCTGATCAGTAATATAAATAAGCCAGGTAACCACAGAGAGGTGTGTGCTAATTATTCACGTTGGTGTCCTTAGCAGGAGTAGATGCTTATCACTTGTCACAAAAAACCAAGGTAAGTGTGCATTGACTGGAATGGTGGAAATTGAGCTCAATTAAGTGGAAACAAAATGGAAAAGCTTTCATTTAACCTGAAGAAAAGTGGGAGGAATGATGGGTATTTGGAGACAAGCTTAAACAATTTCTAGGTGTGTTCTGTGTTAGTGTTAGGAATTTTGAGAGAAACCTCTTGGCAGAAAAAGCTCACTTAACTATGTACCATTCAGATTCAAAAGGCTTTACAGTTATCTCTGTATTAAGATGAAGACATCAGTCAAAGAGGTATGTTGGAGATTTAGTGCATCCTGGAATCTAACAACACCTTGCAGTGGGGGACAGGAAGGTGATAAGACTATTAGCTTAATGCTTCCTGATCTAGAGAAAGAGAAATGCTTTCTAAAACTCCTCATTGAGGTGAGGAAGCCCAAGGCCAGTTGATTTCTTTACAAAAATGAAAAGCATCAAGTATCCTTGAAGAAAGAGCCAAGTTTAAAGCAAAACCATCATTAACATAATAGCTTTTGCAAATACCACAAAAAAAATGAGGTTTGGGGACTGGGTAGGGTGTCAATAAATTAGAGATGGAAATGCCAAGGAAAAAGATAAAATCTTTTTAGTAAGTTGTTAGGCTGATCAATTGGGGCCTGGTTCATATATCAAATAAAAGCAAGTTAGGCTGAGATCAGAATGGAATGCTTCCAAATAATTTCTGATACCAGGAGGGAAAGACTGGCATATTGGAATAGAAGAAAGGAGGCAAAGGAGCAGTCATTTGCAACAAATTAGCCTAGACATAGCTGGGGTTGTATGTAAAGAAAAGTTTTGTCATTCCCAGCCTAGGACTTTTTCAGACCCTGCTTTCGGGCCTTTGTTTAAGTGAATTCTTTTTCTAGCTCTAAATGAATATGAACCAATGTAGGAAGGCACTGAAGATTACAGGGCCCTCACAAGTTTCCTAGTCTAACTCCCCCCTCCTCTCCCATTTTACAGATGAGGGTCAATAAGATTAAATTATTTGTCTAAGGTCATATAGGTAAGCATTAGAGGTCTCCTAACTCCAGGGCCAAAGCTCTTTCCATCATACTATTCTGCCTCACTTTGTGGGCAAGTCATAGGGAACGGTCATAAAACTAGTAAGTCAGAGATGGATTTTGAACTCAGATCTTTCTAATGCCAAGTTCAGTACATTATCTACTAAAAACAATTCGCCTCTTCCTCTTATACAAATAAGCACAACTATCAGCTTACATGCAATTATGGTCATCATTTATTATGTGTCTACCATGTTCATTGAAGGAGAAACAAAATTAGATAAGTCATGGTACTTGCCCTGAAGTTGTAGCTTAGTAATATAGTTTCTAAGTTCTCCTTCTTCCCCTCCATCGATTGCTATCCATTTTTTCTTGTTGTTGTTGTTCAGCAATCAGTTGTGTCCAACTCTTCATGACCATATGGACCATAGCACCCTAGGCCCTTCTATCCTTCACTATTTCTCTGTCCAAGCTCATGTTCATTGCTTCCATGACATATCCATCCTTCTCATTTTCTGCTGTTCTCTTCTCCTTTTGCCTTCAATTTTTCCTAACATCAGGGTCTTTTCCAATGAGTTCTGTTTTCTCATTATGTTGCCAAAGTAATTAAGCTTCAACTCCTGTATTTGTCTTTCCACTTAATAGTTTGTTCATAATATCCTTCAAAATCTGGATCAAAATGACTAACTATGACCCTTCTGACTTTCAGTCCCTCAGCAATTCTGGATTTTGTTTTCAAGATGTATCACTTTCTCACTAAGTTGTTTACGTTGTATGTTTTGGATTGTACAGCTAGATTGTAAGCTCCTTAGGGGTAGCAACTGAATCTTCTGTTTGTTATCTCCTAATGGCAGCTAGCAAGTCCTGCCTCTAACACATACTGGATATATGACCCTGTGCAAGCCTAGGCAACATCCTAGGCAAATCTCTAAGACTGTACAAGTTGCAGAAAGAGTGTCAAGCTACCTTAGTGGAGGATTCCTTTTCACAAAGATAATTGATGTTTATTTTTTACATCAAGTTTGAGACAGACTGTATTTCATTGCCAGAAAGTTCATGAAGACTCAAAGGTCTTCCTATAGCAAGAGAAATTCCTTATACCAAAGAAATGACAGTTTCATTGTTCTGGTGGAAGGAAAGAATAAAGGAAGGAAGGAAGGAAGGAAGGAAGGAAGGAAGGAAGGAAGGAAGGAAGGAAGGAAGGAAGGAAGGAAGGAAGGAAGGAAGGAAGGAAGGAGGAAGGAATGAGGAAGGAAGGAAAGAAGGAAGAAGGAAGAAAAAAGGAAAAGGAGGAGGAAGAAGAGGAAGAGGAGCAGAAAGAGGAGGAAAAGTAGAAATAATCAAGAGGTGTGTTGTAACAAAAGAGCCAGGGTAGAAACTAGAAAATGAATAACCTTAGAGAGAGGTGCTGTGCAAATTAAAAAATATACTAAGTGCCTTAGTTGTTGGTATTTCTTTGTGTTACAGATAATCGTTTCCCTTTTGGGGGTAGGGCTATCCCCAGAAGGCAATGGGGTTTTAACCTTTTGCCTGTGAGGTAATCTATACATTGTGTACGTTTCTTGACACAAAAAAAATTGGCCTGATGCCTGTAGAAACTGTGCTCGGTGGCCTGGCATTAAGAGGATTTGCCCAGACTATTTTGTAAAGGTCATCCAATCCCCAGATGAGATGCTTGAAAAAAGTCATTATTGGACCTCAAACATTTGTAACAACAGTTACTTGCCTAATCAATCTCAGCTCCAGAGAAATCTTTAGCTCAGTGTTCATCTGTCACTAGGTATGGGTTAAATATTGCATGAGTCTGGGGATCCTGAATCAAATTATGATCCAGAGGCTTCCCCAGACATGCTCCAGTCTAGGGTCAGTGCTGGGAGAATGTAGAGATCATTTTGTGCACTGCAGTGGGAGTGGTTCTAGTTTTTGGGATGTCAATAGCATTTGCTTTGATGGAGATTGGCATAGCTGATGCCAGATTCCCCCATTTCAGTGGTCATCTAGATGGGACTAATTCTCTGCACAGTCAGAGAAGATTCTCTTCATAGTTTGATTTTAAAAATATCTAAATCCCCTAATGGCCCTTAGATTAACCTCTTTAAGTCTACAGACATGCAATTTAAAATGTCTTTGGAAGGTTAACAGGTTAACTCATTAATGCCCATTAGTATGGATTAGGTCATCACACTAGCCTTTCTTATCAAATAGACAGTTCAATCAATAGGGTGATGTGCTATCAGAAAATTTAAGTTACCTTGGGTTGCAGAAACTAAAGTATAGAGTACAGAATAAGAGCAGGAATAATCCTGTTGTTCTCTGCACTGGTCAGGCTACACCCAGAGCCTTTGGTTTGGTTCTGGGGACATTGATAATATTGAATATGTTCAGAAGAGACTGGAAACAATGCTGTATGAGGAATGGTAGAAAGAGCTAGGAAGTTTGGCCTGGAGAAGAGAAGACTTGGTGGGAACATAATAGCAGTCTTCAAATCTCTGAAAGGTTCTTATATGAATGAAATCGTAGAAATTTAAGGTAGAAAAAGAGCTTTAAAATCACTTTATCCAAACAATCCATTTCACAGACATGGAAACTTAGATTCTGGGAAGTGGACTTGCCTGAGGTCACCAAACTATTAACTGTCACAGCTGGGACTTAAACCCATATCTCTGATTCTAGGTTCAGTTCAGTTTCCATGATTCCCCCATCCTAGGGATGAAATGTCTTCTAGTAGCACTGAGAAGTTATGTGGAGACAGACTTTAGTTTAATAGACAACATGTCTAACAATTAACATTATATAACAATTGAAGAGTCTCATGTAATGAGTTCCTTAGTAGTACAGGTATTCAAGAAAATGAGAAAAATGATTATTAGCAACCAATTAATATTGGAGAGATCCAGGTTTTTTTCCCTTTCTATTTCCTCATTCAGTGTCCAGTCTATGTGAAGGACATTGCTGATAGATGAGATTGCCCAAATCCTCTGGGTCCATCTTGTCACCCCACCCAACTAGAAGACAGCATGAAGAGAATCTAATCTAGGTGAATTCCAGCTCATTGTGTCCTATTTAGGCAGGACTGAATGGATTCCTTTAAGTCTAGATTTCTGGGGTGGGGGGAAGGGGGGTGGGGTCTGAGTGTAGAGTTAGTCTCTTTGTCTAAGAGTGTCATAATCAAAGTCACATCCTCCAGTCCCTCATTAGAATAAGCTCACCTCTCATTATAATATTCATTCTCTCATTAATTGTTAACCAATCAGAGTTGATTTCCACCTGTCAGGAACACCTACTCTTTCAAGGGTATATAAGTGTTGAGTGGCCTCCATGATTCTCTTTGGTTTATGAGAGAAAGTCACTGACTTCAATCTATTGATTATTTGCTAGCCATAATTAATGAATTGATTATTAAGTACCTAGAAATTATGTCTCTGGGACTTTTTATTCATCACAAATAAAACTAAAAAATGACTTATCTGGAATATTATAAAGAAGATTCATATATTTTATGGGAAGTTGAACCAGATAACATTCCCCTCCAATTTTTATTCCATAATTTAATATATATATAGGACCTAGATCATTTCTAATTATGGGAAGGGTATAGTGATCAAGGCTCAAGAAAGATCTAAACATGGGTTTCTATCTTGGGGGGGGGTGTTGGCTTGCCTCCAGTGCAGAATGAGGACATTGGCTTTGTCACGGGGTTGGGGTATGTGTACTGAACTGTCAGTATTGGCAATGAATGAGGAAGATGAATTTCATCTACTTAACAGTTTTTCATTGGTCCTACCCAGACTAGACTTGATTAACTTGTGCCAACTGCATATGCTATATGTAAGATGGGTCTCAACACTACACAGGTACATTTTTACTGGCTTGTCTGTGAAGGGAACCATGTAAAGCAGTGTTATGTTGTTAGCAGCTCTCACAGAACCATTTCCAAACAAATTGTCAGTGGTAAAAATAGTGTACTTAAGCAAAAATGTTATATGACCATGACCTCATTGCCGTTACTTAACATTCTCCACAAATTGCCCATTTGAACAGCAATAATGGACTTTTGGTTTTCCTCCTGAACATCCCATGGTGAGCTTTAACTTGGAACAATTATAACTTGACTATGGTATTTTAATAAAAAACACATCTTCTAGATGAGGGTAGGCCACTGATGGCCTGAGTACAAGACCCTGGCTTGAAGAAGGTTTCTTATGAGTAGTGAAGTAGGCCTGACAATGGGATGTGTTCAAAGGATTTGTTCATAGGCTGTAGCTCAGATGATATGATTTGGGGGAGGGGGGGGATGCAGGCTCACTCCTGCCTTAAGATAGATCTTGCAATTATAAATGATGGTGCTATAATATCCTCTCCAGGCCTGAAATCAAAAGAGATTCTTCTCAACTAGACAACCAAGACTCTGTATTAGCCTCTGTATTCCAGAAAAATACTGAAAATGCACGGATTCCCCAGAGACTTGAGAGAGTCTGCTATTCTCTGTTCTAGTCTCTTTCCTATTAGTGTACCATCTATTTAAAAGCACAGAACACAATGTCTAAACAGATGATGCATAAGATAAATACATTTCCATAGGTCTAGATATGGTCTCTTTCATTCTCTGTAGATACTCTATGGTCACTTAGTTCTTGGTCATTTGGCAGAACCAGTGCCACATGTGACCTAGTGAACTAAAAATGCCTCTTCTTCCAAATACCCACTTGTAGTCTCAGAGACCAGATTCTTTCAGTAAATTTCACTGTTAACTTTTCCATCTATCCTGTCTATCAGAGAATTTGTTTTATGTTTAAGATAAAGGAAAAATACTAAATCCACATTTTCCCACCAGAGTGAATATTCGTCCATTAACAGAGTTTTTAAAAGGCCAACTGGGCAACTCTAACTAGGAAAACACACATACATAGTGCCTAGGCCTAGGGTTAATAGGTCATATACACAGAAGGGCAGGTTAGGGGCTAGAGGTAAATATTACCCTAGAGAACAGGTAGAGGAGGAGAGGAATATGAGAAAGGAATCAGTCAAGGAAAAGGATGATTACTGTGTCCTTGGAGAAAACACTTACTATCCAGGTGGTCACCATCTGATCCAATTCATTAGCACTCTCTGCCACATTGTTGAGAAACTAAATTGTTACTACAAGATCTTGGAAAAAAGCCCTTAACTGACAGAATGACTCAATATGGCCTCTTTGTTAGTTAAATTAAAGGGAATAGGTAGGGCTGACCAAGCAAAGAACCGCATTCATAAATCTCTTTGTAAATGATGAAGTACTATGTAAATGTAAGCTGTTATTATTAAAAACAATGTTAGACTATACCAGAGGGTATTCAGACAATTGTCTTATGGCCTTCTTGTCAGGGAGCTTATATATGTGTGTGTGTGTGTGTGTATGTATATATGTATGTATTTTTTAAAATAAAAAGATAGGACAGCCTAGAACTCATAGTCTCATAGCTCTCTTCTGCCCTTACCCAAATTGTCTTATTCCAAGAGGTCTATACTTAGCCCTGAAAATTCTGCCCAGTCACTTAATGCCTTGATTATTGCACCTTTCATTTAATGGTTTCATTCCCAAAGTCCATGGAGTTTCACCTTAGTTCAATTCTTTTCCAAAATGATCAAAATATGCTGCTTTCCATGTATATAGGATCCAAGGGATAAAGATATGGGCAAGTCTTATACACCATTTATAGCCACATGATACTGAGGACTATGGAAGAAGGCCCCCAGTAATGGGGTGGACCTTTATGGAGATTTATGGGAGGACATGAACATGAATCACTCAGTATGAGAAGGTATGGGGAGAGTTACAAATTGTACCCAAATTGATGAGATCATGGATCATTAAAATGTTGAAGAAGTCTTCCATATGCATGGAATCATATAGAGTCATCATATTTATTTTCAGGAAAGTCATATTCTCATTGCCCTATAGTCCAATTACAAACCAAATTGATGCTGCATAGCCACCATGAATGAGACATGAATTTTTAATTCATTCCTCCCCATTCTCCTTCATAGTCCCTCTTGAGGCCAATGTACACATTTGCAAGACCACTGGCTAGGGTGAAGGTGTATACTATGGCCGTGGAGCAGGAATGGTCCCTAAGTAAGTTCACACTCTTGGTCTTGGCACCATGCTATGATCAACCACAAAGTGTTACTACTCAAACATTTTGATGTTGTTGTTGTTCAGTCATGTCCAACTCTTCATGACCTTCATGCTGTCCATGGAGTTTTGGCAAAGATAATGGAGTGATTTACCATTTCCCTCTCCAGTTAATTAAAGCAAACAGTAAGTGTCTGAGGTCAAATTCGAACTCAGGTCTTCCCGACTCCCTGACTTGAGGCAGCTAGGTGGCACAGTGGATAGAGTGCTGGGTCTGAAGTTAGGAAGACTCACCTTCCTAACTTCAAATCTGGCCTCAGACACTTATTAGCTTCATGACCCTGGTCAAGGCATTTAATTGTTTGCCTTAGTTTCCTCATCTGTCAAATGAGCTGGAGAAGGAAATAGCAAACTAGTCTAGTATCTTTGCCAATAAAACCCCAAATGATATCATGGAGAGTCAGACATGACTGAAAAAATGACTGACTTCCTAACTTCAGGCCCAGAGCTCTATCCACTAAGCCACCTAGTTGAAAATTTATGCCCCTTAGTCAGATTGTAGTGGGCATCTTTGTTCACAAAAAAGACAACAAATTGACAAAATCTTATTTAAATTCCAATGGCTATCTTTCCCTTCTTTAGTGATCTACTTCAAGAAGATGATGTTGGTTAAGGAGTGGCTTAAGTCAAATGCTTCAAAGTCTTTGGAGGGTAGGAACTGTGTTGTCTTTCATTTTATCACTTATTTATTTATACATTTATCTAGTATAAATGTATTTTGATTATGTATATATATAAATGTAGATTGATTCATATAATTAATGAGGAGGAAGGAAAGAAAGGAATAGAAGAAAGGGCACTAAATTAACAACCTAGAGTGAATTTGGCTTAGTTTGGGTTAAACAGCTTTAAAAAAAAAAAGATCTAGTTCTCTAATTTGCTGGAATAGGAAATATTGCACATGTTTCACAGAAAGTAGATTGCTCAAATTGATTTCACTATGCAAAACAACCAGAACAAAAAATCTCACTTCTAATATTAAGAAATAAAATGAACTGGTGGTTCAAGTTGAATTTTGAGCTTTTAGGGTAAAAATTTCAGCTAATTACTAAATGAATATGCCATCATTAGAGACACTATACTCTATACCCTCTTTATACTATCATCCCAGACTCTAGATGGGGGCAAGGAAAATGTAAATTTCCTTTAAATAGTATAAATTATATATATATATAAAACATAAATATATATGTTATAATATACATATTTTAAAACTTGCCTTGATTTTTAATCTGTGGAACAGTTTAAGACTACTGTTTTGGGGTCAAGTAATTTGACCTACTCAGAGCAGCTTTACTTTCTTGCTTTGTAGATGTGAATACTGATATTAGTTTAATTAAAAATCAGTTAATCTCATTAATCTCAGCAGCATGTCCCCCATCCTGTTTATTATTATGAGGGAGACTTGAAAGTCAAGTCATCAAGCATTTATTAAGTACTTATTACACGGCTGATATTGTGCTGAGTCCTGGGAATACAAATAGAAGCAGAAAAAAAAAACCAGGCCCTGCCCCCAAAGAGATTATATTCTAATGAGGAAAGACAACTGTAGCAGCAAGCACCCCAAGCGTCCTCAGGGTTTGCCGCCACCACAGGTTCTTGGATCTGCTTTGATAAAGGAAAGCAACTCAAAATGGGTTAACAAGCTTACTTTAATCAGTCAGATATATATCGTTTACCTTGTTCAGGGGAAAAAGGTCAGCACCCCGAACTTCAAAGCATACAGGCAGAATTATCAAGACAGAAACAGATCAAGTAGACAGATTTCCAAACTGTCCAACCATTACATCCATACCCAGTCAACATCTGGGTTTCCACATTCTGGGTTTTTCAAAGCCGGGGGACTCTCAATAACGGCTTCCCAGAATTCAGATCAAATCACAGAACACTTCTCAAAGTGAGTCCCAAAACAAAGCTACACATCAGGGCTTATATAGCCTTCTCCTGGCTCAGAGAATATAACAACCTTATTGACTCACTGGCCAATCAAGAAGTATCTACTGAAAAACAAGCCTCCCTCCCCAGGCTTCAGGTGCATTTTAGCCTAGGGGCAGGGAAGATCTTCCAAATTTGCATTCCCATTACAACAACACAGAAAAGGAAGCTAAAAAGCAGGATGGGGAGATTGGACCCATGGAAGTATGGTAGAAAAATTCTTGGAGAGTCAATATTGGAGCTTGGAGAGGAATGAAGCCCGGATACTTTCTCTGAAATGGAGGTTCTGGGAAGAACCAACCAATAAGAGAAAAAGGCTTCTGAGGGAGATAGTAGATCCAGCGTGTGACGTACAGAATAGAGTGAACTTCTCAGGAGTGGAATGAATTTCCCAGGGTGGGAAGTCCATGGGTAGAGTCCATGGAATTCTGGAAGCCAACCCCTCTGAATTCACAGATCACCTGTTGAAAAAGATCCTAAAAAGAAAACTCCTAGGAATATCATAGCCAAATTCCAGAGTTGCCTGGTCAAGGAGAAAATATTACAAGCAGTCAGGAAGAAACAATTTGAGCACTGTGGAAACACAATCACGATTGAAGGGCTTAGACTATGATATTCCAGAGGTCAAAGGAGCTAGGTAGAAAACCAAGCATCACCTACCCAGCAAAACTGAGTATAATGCTTCAGGAGAAAATATGGTCATTCAATGAAATAGAGAACTTTCAAGCATTCTTGATGAAAAAAACAGATCTGAACAGAAAATTTGACTTCCAAATACAAGAAGCAAGAGAAGCCTGAGAAGGTAAACAGGAAAAAGAATTCATAAGGAACTTATTAAAGTTGAACTATTTCCATTCCTACATGGAAAAAAGATAATTGTTAACTCATGAGACTTTTCTTAATTTGAGGATAGTTGAAGGGAATATATATGTATACATGTATACATATATATTAAGAAGGTATATATGTGTATAAATATATATGAGTGTGTACATATATGTGACAGAGGGCACAAGATGAGTTGAATATGAAGGGATGATATCTAAAAAATAAAATTAAGAGGTAAGAGAGGAATATATTAGGAGAAGGAGAAAGGTGGAGATAGATTAGGGTAAATTATCTCATATAAAAGAGGCAAGAGAACACTTTTACAAAGGAGGGGAAGAGCAGGAAGGTAAAAGGGAATGGGTCAGCCTTACTCTCATTGGATTTGGCTTAAGGAGGGAATAATATACACATTCAATTGGGTATCTTACCCTACAGGAAAGCAGGGGGGAAGGGGATAAGAGGGGAGATGATAGAAGGGAGGGCAGTTTGGGGGAGAGGGTAGTTAGAAGCAAGAACTTTTGAAAAGGGACAGGGCCAAAGTAGAAAACAGAATAAGTGGGGGGGCGGGATAGGATGGAGGGAATTATAGTTAGTCTTTCACAGTATAACTACTATGGAAATGTTTTGTGTAACTACACATGCACAACCTATGTTGAATTGCTTGTCTTCCCAGTGGGGGTGGGTGAGGAGGGAAGAAGGGAAAGACCATGGAACCTAAAGTTTCAAAAACAAATGTTAAAAAAAAATTGTTTTTTACATGTAACTGGGAAATAAGATATACAGGCACTGGGGTATAGAAATATATCTTGTCCTACTAGAAAGCTAGGGGAGGATGGGGGAGGATATAAGAGAGAACAGATTGGGGGAAGGGGTATTTAGTAGTCTTGCTATTTTGGGATAGGAGTTGGAGAAAGATGGGGAGAAAAATTTGTAACTCAAAATCTTGTAAAAATGAATATTGAAAACTAAAAATAAATTAATTAATTAAAAAAAGAAAAGGAAACTTGGAAGAAAAAAAAAAGAAAGGTTAATAATGCAGATTAAATTTAAATTCAGAAAGTCAGCTGTTAAACATTTACCAGTACATCATTGGCTGAGGTAAACTTTCAGACTAAAAAGACAATATATGTGAAGCACTACGTAAATCTCACTTTTATTACAATCATTTTTAGTAATGCTTTAAGACTGACTTGATGGAGGTACTAGAGATGTTATCTTATTTTACACTGGAAAAAACTGAGATTCAATGACTTACTTAGCTTATGCAATTAGTAAATATCAGAGTTGTGATTTGAACTCCAGTCTCTCCTGACTTATACACTAACTCCTACCACTCTACCCATAAGATATTTCCTGCCAGGAAAACTTTATTTGCAGGGGACAAAAATACAATAGGCAGCTATGCAACCAGATAAGACTCCACATGTAGTATGGTATAAGGCAAAACATTTTAGATTAGATTCAAGAGAAACTGAATTCAATCCCTGCTCAGTCATTTATTACCTGTTGACCTAGGGCAAATCATTTATTTTTTATGAATCTTTGTGAACCTCAGTTTCCTTATTTGTAAAATGAAGGATTTGAAAAAAAAAATGAAGGATTTGATCATCTCTAAAGCCTCTTCCAGCTCAAAAGATCTATGATCCTTCTATCCCAAGCTGATGGCTTATTCAAAATATGTTTGAGCAATCGAGGATAGGTCTGATGCAGTTCCTATAAAATGTTAGGAACTGGTGCCCTCTGGTGCTTGTATTAAAGAATTGCGCCTAAAGGCAATAATGAGTACCTTCTGTAGCCCTTGAGTGCTCGGGGAAAACAAGACTGTGCAGGTATTCCTTGCTTTAAAAAAGAAAAACAAAAAAGATTCCATGAAAATAAGAACTTTCCAAATGGATACTTCAAGAATGGATTATTTAATTCACCATTAAAATTCCTTCGCCCGACCTATTTTCCTAATACACTTAAAATGCTCAGTCCAATTCAAAATATGACTTATTCACAATCTGCATGGACCTTCCTGACATCTCCACTGTTGAAAATGAGACATACACCCATTAGGATACTTTGGTTGTGCGTCCTCACTTTTCCCACTTTTCTTTGTACTTTTTCGATAGTGGTTCTATGAGAATTCATATTAGGTATCGATGAAACTTTTGTTTGTAGTCAGGTAGATTATGGATACCTATAGCTTATCTTTCTTAGCTGTATCTAACATCAGGTCGTGAAATCTATCGACAAAGCAAGTTTTCTTCAATGCTACTGTTTTACCTAAGGAGGAAGAAAATCTATGAGTTCTGGAACTTGATTGGGTGAAAGTTTTTGATTTTATGGAAATATATAGGCAAGGATCATTGAAGATAAGCTTATATGGGTAGGTTGTGATCTGCTCTGACCCATCCTAGCCATTATAGGCCTTGTACTCTAGTAGGGAGATATGGTACCTGCCTATGCAAATAGCTATAACACATACATACATATTGCTCACATATATACATATAGCACTATCTCCAGTCTAAAGGGATGTGGGGAGGGGTAAGGACTGGAGAGAGGGAGATATTATGGTACAGTGGAGAGAGTACAAGCTTCTGATGCCTACAATGTGTGACATCTTTGGCAAGTCATTTAAGTTCTGTGGGCCTTAGTTCTTCATCCATAAAATGAAGAGTTGGACCACATGAATTCTAGGCTCCCTTCTAGCTCCAAATCTATGTTCCTACCCAGAGTTATTACCAACTAGGGAAGTTAGAGAAGACTCTGCAGTTGATGACATTTGAAATAGGCTCTAACAGAGAGGCAGTTGGGTGGCTTCTTGGATAGAGTGCTGGCCTTGGATTCAGGAAGACCTGAGATGCCTTAGATACTTCCTTAACTATGTGAAACTGAGCAAGGCATTTTACGTCTTTCAGCCTTAGTTTTCTCATCTGTAAAATAGAGGTAATAATACCACCTACCTCACAGGGTTGTTTTGAGGAGCCAATATGATATACATAAAGTGCTTTGTAACTCTAGAAGTGCTATATAGATATTAGCTATTATTATTATTATAAACTATACTGATGGGACTTGAATGGAGATGAGGCATTTGAAAGCAGAGGAAAAAGTGTGAGCAGGGATGGCTAGGTGGCACAGTGAATAGAGCACCGGCGGTGGAGTTAGGAGGACCTGAGTTCAAATGTGGCCTCCGACACTTAACACTTACTAGCCATGTGACCTTGGGCAAGTCACTTAAACCCTGTCTTTCCCACTCCCCCCCAAAAATGCATGGTATATGTAGAAGATGGAAAAAATCCATTAGTTGAAATAAAAATGTATGTGGCTCAGAATATGAAGGAGGGGGAAGACTAGAATAACTAACACATTGCAGAGGAACTTGAATTCAAATTAGGTCAAAAGAAATTTAAACTTTACTGCAGTAGAAAGTCACTAAATAGTTTTGAATGGGAATCAGCAACAGGAACAAGATCTATGTGGAAGAGAAATGCCTGGTTTCTGTGTGAAAAATAAACTGGAGGCTGAACAACATGGAAGCAGGAAGACCAATGGGAAGGCAATTGCAATAGACTATATGGTGCTTACAAGGAACTGACCTCAAATGTTTGAAAGCACGTGGTGAGGAGAGCTGTCCTATGGATAGACTTGATAGGACTTGGCAACTGCTTGCTTTATAGAAATTGAAAAAAAGGAAGAACCAAATGCAGAATCAAGGCTTTAGGTTTGGGAGGGATGGTGCCACTAACAGAAATACCAAAGTCAAAGGAAGAATTCAATCTAATTCAACTCAATTCAACAAAAAATGGATTAGTATACACAAAATACCATGTAAGGAACTACAGGAGATACCAAGTTTAGGAAAGATGCAGTTCCTGACCCCATAGGCATTTGAGTCTAACAGGAGATGAGAAATCCTCAGAAAACTATAATATTGTCATCAACAAAGATTCAAAATTTGTCCCGTTCTGCTGCATGAAAGCATTTAAGATCTTATTAAAACATTCACAATCATGTGTGAGAATTATGGAAGTTTTTCTGTGAAAACATGCCCAATAGCCTTTAGCAGAAGCAACCTACAGGAAGAGAAATGTTCATTCTACCAGGGCTGGTACATAGTTGAGGGGCAGGCAGAGCAGTCACTATATGCCCATAGGAGAGGCCCTTCTCTTGCAGATGCCCATCCTTCCTTCCAAGGGCTCACCTATGTCTCAAGGAAAATTCCCTTGTGAGTTGTTGCCTGCTGTACCATGTTTAAGTCAATTCCCATCCTACCACAAATACAGAATAATACATACAGAACCAAGGAGCCCTCATTACAACAGGACTTATCATGGAGTTCTTTACCCTATATAGACATCATGGTGTGGGTGTGGGTGTGTGCATGGGTAGGGCTTGTGGCCTGGTTTCTAGTAGCATCCCTCCCTTCCTCACCTCCCTCTCCCCACCAAGTATACACCAGCACAGAATAAATAGTGATGAAAGCTAAAAGATCCAATTCTTTGTAGTTCAGCATAGTTGAATTTTGGGCACAGCTGAGCTTGATAGAAGGTTTCTATTTCCAAAGGAGAGTGTTTGAAGAGAAGGGGCAACGTAATACTCATCATCATTTAACACTGTTGACTACTCTCTCCTTCCTTTTCCTCTTTTGGGGTTCAGGATACTGCATTCTCATGAGTTCCTTTATACCCCTCTGGTCAATCCTTTTTATCTTGTTAGCTATTTTCTTCTTTCTCCTCCTCCTTTTCCTCCTCCTCTTCTTCATCCTCCCATACCTTCCCTTTTTTTCTATACCTAGTGCATAGCACTGTGCCTGGCATTGTTAAACACTAAGTTAATGGTAGTTCACCAACACCTACATTTTTGGTGCAGCCTAACTTTGTCCTGAGTCCTCTTCTATTATCTCTTTATATTCGTTCCTTTTTTGACCTCACAATTGCCTGTTGCATATTTCCACCTGTATATCTCATTGTCACCCCCCCCAACTCAACATATCCAAAACTAAACTTATTCTATTTGCTCTTAAATCTTCTCAAAATTTTCTATTTCTATTAGTGTCACCATCAACCCTCACCCCACTAATCATCTAGATTATAACCTTGCAGTATTAGTATTTTTAAAATTCTTTGCTTTCCTTTACCTCTAATTTGTGAATAAGCAAATCTTGTCATTTCTGCTTCCTGAATATCCGTCACATCTGTCTCCTTTTCAATTCTACTGCAACAATGCTATATCCAAGCTTTTATCTCTTCTCATCTAGCCTATTATAATGTCTTCTTTGGTTTTGCTTTTTGCCTCTAGTCTATCCTTTTTCCAGTTCAACCTCTACACTCCTGCCAGAGTAATCTTAACTAATGCATGACTCTGATTATCATGACTCTACTATAAAACATTTATTTGGTGACTCTCCATTGCCAATAGAATAAAGCATATGCTCCTAATTCCTGCATTCAAGGTTCTCCACAGTCTGGTCAGGAAAGGCAGGTCCAACAGTGGAAAGTGAGCTAGATTTGGAGTCAGAGAACCTGTGTTCAAATCCTAGCCCTATCCCTTACTAATTGTGTGCCCTTGGGCAGGTCACTTAGGTCCTTCTAGGCCTCAGTTTCCTTATCTGCAAAATGAGAGAATTAGGACTAGATAGCATCTAAGTTCTCCTACAGCTCTAAACCTATGATATAATTACACTGGGGCATCTTTATCCAATTCTGTTCCCCTTTACATTCTATGACTTTTGGATAAACTAGACTACTTTGCTCCTTGCCCCATTCTTGCTTTGACCTCTCCCATCTATATGTCTGGAATGTACTTTTCCCCTTAACTCCCCTCTCATCTACTGATATCCCTTCCTTGCTTTGGAGCTCAAATTGTAGGCCTCCTTCCCCTCTAATAAGTTTTCCCTAACCAGTCCACCCCTCAAGGGAGAGTAAGAAAGTAATCAGGGGATTGCTCTCTCCTCAATTTCCCAGTGTCCTATCTATTTTTGTGTTCTCAGTACCTAGAAGAGAGCCTTACACAAAGAAAGTGATTGCTCCATTTTTTTTTTAATTGAATTGACTTGAAATGCTTGAGGTCAAAGGCACAGGAAGTGTATCCACAACATCCATAAGGAGCGGGAAGCCCTTTTTCAATAAAACTCACCAGAAGGAAAGAGGAGTCATCAAAACAGCAAGTAATGGGGGCAGCTAGGTGGTGCAGTGAATAGAGCACTGGTCCTGTAGTCAAGAGGACCTGAGTTCAAATCTGGCCTTGGATACTTGACATACTTACTAGCTGTGTGACCTTGGGCAAGTTACTTAACCCCAATTGCCTTGCTTCCCCCACGCCCCCCCAAAAAAGATAGTTTTCAACATTCACTTTTATCAGAACTAACAGTGACCCTCAATGGAATGTTTAGAATAGGAGAAATGTACTGAGACGGTAGATGATAAAATGTTCTGGTTTTTAAAATGTGGAAGAAGGCGGTCTGTTTTGCGAACAATAGGTGGGTGAGCTCTACATTGATTTCTCTCACAATTTAGAATATATGGTTGGTTTGTGAGCACACAGAAAAGGAAGTGGTCATCACAGAAACCACTGTAGGCCAAGTAAGAATAATTTATGACAGATGTAAAAAACTTTTTTGAAAGCCAGAATGAATTTATTAATTTGTGACAGGGTGTATACCGACCTCAAAAACCAACATCCTTCTGTTCGTTGGCCAGGACACCCCACTATCAGGATTCCTTGAAAGACAAATGATCAGAAAGTTGGTAGGTGACATAGGAAATAGAATAGAATAGTATTAATATTTTCATCCATCTATTGTAAACTGGTTATTCCTTACCATTCTGAGGTATAACCAGAGGGAGTAATGAATGATTGAGTGAAAAAGCATGTATTAAGTGACTACATGTAATACCAATACAATATTCACAGTGTGCATGTGTAACAGTAATGAGATTTGAAATTCCTTTTGTATCTCTAAGCTAAGAGGTATTTAGCACCTATCTCAGATTAATCCTCTGTTAAAGAAACAGAAGGTATGAACTCCTGTCTCCTGTTGCTGATGTATCAGGAAGGGGATGAACAGGGAGGGGCAATACTATATATAAGGAAAAGGCCCAGAAAGGGAGAGACAGATCTTCTTGGAACAGGCTTCATGGAGGCAGAAGCTGCTGCCACCAGGGAGGCTGAAGAGGAAAGTGGTGCCCCGCCCCCCCAGGTTAGAGAGAATGATTTTGATTTTGAAAACCTGGGTGGAGTGATTTTGATTTTGAGAACCAGGTGAAACTTCTGCTGAGTCTGAGGGCCAGCCAGAAAGCTGCTGAGGATTTCTGAGAGCCAGTCAGAGCTAAGGGCCAGCCAGAGATGGTGAGGCTGCTAATGATTTCCAAGGACCAGCCAGAGCTGCTGAGAAGTTGCTGAGGATTTCTGAGGGCTAGCTGGAGCTGCTGAAGACTGAGGAAGTATGATTGTGATGCTGGTACTTTGTTTGAATCTGTTTGTGGCTTTGTTAAATCTTGTCTTCCCAGGAACAGAGATTGTAAAGGATTTGAGATGGACTGGACACTGTGAGCTCCAATATGGAGCAGGAACTGCACAGAGAGCTGGACAAAGACCTGGGAGCTATCTGCCTTTGAACTCAGGTGACTTTTGAAATCAGGTGATTTGGTGAATCCAGGTAGGACCTAGGACCATAGAAGGGGATCCAGGGAATCAGAGATTACCCCGAGTTAAGCTGAAAGAAGACTTTACTTAGATACTGTACACTGGCTGAGAAATTGTAATTTACTAGTGAGCTAGGGGTGGAGGATCTGTATATTTTGTGATGATTGAATAGTGAATGATGAAGAATGATTGAATGATTGAGTTACTAAATGAATGTTCTTTGTTCAAAACTTTGTGACCATTGTGGTGAAAACTATGTGGCCATTTTCTGTGATAAGTTGTAACATTGTGAATGCTGTACCTTGATTTTCTGTGAATGGTTTGCTCTGATTTATTATGGAATTAATAGAGTATTCACTATACTGTGTAATTAGAATCTTGAAAACTATTCACAGTAGCAGTCCTCTGGAAAGCTGCTCCTGCAGGGCTGTACACCATGGCAACTATGAATATGCTGGTATAGTTGTGAACCACAAAATGTAATAGGCTCTCCACATAGAGGACAGAACCAAAGCACCTATTCAAATACCAGAAAACCAAGTCCCAAAACCAGAAAGTTAAATTCATTACAGTAACCACAAAGTTGGTACACATAACAAATTCAGTGAACACCCACATTCCCAAGCCTTCCCAAACCTTCCCTCCATCAGTCTTTCAAAACAAAACAGACTCCCTCAAGTAAGAATGCCCTTCTCTCACTCATGGTAGCTCCTCAGCCTCCATGCTACTTGCTTCCAACAGTTCTTGCTCTCTCAGCTTGGTTTTCTTCTTGTATATGATTATTATCTCCATCCTGTTCCACCCCTTCCTGTTGTATCAGCAAGTTCCTCCCACTGTGGGATTCACAAGTTCTGCTTCCCAACAAAGGCCTGATTTAATCAAGCAGAAAGCTCAATTTGAAACAAGGTGCTAAGTACTCATTTGCTTGTCATTACAAAGGGCAGGGAATATTTTCAAATCCCCATAACCATTACACTAAAATATACCTTCAGTACTGGGGATACAAATAGAAAATTAAGATAATGTTCCCTTCAGAGAACAATAGGAAGAGATAATATGTATAGTTCACAATAATAGCTAGCATTTATATAGTACCTGCTATGTACCAGGCATTGGGCTAAGTGCTTTACAAATATTTTTTCTTTTGATTCTCACAACAACCCTGTAAAGAAGGTGCTATTGTTGTCCCTAATTTACAGTTGAGAAACCTGAGGTTAAATGACTTGCCCAGGGTCACATAGCTAGTAAATGTCTGAGACCATATTTGAATTCACAAAGAGTCTTCCTCATTCCAGCTCCATCACTCTATCCACTGGACCACCTAGTTGTCCTGACCGTAACTAGTAGTTTATTTAAATTCAGGTCATTTTAACTCCAAATCCAGCACTCTAACTGCTATGCCATCTAGCCATATAGGACAATAGCTAGCAGAGGTAAAGGGGATCTTGTGAGGGTTGCTTTATAAAGTAGAGTCATAAGCATGTTTGTAAACTTTAGGTGAAGTAGCATTAGATCTGAAGAGATTAAAGATTAGGAGGAGGTTGGGGTGGGGTATTGATAGTGAAGGTAATCTACTGGAGAAAAATGGAAGGGGGTAGGATAAAGGACACAAGGAGGGAAGTTGTAACTTTTTCAACGTCATATAGACAATAAGTATCTGAGGTGAGATGTGAAACCAGGTCTTTGGATTCCAAAACCAATGGTCTTCCCACTATGCCACTTGTTTCTCAGAGCAGAACATAACCAGGCAGCTGTGATTTGACCAGAGCAAAGGACAATAGGACCATCATCTTCCATTAATTCAGTAAAACAGTCCATGAAGATACATCAGGTTTATCTCACATCCATCCATCCTAGATCACTGACCCCTTCCCCACCTGAAAAATATCCTTAGGAACAGACCTCCAGAGACTATGCTTTCTACCCCAAGAGAATCAATTAATCCACTTAGCTTTGGAATCTCATCCAGGTATTGAGCTGTATTGATTGGTGAGTGAATTGAGTGCAAACTGACCTACGTTCTATCCAGCTGGCTACAGATAATATTTCACATCCATTTACTCTAGACATTTTGGCATCTTCTCTACTGTTGTGTTCCTGTCCCACACACAATTTCCATCCTTTGATCTAGGAACAGTAGTCAAGTCAATCCTACCATCATTCTGGAAAGAGCCTGATGATCAACTGCCTTGTGACTTCATTCACCATATCTGTGACTCCACTCTAAAAGGTTCTTTGGTCTTTGATATAAAAGGTTCCTGTAAACTTCATGACTTCAGTCTGACTGTTTTATCCATCCATTACTCCCTAATGCAGGTGATACAGTGGATAGAGAAGTCAACCTGGAATCAGGAAGATCTGAGTTAAAATCCAAACTCAGACACTTATTACCTCTGTGACCCTGGACAAGTTGCTTAACCGTGTTTATCTCAGTTTCTTGTCTGAAAAATGAACTGGAGGAAGAAATAGCAAACCACTTTAGTATCTTTTCTAAGAAAGCCCCAAATTGGGTCACAAAGAGTCAGACATGAGTAAAAAAATTATTCAACAACAACTATCTCTATGACCCTAGATGAGTTGCTTAACTTCTCTGCCTCAGTTTTTTAATCTGAAAACTGGGGAGGGGTTGGACTCAATGAATGTAAGGTCTCTTCCAGCCTCAAATCATAATCCAAAGACTTAAACTGATAGTCATTTAGCAGGATATCCTGATGTTTTTGAAGGGCTCTGTTATGGAAGAAGGATTGTACTGAGAGCAATGAATGAAAATTCCTGGATTTCCATTTGTGATGACTATATGGCAGGTAGTTATCAAATGAATTGAAGGGGAAGAGACTAGATGCTTGTAATGTTGATGGGAACTGAGAATCTTCCTCACCCATTAATAGGCCTCACATGGAACCCAAAAAGAGAACCTTGATTAGGGGAGGCTTGTTTTTCAGAAAGGCCCACACCTTTTGTTACTTTGTAATTAGGTAGTGGGTCACAAGGGTTGTGATGCCCTCTGACCCTGAAAAAGTGGATATATACTCTGAGGTTAGTATTTTGCTTTGGGGCTTACTCATGGGAAGAGTATTGGAGTGATGTAGCCAGTTGAAACTCTGGGTAGATGTAAGGAGTCCCCCTGGCTTTGAAAACCCAGATGTTGGTGCTTCTCTCTCTGGTAACTATGTATGTATGTAATGGTCAGATAGTTGTATCTGCCTGTTGATTTGTGATGTGTTTAATATTTGGTCAGATGGCTAGAAGCCCTATTTGTTGGTCTTTATGCTATTATTTCTGCTTGTAATTTCTATTTGTATTTTCTCTAAAGTTCAGGGTGCTGATTTTTTCCCCTGAACTAAGTAAATGATATATATGTTTGATTAAAACAAGATTGTGGACCCCTTTTGAATTGCTTTCCTTTAGAAAAGCAGATCAAAGAATCTGTGCTAGCAGCCATCCTGGGTATGCTAGGATGACTGTTGTTATAATGCTGGTCAGTAAATCAGGAAACTAGTGCAATAATTCAAGTAAGAAAGAATGATAGTAATGGGAATACAGAGAATTGGTTGACTATGAGAGGAATATACTGATATACTGAGAGGTATTCTTGGTAACACAGAGGGGGATATCTTACTTAGTCCAATAACATCAAAGGGTACAGAAGATTAGTTCTGAGAAGATAGCTAATCTTCTCCATGGCTCATGCATTCTTGTTGGCTTCCAGCACAGAGAGTTACCCCTTCCTGACTTTGGTGTTCCATTATGTTCTGTTATCTTTAGCTCAGTCAGCTCTTGTCCTACATCACAGCCCAATTCTATTTTGGGGTTTGTAGTCTGTCTCCTGACCATGACTGGTGTAGAACCAAGAGAATTACATAGACATAGTATCTGGTCTCTCAAGAGGTACAATCTAAAACAGCAGTTGGAATGGCAAAGAAACAGAGTTAGGCTTGATAAAAGTACAGACTTCTAAGAATTAAAGCTATCCAAAGGTATTATGGCAATTTAATGGGTTCCCAAGTGGTCTAATAGATAAAATGCTCAAGTTGGAGTCAGGAAGACCTGAGTTTCAATCTGGCCTCAGACATTAACTAGCTGTGTGACCCTGGGCAAGTCATTTAACCTCTTTTTGCCTCAGTTTTCTCATCTGTACAAAAAGGGGAAAATAGCCTCTACCTCCCAAGGTTGTTCTGAGGATCAAATTAGAAAATAATTGTAAAGTGCTTAGCATAGGTAATAGGTGCTATATAAATGTTATGTATTTTCATCATCTCAATCTGATAAAACTGATAAAACAAGGACAATCATAGCACCTACCTCCCAGGGTTGTTGTGAATGATATAATAATTGAAAAGTTCTTAGCACAGTGTCTGGCACATAGTAGGTACCATATAAATGTTAGCTATTATTACTACTGCTATCATTATTATTAGCTCAGCCTTAGTTTCCACATTGATAAAAAGGGGACAATCGTAGCACCTACCTCCCAGGATTGTTGTGTCAAATATGATTACATGAATAAAACATAAATTACTCTATGAATACTTGTTCTCATTTGTTATTATTATTCCCTTTAACTAAAGGTTTTCAAGCCCAGACTGCATGATCACTTTTCAAGTGTATTGTAGAGGGGATTCTGTTTTAGGTATGGTTTAGACTAGGTCTCTTCCAATTCTGAAATCCTATATTTAAAAAAAATTCTGTCATCTTCCTCAAGAGTCCAATGGTAGTCAGTAAAGATTATGATGACTGCCAGTGTGTTAGATTTGATATGTGATAACTTCTCACACAGAATCTTTAAATTGAGTCATTTTCTGTGAGCCTTGGAAACTGAATCTGTTTCATACTCATTGCCAAGTGTGATTGCTACTGCACTCAGCAATGTAAATGCTGAGGAAATGAGGGACTTGGCATTTCTTTGGGTGTCGAATATCTGTATGCCCTAGTTGGATGAACTCTGATGGATTCAATGTACAAGGTAAAATTACACATTTTTAGTCTTTTACAAAGGAAAAAAAGAAGACAAATAACTGTTCACATCTTCAACTAAGAACTTCCCTGTACTACCAATGCAGAAGCATCAATGTATATTGTGGTTCTAAGGCTACATCTACATACAGAAAGTAAAAATGAGTAATTGAGACAGTTACATGAAAATCTCCAACTAAAATTTCCTGGTAGTTGAAGTAAATTGGTTTCTTTCTCCCCTTCCCTCAAGTGTCTAAATTACCATCTCAGTTTTTCAAGGACAGGCCCTAGCTGATATGGGTTATATATTCTATTTCAGTTGGATAGTTTTCAGAAGCTACATTTTCAAAACTTGGTACCTCAGAACTTTAGCAGAAACCCTTAAATCCAAAACCACTGTATAAGTTGAAAGAAATATTTATTTTTTAAAATAAAATTTTATTTATGTTTGTCCATTACCTAATTTTCCTGTGCGCCTTCCTCTCCTCTCTCCCAAAGAGTTATTGCATATAACAAAAACTTTTAAAAGAGAAAAATAAAGAAAAGAGCAAAAACAATGAATAAAACTGATTGATACATTGAAAAAATATGAAGATGCATGTAACATTCCATATCCTTATACCAAGTAACTCTGCAAAGAAGTAGGGATAGGTGGGGGTGAGGGTAGCATGTCTTCTCATTTTTCTTCTTTGGGGTCATATTTGTTCTTTATAATTTTACAATATTCACTTTTAATTGTTCTGTGGTTGTCTTTATATTATTGTAGTTATCATATATAACATTCATTATATAATTTTATTGGTTCACTCTATATCAGTTCATGTAAGCTTTGCCATGTTTCTCTGTATTTATCATATTCCTTCTTTCTTACAAAACAGTAATATTCCATTCTATTCTGTTTCATTCACATACCACAAATTGTTTGATCACTCCCTGATTTATAGGCATCTATTTCATTTCCATTTCTTTGCTACCACAAAAAGTGCTTCTATTAATATTTTGGTGTATTGGGGGCCTTGCTTATCAATGATGACTTCTCTGAGCCATATGCCTAATAATGGAATCTCTGTATCAAAGGGTGTGGACATTTTAGTAATTTTACTTATATAATTCCAAATTGCTTTCCAGAATGATTTTACTAACTCATAGTGAAGCTGATTTTTATTTTCCAGGAAGATGAAGAATGCTATAGCATAAAGAGAATGGATTTGAAGGCAGAGGACCTGGGATTGAATTCAAGCTCTTAGTGTATAAACTTGATTGTCACTAAAATTTTCTAGGACTTGGAGGGAGGCTATGGAAAAGGGAACAAGCTGAAATAGGGAAGGAGGAAAAGTTTGGCAACTAGGATTCCTGGGTCAGGGGTAGGGTGGAAGGGCAAAAAAGAAGAAAAACTGAAGGATTAGGGGAGGATTCATGAAGTAAATTCCCATGGTCAACAAGGGATGCTTGAAGATATAAGTGTAATTGAATTTGAAAGGAATTCACTCACCCCAACTCAGGTAGGAGTGATGGTTAGAGAACTTCCCATTAGGAGTAAGGAAGGAGAAGGTTAAAGGAAGAAGAAGGAGGAGGAGGAGGAGGAAGAGGAAGAAAAGTCTGATAGTTATCTGAATAGTTCCTTTGTGTGTTCGTTGTAGAAGCTGACCAAAGGGTTGAAAATGTGTGTTGCTAGCCTCTCTAGGTGTGTTGGCCTTGGTCACTCTTAGACAATATTCTTCCATCCTCATATCCTGGAGGAATAAATTGAAGCAGGAGAGACCAGATCCAGAAGATACCTCCAGCAACTGAGTGGAGAAGTAGCAAATGGCAACTTCAGAAGCAGAGTGGTAGAGATGCTAAGTGTGGATAGTAGCAGTGGCAAGGGGAGTTCTTCACAACATATACATATGCATACACATACACACATATGTACACATGTAACCCTAGTCCAAAAGCCCATTGGCATGAGGCTTTCTCCTTATGGTGGAGATCAATGCCCTGTACCTGTGTGAGGCTCAGGGTGGAGTTACAGAGATCAACAGAGTTTTAGTCTTCCTCTGGCTCTCTTCGAGTCACTAAGTCTATTCAGATTGCATGCTTCTGGCTTTCAGCTTTGAGAGACATTAAGATTCCAACTTCACTTTAGATTCCTGAAGGAAAAGGCTCTGGGAAGAAGCTGACATGACAGGAGGTGGCAGTCTCTATCATGTTCCCATCCCCAGCTAGCTATACTAGAGACTGTGGGGAATTTCTCCTTGGGTGAGCCTAGGATTCTCCCTCAATTGAACTGTTAGTCCTCTCCCAATAGGAGAGCTGTGGGTTGTTTGGTATATATTCTCCTATGTATACCTTCTCTGATTTCTATTTTGGATAGAATTTGGATAAATGAGTTTTCTTGGCTAAGTGCTATGTATGTTCACTGTGGAACTGGTATTTGGTAGGTAAAGGGTCAAACCTCGGATATAAAACTTGGAATCCTGCTACCACACCAAGAATGTACAGTGATCAAAAGTTAACTGAAACCCGAAAACCTCATTTATTAGACTAACATTATTTAAGGGAGCAAATAGATATAACTTTAGCCTGGTACCTCCCCCCACCTTTTTTTAGAACAGAGTTTTGACCTCTGGTCCCAATTTCCTGTGACCCCTCATGGTAGGAATTAAATTCTCTCTTGAAGAAAGAGGAGGGGAGGAAAAGACACTGGAAATGTCTGTTCTGCCTCCCTTTGAGTTATACAATAACACCCCCATGCCATGTGGGAAGGAAAGAGGCCTCACTACATGAGAGTCTTGCAACACATATACAAAATAAATATAAGATAATTTAGTGGAGAAGGCAGCTAGGTGGGTGAGAGGACACTAGAAAAGGTTTCATGTAGAAGGTAGTATTTGAGCTGACTCTTGACAGAAGCTAAGGATTCTAATGGGCAGAGGTGAAGAAAAAATGCAGTCTAGGTAGATGGAAGCCATTGGAAAGGCATGGTGATGCGGGATGAAATGGTATTGTTGAGGAACTATAAGTCAGTCAGTTTGACTGAACTCAAGAAGTCATTAAGTTGAACAATCTGCAATAAGGTTGGAGAGAAATGTTGGAGTAAGGTAGCAAAGAACTTTAAATGTCGAACAGACAGCCATGATAAAGAGACTTATGAAAGAAAGAGTAATAAGCACCGGCCCCAGAGTCGGGATGACCTGGGATCGAATACGGGCTCTGATACTTAGCACCACACCCAGAAATAACTGGCCATGTAATCTTGAGCAAGATACTTAACCCCAATTGCTTAAAAAAAAAAAGAAAAAAGAAAGAAAGAACAATAAATGGGGACATTTTTTTCCAAAAGAAAGATTGCCTCTGACCTGGATATCAAGATATTGAAAAAGAGACCAAAAAAGGAAGTTGAAAATCAAAAAAGAGATCAAGTTTTCAGCATCCTGATTAATTCTACAGATAATGCTTTCTCACAGTTGCATTTTGTAGAGCAGAAAAAAATGGGTTCCTGAATCTTCATACACCAGGCAGAGCTCAGGCCTCTATGTATATTATGTCACTGGTCCCAACTCTTCAAGATCTATCTTTATTATTCTAGCTATTTGAGGTTGCTGAGTTAGTCTAGGCTACTAGTTTAACTTCCTTAGAGCTCGCACCAAATAAAATAGAAAAAGTCAAGGAGTTGGACATGCAGATGAGATGACACTTAGTGGCTGTTTCTGATATGGTGTTAGATACTACCAACTCTCCAGTTTCTACAAGTAAGGACTCAGGCTATGTTCTTCAGAGGCCCGTCTGACTGTCACTCTCCTACTGTAGTCAGTTGTGGATCATTTAGGTGAATAATTTGATTGGTTGTTGAAATCTAGATGCTCCATTCAAAGAGGAAGATAATGGCACTGATGCTCAAACATCTTAGGTCCCCAGAATTCAAGAAAGACAGAAGGGCAACCCAAGAGAAAAAAAAAATGTTCCTGTAAAACTTTCTGTGACTAAAGATAAGAATTTTGAATCTGTGCAATTACCAAGAACTTCCAAAAATGCTAGTGGAAGATCTTGAAAACTGCATGGACAGCATCATTTCCTAAAGTAAAAAAGTACCTGAAGGATTGCTATTGTCTTGTTATTTGCAAATAAATTAAAGAGGGGGATGCAGAACAAGGCAATAATCCAGGAAGCAATTTTTTTAAGTACACCCAAGTCTGTGTTCCAGCAGGCTCATGTCAGTATGCTGACCTCTGCATTTCAGATGATAGATAACCTAAAAAATTATAGAGGCACATTCTCATCATTTAACCTTTCTGGACCAGAAGTCTAATAACCTGATTTCCTTAAGTATGAGGGATGCTGTCTCACATGCATCTACCAGTATTCAGGTCCTGATTTTACCTCATTCTCAGTGTTTGCTTATAGTGAATCAGGAGCTGCCTATTAATAGAATGTGACAAGAGCTAGGTATGACTGGTGCCTGCATGCATCTAGGAAAAAGAAATGGGATTTCTTTTTTTAATGATAATATATGACAATGACAATTTCCTTCAGATTGTATATAAGATGATCCCATGAAATATGCAGGCTTAGGTATACTAAGGCAATGGGCAGGGCGGGGGGGGGTGTTCCACAAAACTGACGGTTTAACAGTGATAACATTCCCTTAATCATTTGTTTTCAGCTTATTGTTTTGTATTACTTATGGCAAAAGCAAAATTTTAAAAAATAATGAAACATATTCAATGCCATTTTCCTCACTATTGATAATAATGGTGAGAGTAAAAAATTTTTTTGAACTCTTAGTAACCAAATAAAAATTTATTTAAAAATCTTTCTTTATCTAGCCTCCTAAAATTTGTTACATGGGTGAGTGTTCTATAATGTTAATTTTATAATATACATATAATATTTTCTTACAATAGTAAATTACATAATTTATAAATATATTAAAGGGAGAGAAGCATGTTCAAAAATTTTTTTCTGATGAGATGAACAATCAAAAAAATTTGAAGATTATTGAATTTCATCATTCTGCCTTTATAATAAGGCTCACAAATTGTTTTTGTAATTGTTCTCTTGTTGTTTCTACTAGTTTTATCTATCCAAATAGATTATAAACTCCTTGGAGGTAAGAGGCCATGCCATCTACCCTTTTAATACCCTCTCTTCCCTGTAATGATGATGATATTGACAATGATACTGATGATAATGGTAGGTGGTACCATGCTTAGTGATAGACTTGGAGTAAGGAAGACCTGAGTTCAAATACTGCCTCAAACATTTACTAGCTGTGTGACCCTGGGAAAATCACTTAATCTCTCTCAGTCTTAGTTTTTCCACCTGTAAAGTGGGGAGAATAATAGTATCTATTTCATAGAGTTATTTTGAGGATCAAATGAGATAAATAATTTATCGTTTTTCAGTCGTTTTCAATCATGTCCAACTCTATGTGACCCAATTTTTTTTTTTTTTTGGCAGAGATCCTGGAGTGATTTACCGTTTCCTTCTCCAGTTCATTTTACAGATGAGAAAACTGAGGCAAAGAGGGTTAAGTGACTTGACCAGGCTCGCACAGCTAGTAAATGTCTAAATCCAGATTTGAACTCAGGTCTTCCTGACTCCAGGCTCAGCTCTCTAAAGGAAACCAAATTGAAAAAGACAAACCTCTCCAGATGAATATATCCATTTGGAATTTTTTTTAAACAAATATTTTCTTTGACAATTTACCCAATAATTATGGCTTTAATTCTTTTCAGTCTAAGGAAGATTTGAACTCAGAAAGATGAGTCTCCTTAACTCCAGGCCTAGCACTCTATCCACTAAGCCACCTAGCTGCCCCAAATATTAAAAAAAAAATGCTTTGCAAAACTTCAAGCTATAGCTGACTTCTAGCTAACTATTTAGTACCTTAAGTTTTCCTAACAATTAACAGCAAGAAAACACAAATATTCCATCAGCCAGCACTAAATACCCATATGTAGAACCACTGGTTGCAGTAAATGGAGAAGTTGTGAATGGCTGTGAATAAGTTCACTTACCTTGCCAGTGTACTTTCCAGGGATGTACTCATTGATAATGCGGTTGATACATGCATTGTCAGAGCTAGATCAGCGTTTGGAAGGCTCTGAAGGAAAGTATGGGAGTGAAGATGTATTAGATTGACTACCAAACTGAAGGTTTACAGAGCTGTTGTTCTAACTTCATTGCTGTATGCCTGTGAAACCCGGATAGTATACCAGCACCAAGCCAGGAAACTGAATCACTTCCATTCGTATTGTCTTAGGAAGATTCTGAAGATCACTTGGCAGGATAAGATACCAGACACTGAGGTCCTTTCTTGAACTAACCTGCCAAGTATTCAAACTCTGCTTCAGAGAGTGCAACTACAATGGACTGGCCATGTTGTTAGAATGTCAAATGTACACTTGCCAAAAAGAGTAATTTATGGAGAGCTCACACAAGGCAAGGGTTCACATGGTGGTCAGAAGCAGCAATACAAGGACAACTCTCTTAAGAACTTCAGAATTGATTGTGTGCCTTTGGAGACACTGGCACAGGACCTCACAGCATGGCGTGCCCTCATCAGAGAAGGTGCTGTGTGCTCTATGAGCAAAGCAGAATTGGAGTAGTTCAAGAGAACCACAAGATGCGCAAATTTAGAGAATCCACCCCAAATGTTCACATGGACTATTTGTGCCTGACCTATGGTAGAACATTCTGAGCTTGTATTGGTCTGATCGGTCACAGTGAGATGCACTGTAACTTGACTCTAACATTTGGTCTCTTCTAGTACAAAGGACGAGAGCCAATCAACTGATTAGTACTTTAATATTTCCACACGCTTTATACATTTTATTGTCTATAGGCATAGAAGTCAGGATCACTAGAAACCGTAAATTTCGAGTAAAAAATCGAGTATTACAACACAAAAGCCTTTCAGATGGAACAATCAAGTCTGCATATGTAGGTATGTATGAACTTGAAATTCAGTGTTTGGGAGGAATACTGGAAATTTCACTTTTTCTTTGCACCTTTAAAAAAGTGCACCATGGATAATGAGCATGATGCACCCTCTGCTGGACATTTGATGTAATTCCTCATTCAAGGAAAAGGGTGTTTCTCTGCATGAAAGGCACAGGCCTGGGAGGAGAGCAGTGGGAAATACAAGGAAATTTTGAGATGTTGCTGAGGAAGCCACAACTGAACCGTTCTTTGACAGCAAGCAGCAGGTTAGAGAAACCTCCTCTTTGTAGGCTGTCTTTTTAAAATTAAACTTTTTTTTATTACTTTTCTCAAATGAACTGCCTTCTCTCCTTTCCACCTCTCTCCCCCTCCCCAATTAAGAAGGAAGAAAAACAAAACACCTGTTACAAATAAGAATAGTCAAGTAAAACACAATCCTACATTGGTCATATAAAAAAAAAATATGGCTCAATCTGCATGTTGAAGTCATTACCTCTCTGTCAGGAGCTGGGTAGTCCGTTTCAATATAGTCTTCTGGAAATTGTGGCTGGTCATTGCGATGATCACAGTTCCTAAAATTCTTGAAAGTTGAATGTCTTTACAATATTGCTTTTGTAATTGCATACATTTTTCTCTTGTTTCTGCTTATTTTACTCTACATCAGTTCATACAAGTCTTATGAAGTTTCTCTGAAACCATCTTCTTCATCGTTTCTTTTATAGCATGATAGTATTCCATCACATTCACATACCAAAACTTGTTCAGCCATTCCCCAGTTGAGGGGTACCTCCTTCCCATGTTTTTGCCACCAAAAACAGAGCTACTATAAATATTTTTGTACATATATATCCTTTTCCTCTTTCTTTGATCTCTTTGGGATAAAGACATAGATGTTGGTATCAGTTGGGTTAGAAGAGAATGTACAATTTAATAGCTCTGGGGTCATAATTCCAAACTGCTTTCCAGAATGGCTGGAGCAGTTCACAGCTCCACCAACCATGCATTAATATAATCATTTTCCCATAGTCCCTCCCACATTTGAAATTTTCCATTTTTTGTCAGTTTTGCCAATCTGAGGGGTATAAGGCTATTTTTTTTTTCCTAATCAAGGTATCAGTATGCTTAGGCTCTTGGAAAAAGTCAGCAATATTGAACCTTTACTAGGTGCTTATTACCTCTTCCATTTTAGAATTATATATAAATGTTAGAGCTATAAGAGATCCTAGGCATCTTCTGGCTTTTTCTAGAATCTTTTAGCATTTTAGTTATGAGGAACATGACATCTAAAGAGGTGAGTTGCTTTATATAAAGTAATAGAGATAAATAATGGAATATAATTATCAGCACTGCCCAGCTACTATCTCTTCCATGGGACACACACACACACACACACACACACACACACACACACACACACACCTTCAGAGGAAACAATACCCTTCAGACAGTCATTGAATGAAAAAACTGAAGAACAAATGCAGTATCCCATTTTCTTTTCCTCACTTTTGTCTCCTATTGCCTTTCCCCTCCCAATCCTGTGCATTAGGATTGTGTTTGTGCCTGGGGTCTTCTCCAGCCTGTGACAGAAGCCTGTTCCTTAAATTTCCTAAGTCTATCGGCTCCATTCCAACCACCAGTAATACTATTTAAGTATTAATATTTGAACCTGCTTTATGAGACCACACTTGGGATAAGATGTCTTTTAGCAGATGCTAGGTTACCATTGTTGGGGTATTATGGAGTTTATTCCTAATCAACTATAGATTTGACTAAGGAATTTTTGAGGTACTCTCCAGTTCTGAGATTTATGAATCATAGTCTATCTTTCTTACTATACCCATGCTAGGGATCCCACTAATCTGATTCTGATTAGAATAATAAGGGAAACTGAGGCTCTATTGAGATTCTGGGAGAAAAAAACTTATTTGGTCTGCTATGACTGCGAAACCAATCTCTATTCCCAGCATATACCCCTAAATCCTTAAACTTTTTCATCCAAATATTCCTTCTCCTCTGTCACTTTGACTAATATTGTCTAGAAAACATTACATCCTGTGTGCCATTCATCTGACTCAAAAGCCAGGAGGAGTAGTGGGCACTTCTTGCTTTCCACTGCCACTTATATGGCCTTCGTCTACTACTCCCTTTGATGACCTTTTCTTTTTTGAAGTCCATGCTGCCTGCTTCTGTCTGCTGACTTTTGATGATTTTAGCACCTAACTCAATCTCCTGCCCCACTCTCTTTAATGCTATTTCCCTCAATAACTTCTATTCATTTTGATGATCCTCCTAACCAACCAACATAACAATTCTCAAATTCTTTAACTCTAATGACCTTGTTATTTATTTCACTGCAGTCTTGAACATGTTTTGAACTTTACTGTCTCTAAGAATTGGCAAAGATCTAAAAAGATTTGTCATGACAAACTTATTTCACCATTAAGAAGAGCGTCTGACCCATTTGAGCTCAAACTTCAATGTGCTGGATGTCTTACATGAGGAAGTGAAATTAACACTGAAGAAATGAGGATGGCAAAGTCAGACTTGATCTAGTATAGCAGGGGAATAAATTAGTGTACCCCATGTGGTACATGCCTAGGGCCATGCTGCCCTGGCCCCCTCTGGTGACATGCATTCTAGCTTAGCACTGAAAGATTTTCACTTTGGAATGATGTAAAATTTCTCTTCCTGGTCCCTACTTTGCATCTGCTCCTACTATTAGCAGACTTCTATCATTTCAGTACCTACATGGTGACAATATATTTCAACAACTTTGTGACCTATTTCTTTTTTTTTTCTTTTTGGATGGGGAAAGGCAGGGCAGTTGGGGTTAAGTGACTTGCCCAAGGTCACATGGCTTTTGTTAAGTGTCTGAGGTCAGGTCTGAACTCAGGTCCTTCTGACTCCAGGGCTGATACTCTATTTACTGTGCCACCTAGTTGCCCCTGTGACCCATTTCTTAAAAAACAAAAGGTTCTATATCTAAAATATTCAACAAAGCCAATAAATACCACTTACTTGAGTAGTAAACATCAATAGCACAATATTCAAGGTTGTATGCTATTGATACATTGCAAATATATAGTAAGCAAATAAAAAATAGATATTAATACAACAGAAATAAATTCAAATCATGAAAAACAATATAAATAATACTTTTTCACATACTAATAACTATTCACACAGTAAATAACTATTCAAATAGCAAGTGGAAAATAAAAACACTTGTTCACACTCATAGCCATCTCAACACGATGCCTCATTAATACAGTACATCAATGAATAGAATCAAGCAAAATATTTTGTGTAAATAATATTTTATATAGCAATGGATTGACAGTAGAGGGAAAAAGAATTGTCCTTATGAGACTGAGAATACAACCAAAAGAAAATTGAAGATAAAATTGAAAAAAGTAGGACTTTCCTAAAATTAAAACTATAAAAATTAAAGTAGATAAGAAGAAAACATAAAAATATGTGTATCTAGAAAATGAAATCCAAAAATAGAAAATGAATTTAAAATAAGCTAGAATAACAGCCTGGTCAAAATAGAGAGAAAATAAAGTAAAATGAAGGGAAAAAAAATCCAGAATGAGGTGTTGAAGAGAGTAATTCCATTGTAAAGAAAACAAAGCTGAAGATAAAAGAAAAGACTAATACAAAATTTAAGCATCAAAATGGAAAAAAAATTATTAGTAAATAGGAAATAAAGCATTCGAAATTTCATATTTGAAATATAAAGGTACAAGAAAAGTGAATGAGGTAAGCTTCTTCCAGCTAACTAGAAACAAAACTAGGTTAAAAATCGACTTGAAATTCCAGAATATCACTAACAATCCAATTGAAAGGGAGGATTAAAACAACCTTTCAAAAATGAACAAAGAAACCAAAAACCTAATAACTGAAGAGAAAACAACAGGAAAAATTAGAATAGCACTTCTAAAAATTACCTGTTGTCCTATGAGTATCCCATCGCTACCGTCATGGAGACCAAGGGATCAAAAAAAGAATTACTTCATCTTTCCAAAGTGAAAGTCCTTCAGTCATAAGCCAGATCATGTTTGTCAAAAGGAGTTGTTATGGGAACCCATGCATTCTTCATTAGATAGCTAATCACAGCTCTGTCTCCATTCATGTTCCGTGAAACATGCTATACTTTGAATTTTTCACTAGACAAGGATCAAAGATGATCTCTGTCCTGGAGGTAAAATGCTTGGTAGGGCATTGAAGAATCAATTTTCAAGGCATCTGGAAACAGGGGAAGATAACAAAAATATGGTAAATATCTTAGACCTTATTTCCATTTTTAAAGGGAATCAAGAGGCCAACAATACCTATGAATCCATAAACTAACTTTGTCATCCTTTTAAAATTGGAATGAGAATAATCTACATACCCATGAAATACTTTCCTCTCTGGATTTTCAAGACATTGTTTTCTCTCAGTTATCTTTCTACTAGTCTGACTGTTCCTTCTGAGTTTCATTTATTGTGTCATCATCCATATCCTATCTCCAAATACAGATATACTCCAAGATTCTGTTCTGAACCCTCTTCTCTTTGCTTGGTTATTTCATAAGAATTCATGGAAAAAAAGACAAACCTAATTTTATCCAATACAAATTCATATCACAAAGCCTTAGCCAGTCCCTCACTCATGTTCAACATTCCATTTTGTTTCCTCATTGCCTATGCTTATTCCTTCAATTTCTTTGTTTTGTTTCATTGCTAGATTTAGCATGTCTATTATAATAATGGATAATAATTTGATAATGGACATTTTTGCTTCCCACTAATGTCATTGAAAAGATCTCTAGTTTATCCCCTTTACAGATAATACTTACGCTACTTTTTTTGATACTAAGTATCAAATCCATATTTGTATCATAGAAGGAATTTGGTAGGACTGATTCTTAACCTAATTTTTTTTCCAAGCAATTTATGTAATATTGGAATTACTTAATCTTTAAATGTTTGGTAAAATTTGCTTGCAAATCCATTTGGTCCTGGATTTTTCTTTCCTATAGAGGGCTCATCTATAGTTCTTCCCACTTTTTTTCTAAGATAGGGTTATTTAAGTATTCTATTTCCTCTTCTGTTAATCTAGACGATATGGGTTTGTTAGTTTTTTTTGGTAACTATCCGTTTCACTTAGATTCTCAATTTTGCTGGCACAGAGTTGGGCAAAATAGCTCTTAATGATTGCTTTAATTTCATCTTTATTGGTCATACATTCAGTCATTTTGTGTTTGATACTGGCAATTTGAGTTTCTTTCTTTTAAAAAAAATTAAATGGGGCAATGATTTTTTTTTAATAAACCTAACTCCTACTCTTATTTATTAACTCAATGATTTTTGTTGGTTTTGTTAAAATTTCAATTTTGTTAATGTCTCCTTTGATTTTCAAGAGCTATATTTTGATATTTAACTGGAGATTTTATTTTTTTTTCTATTTGCTCTTAGTTGCATGCCCAGTTTGTTTATCTGCTCCACCTCTCCTTCATTGATGTGTGTTTAAAGATAAAAATAGTTCCCCAAGTACTTCTCTGACTGTGTCCTGCAAATTATAGTATGTTTTCTTGTTGTCATCATTTTTAATGAAATTATTGATTGTTTTTATGATTTGTTCTTTGACCCATTTGTTCTCTAGTTTTTTAGATTATTTACTTTTCAATTAATATTTAATTTATATTTCAAAAGTCTTTTATTTAGTATAATTTTTATTGTATTATGATTTGAAAGGGGTACATTTAGTACTTCTGATTTTTTTCACTGTGAGGATTTTGTGTTCTGATATGTGGTCAGTTTTTATGTAGGTGTCACATAAAGCTGAGAAAAAATATATACTCTTTTCTATTCTCATTCAATTTTCTCCAGAAGTCTATCATATCTAATTTTTTATAAAACACTATTCATCTCTTTTATTTCTTTCTTGTTTATTTTGTGGTTAGATTTATATAGATCTGGGAGGGACAAATTGAGGTTCCCCACTATTATAGTTTTACTGTCAATTTTATCTTGTAATTTATTTAACTTTACCTTAAAGAATTTGGATGTTATACCATTTGGTGCAGATATGTTTAGTACTTATTCATGGTCTATGATCCTTTTTAGTAAAATGTAGTTTCCCTGATTATCTCTTTTAATTAGGTCTATTTTTGCTTTTGTTATATCTGAGATCATGATTGCTACTTCTGCCTTTTTTACTTCGCCTGAAGCACAATATATTTTGTTCCAGCCCCTCATTTTAACTCTGTGTGTGTCTGTTTCAAATGTGTTTTTTGTAAATACGATGTTTGATTCTATTTTCTTATCCATTCTGCTATCCTATTCTGTTTATGTTTTAATTCATCCCATTCACATTCACACTTATGATTGCTATTTGGAGTTTTCTGTACATTCTATTCTCTTCTACTTATCCTTCACTTCTTTTAACTTGTTACCTCCTCAAAAGTCTGTTTTGCTTCTGACCACTGCTTCCCTTAATCTTATCTTATCTTCCTCTTACTACCCCCTCCCTTTCTTTTGATTTCTACTTTGCCATCTGATTCCAAGGTAACTGGACAGTTTTCCTTTGTGATTTCTTGAAATATAATGTCCAGTCTCTCTTTTTTTTTAATCATGGCTTTCAGGTAGTCTAATAATTCTTAAATTATCTCTCCTTAATACATTTTCCTAGGTCAGTTGTTTTTCTTATAAGATACTTTATATTTTCTTCAGTCTTTTGATTATTTAAAATTATTTCTGGTTGTCTCATGGAGCCACTGACTTCCACTTGAACAATTTTAATTTTTAAGAAGTTACTTTCTTCAGTGAGATTCTGACTCCCCTCCCACCAATTTGGCCAATTCTTACTTTGAAGGAGTTTCTTAAGTATTTTTGTACCTCTTTTCCCAACCTAACAATTCTCTTTTCATAACTTTTTTGCTTTACCTTCATTTCTTTTCCCATTTTTTCTCTACCACTCTTATTTGATTTTTAAAATAAAAAAAAATTAGAGAGGTTTCTGGGAAGATGGCAGAGTAGGTTAGAAAATTTCAAGCTCTCAAAATTTTCCTCCACAAAAGAGATAAAATAGCACCTCTGGTTGAATATAGAGTGGTGAAAACAAATAAGAATAGAGGCAGGACAAGGATCCTCTTGGGAAAATCAGAGAAGATGTGAAGAAAAATCCTAGAACAATATTTCTTCCCTGTGAAGAGTAAACACCTCAGGCTAGAGTCCACTTTAACAACCATCAGTAAGCTGCTTACAACAAGCTACAAGCCCTGGGGTTAGCTGGGTTGGGAGGCTGCCTTGGCCCCAGCTACAGGAACTTTTCTCCAAAGACAATGAGGGGACCTGGGTGTCTGACCTGGGGAAGATCTAGGGAACCTCTGCTGACAAGGAATGCCAGACCAGGAAGGTAAGAAGGAACCAGCACATGCCAGGTGAGTGCAGAAACAATGGAGCAGGGATACTGGTGTTTGTGGGTACTTAAAGGAGGCTAGAGGTCTTGGTTTGAGTTCAGGGTAAGAGGGGAGAAGTGAAGAGGATTAGAGACCAGAGGCACCATTCCTCATACCCCAGGACTAGAGGTGATTATAAAAATTAAATTCCTACCCCCCCAAAAAATGCACAGGCAAAGGAGAAAGAATTCAAATATAAAGAGCTTCTATGGGAATAGAGAAGACTGGGATTCATCTTAGAGGAGGATAATAAAGCAAAGAAACCCTCTTCTTTCCCAAAGAGTAATGTCAATTGGTCATTTGTCTAAAAAAGAATTTTTGAAGAACTTAAAAAAGACAAAATCAAATGAGATAGAGGAAAAATTAAAAAGAAAAATAAGAATAATCCAATAAAAAGAAGATTACCACAAGAAATCAACCAATTAGAAAAGAAGATTCAAAATCTTAAGGAAAAAGATGACTCATTGAAAATCAAAATTGGGCAAGGGGAAGCCAATGAAGTTATAAGAGATGAATAAAAAATAACACTATAAAAATAAAAAAATAGGGGCAGCTAGGTGGCTCAGTCTGGCCCTGGAGTTCAGAGGACCCGAGTTCAAATTTGGCCTCAGACACTTGACACATTTACCAGCTGTGTGACCTTGGGCAAGTCACTTAACCCCAATTGCCTTGCTTTCCCCCCCTCCAAAAAAAAAGAATGAAAAAATAGAAGAGAATATGAAGCATCTCATAAGAAAAACAACAGAATTAGAGAACAGATCAAGAAAATAAAATATAAGAATGATTGGATTACCTGAAAGTTCTGATCAAAAAAGTATCTTAATACAATACTTCAAAAAATAATTAAAGAAAATTGTCCTGAAACTTTGGAACAAGATGGCAAAGTAGAAATAGAATAAAATTCCCCAATACCACCTGAAAGAGATCCTACAAGGAAAACTCACAGGAATATTAAAGTTAAATTCTGAAACCCTCAGATCAAGGACAGAATATTATGAGCAACAAGAAAAATACAATTTGTATGTGATGATACCACAATTAGAATCACAGAAGACCTAGTACTGGTAACACCAGAAGACCACAGTTCTTGGAACACTATATGTAGAAGAGTAAAACAACTGGGCCTCTGGCCGAAAATATTATGCCCAGCAAAACTAAGCATAATTCTGAATGAAAAAAAAATGAACATTTGATCAACTGTCAGGTTTTCAGGACTCTGTTAAACATAGACACACACACACACACACACACACACACACACACACACAAAACCTCCTGAACTCAATAGAAGATTTGACTTACAAGATCCAAGAGAAATATAAAGTACATACCAATGACCAATTACAAGGGACTAAATAAGGAAAAAAAAATGTTTACCTTTTATGTATGGAAAATGTAAAACCTATGTCTAAGATTGTTACTAGTAGTTAGATAGCTTATAAGAAAGATTGGGGTAGACCTGAGTATGATATGATTTCAAAATATAAAACCATTCAAGAACAGCTAAAACAGTAATTATCTTATACAAATGACGTATAAGAAGAACTGAAGCAGAGGAATTAGATGGGGGAGGAGTTGTTAGTTCTGGAAATCTACTTTCATTGGGAATGGGGGTAAGAGGGGAAAATATATATACATCTAGAAGAGTATAAAAGTCTTCTAAATTTAAAAAGAAATAGAACTCTAAGGGGATAGGAAGGAGGAGAGGATGAAGAAGGGATCTTTAAAGGGGAAGGGGATGGAATAGGTCAAAGGAGTGTACAAAAGGGTATTTAGACTTAGGGGGATGGGAGGATAAGGGATGGATTGCTAGAGTGGGGGTAAGTTAAGTGATAGGAGGGCAAGGTAGCAGGTAGAAGAAGTAAAGTAGAAGAATTAGGAAAGACAGGAAAAAAGAGATATGCAAACAAAAACAAGAGTAGGAGCAGAATCTCTTAGGGAAAGTATATGTTTATATATGTATGTATGTGTATATATATGTATGTGTATATATGCATGTGTATACATGTGTATATATGCATGTATGTATATATGTATGTGTACACATGTATATATGTATGTGTATAGTATATATGTATGCGTATATATGTATGTGTGCTTATATATGTATATATATGTATGTATATGTCAATACCTATAGATAAATATATTCATGCTCAATTATAGCCTTAGGGTGATGGGTAATGGGGAGGAAGGGATAAAAAAGAACATAGTAAAAAGTGTACAATAGAGACCAAAAGAAAACTTACAAGGAAGCAAAGAAAAGACAGACAGCTTTCAACATATTGCATAGTATTTAATATATAGACTTTATTGAAATGATAAGTCACTGCTATATATTCGTAATCCTCTCCTATGTTTTGCTATGCACATGACATGGGTTTTCTTTCTTTTATTACTTTATATTGTAGTTTAATATTTAAGTTTATAATGTTTCTTTTTCCTTTCTTATTATGTTTAAGTTCTAGTATTTGTCTAAAATAAATTTAAAAAAATTAACCTTTTTTGCTCCTTTTAAAATCCTTCTTCAGCTTTTCTAGGAATTCTTGTTGGGCCTGTGTCCAAAATACACTTTTTCTACAAGAGTTTGCTTTTAGGTGTTTTCAAATCAAGTCTCCAAGTCATTGTTTTCTTCTGAATTTATGTCTTGAGCTTCCTTGTCATCATAGTACATTTTTATAGTCAGGTTATTTTGTTGCTGTTTGCTCATTTTTCCAGTCTACTTTTTGACTTGGGGGTTAATATGAGAGTTGTTTCTGCTCACCAGTAGAGATAGGCGATATCTGGCCTGAGCTTCTTTCTTCTATGAATTTATGCTGCTTGTAAGCTTTGGTGACTCCAAAATGGTATGACCTAGGGAAAGACCTGGTCATTGCCTTCTTGGTTTGCACTCTGATCCTTACTAGATAGGGTCCTGCTCCCTCATGATCATAACCACTCATCTCCACCCTGAAACTATGACTTGGAACTGGGTAATAGGTAACAGAGCTGCCACATGGTATTTCATCCTGTGCCTGGTGATTTATTTATTTATTTGTTTGTTTTACTGGGTGTTCAGTACCCTTACCTGTCCCTGGGGTACTACTGCTGCCCCACAGCCAATACCATTTCTGCTGAGCTACACATCACTGCCAGCCAGTCCCCACTCTATTGTCTGCAAACATCACTCTCTCTTCTTAAGTTGCCCTGGACTGGAAAAAAAATGATTCAGTTATGACTTTTTGTTGATTTTATCTTGTTCAGAATTTGGAATGACACACTTTTTAAAGTTGTTGCAGAGGAAAATGTTGGGAGATCTTGGCAAAAATACTGACTTGAGGTGCCATCTTTGCTCTGCCTACCCAAGATGATCTTCTGGGATACTTTCCAACTCTAGAATTCTATGAGTCTTATCAGTCAGATGTATTTCTGTTTTAACTAATTTATAACAGTACCATGAGCAAATGGACTTTTGGATGATAATGATAGTGTCTGTATCACACTGATAGATTCAGAGAACCCAAGTGGTAGTTTTAATCAAATCACTATTATCAGAAAACAAAAAAAAAATCGTATTGAGTGCTTAATTAAGCATGATACTGTGCTAAACTCTGTAGAAATAGATTTATAATCCTCCTTTCGAATTTCTAACTTCCTAACACTAAATTCCAAAGGTTACATGAAAATCAAATAAAAAGTAATTAAAAAGGAAAGATAGGATATTTACATTTTCTCACTTTGCCACCTGTCATATATCTTTTGAGTTTTATACATATGGCCCAGTAGCTAATTTAATTCCTTTACTAGAGACATATCACTTTTTCCTAATTCTTCTTCCAACCTCACTGACAATAAAAAATTCAAACCAATCAGAGTTTTTTATTTAGTCCTGAACTGAACAAGATTATGTAGAAATCAGAGATGGGTATATGCCTATTTTGTGTGCAGTTATATATGGAACACATAGGTCTGTGGTGAAAGATACAGGGGATAGAAGTCCTGTAAATCCAAAACATGCCTACATGATACTTCCTACCAATGAGGATATGTAAACATCACAGAAGAGACAGGATAAAGATGAAACACATTTGTAGATCTGAAAGCAGGTCCCTTCTTTCCTATCTGAAACCAACATTCCATCTATACTAGAAAGGAAATCTCTAGATCGTTTATGGCTAGTTTTTCAACTTGGTAACCTGTTATATACATGGGAGATGGAAATTTTGCAAATTTTCTTACCTGAGAATTTTCAAATCGTTAAATTTCTAGGATAAGCAATCAAAAAGATTATCTTTTCTTTTGCAATTATGCCAAGCAATTTTCATTTCCTCTTTATTCAAAGAATATGAATTCTTACAATCTCATTCTTATAGTTTCTTTGTAGAAATTATATTTTCAGTAAAAGGAAATTTTATCTTATCTCTTTGATTCATTGTAAAGAAAATATCTTGACTCTGAGGAATATGTTTAAGGTATATATTTTTCTTCTATTTCTGAATTTATCCTACCTGAATTTGTTTTTATTCTAAAGAAACAGCTGGCATACCATTTGTTTTGTGTTTTTAAAAATATTATGTGCCTGTGTATTTGACAAAATTGTTAAAGGAATTGTTAAAAGTATATTGCAAAGCTTTTGAAGATAGGAGGATAATGTTAAGAAGTTGGGTTCTATACTTTAATGTTTACTTCCACAAAAGACCACAGATGTGGGCCTCTTGTTACTAAATATATTTTCAACATGTGAGATATGACAAGGCATAATATTGGCCTTTTTTTTAAAAGTAGTTTTAATTTCCTTCCTCTTCTTCTGAATGATTAAAAACCACTCCCTGACTCCACATAGTTCCTTCTCCCTCAGCTTCTTTCCTTTCTCTTCTTCTTTCCTTGGAAAAGAGAGGAGATCAAGAGAATTCATTCTAATTCTTTTTTTCTCCCACCATAAACTCTCATTTTCAGATATCTATGGTGCCAGGGTATTCTAGCACGACTGATTGTAAATTGGTTCATGCAGCCTTCAATTTATATAAGGGAAGTATTTCATGAAGGCATGTTTAAGTAATTTGTTTAAAAGTTGGAATGAATGCATTTCCAACAACTCATATTTCCATAGCATTTTGTTGTTCATAAAACGTATTCTTCAAATTAACTCTGTGAGGTAGATAATAAGATATTATCCTGATTTTTCACGAGGAAAATGAAACATACAGATCTCAAGCTAAGGAACACAGTGTTAGTGAGCATTGGAATATGAATTTATAGAAACTTTACATTGTAAATGGTGACTACATTTCGAGGTGAGTTCATAAAAGTATATTTAATCCCTAATGTACCTGCATGTACCTGGACATACTACAGCTGGTCAGGTTCTCCAGATGTTGTTGTTTGTAAATGACATTGCTCTAATTACATTAAGTTCTGCAAGCACCGCAAGACTTTAGAGCATAGAATGTTAGAGGAAAGTACTGGATTTGGAATCAGAAAAAATGGGTTTAAGTCTCAGCTGTACTATATATGCTATCCATGTGACTTTGAACAAGTCACTTAAACTCTCTGTGCCTCAGTTTCCTCATCTGTAAAATGAAGGTGTTGGACCTGACCTATAAAGTAGGTCCTTCCAACTTTAAATCCCTGATCCTATATTCTTAATGATCTCTAAAAAGAGGTTAGTGTAACAAACCACATAGGAAAACCAAGTAGATGAAGAATATGTATTGCTCAAATTATAACATTCAGTTGAATAGACAGTCTATTAATTTAGTTTGTCAGAATACATATTTTGTATAGTTAATGAAGATAGACATTGAGTTAGGCCCAAAATCAAACAGAAGAATGATTAGGTTAAATCTAATTTATAAAATGTCATAGCTTTAAATAATTATGAACTACACGGGACCACAAAAGGCTCTCTTTTTCTCCCAGAATTTATTTATTTTTAGTTTTCAACATTCATTTCCACAAGATTTTGAGTTCCAGATTTTCTCCCCTATCCCCCATGCCAAGATGACAAGCATACTGATTACCCCTTCTCCAAGTCTGCCCTCTCATATATACCTGTTATCTCCTCCTTACCCCCTTCCTCCTTACTTTGTTGTAGGGCAGGATGGATTTCTATGCCCCATTGCCTGTTTATCTTATTTCCCCATTGCATGTAAAAAACAATTTTTAACCTTTGTTTTTAAAACTTTGAGTTCCAGAGTCTCTCCTTTCTTCCCTCCTTACTACCTCCTCCACCCATTGAGCAGACAAGCAATTCAATATAGGTTATACATGTGTAGTTATGCAAAACATTTCCATAGTAGCCATATTGTGAAAGACTATTTCCCTCCATCCTATCTCGCCCCCATTCATTCTATTTTCTCCTTTGACCCTATCCCTTTTCCAAAAGTGTTTGCTTCTATCTCTTCCCCCAATCTACCTTCCCTCCTTTCTATCATTCTCCCTTCTTATCCCCTTCCCCACTATTTTCCTGTAGGATAAGATACCCAATTGAGTGTGTATGTTATTCCCTCCTTAAGCCAAATCCAATGAGAGTAATGTTGACTCATTCCCTTTCACCTTCCTGCTCTTCCCCTCCATTGTAACTGTTATTTTATTTTTTATATATCATCCCTTCATATTCAACTCACTCTTTAAGGCTATCTTTTGTTTTCTCCTTTTTTTTTGGACGGGAGAAGGTAGGGCAATTGGAGTTAAGTGACTTGCCCAAGGTCACACGGCTAGTTTTTCACATGGCTAGTTTTTGTGTTAAGTGTTAGTTAATGAGGCCGGATTTTAACTCAGGTCCTCCTGACTCCAGGGCCAGTGCTCTATTCACTGTGCCACCTAGCCTCCCCAAAGCTATCTTTTTTTTTTTTTAAAGCAATTGGGGTTAAGTAACTTGCTCAAAGTTGCATGGCCAGTTATTTCTGGGTGTGGTGCTAAGTATCTGAGCCTGGATTTGATCCCAGGTCATCCCGACTCTGGGGCCGGTGCTCTTACTCACTGTGCCACCTGGCCGCCCCTAAGCAATTGGGGTTAAGTAACTTGCTCAAGGTTACACGGCCAGGTGTTTCTGGGTGGGTGCTAAGTGTCTGAGTCCAGATTTGATTCCAGGTCATCCCAACTCTGGGGCCGGTGCTCTTACTCACTGTGCTACCTGGCCACCTCTAAAGCTATCTTTTTAAAAGATCAATATTCTTCCATTAATGCTATGTGGTTGCTAAGCATGAAATACTAGTCTCAGTGCAAAAATAAGTGTAAGTGACCCAAAGGGCAAAGGAGAAATACATAAATAATGGCCATAAACAGATTGGCAATGATTACTTACATTCAAGAAATTTCAGAAAATAGATCATCATAATTGGAAAAGAAGTTGGGCTAAGAGTGTAAGAAGAGCAAAGGATTGTAAATAAGTGGACAGATGAGTGGTGTACTAGTATTCATGAAATATTAAGAGAATAAGAGGAAGGTCTCCAAGGAATTTGGTAAATCCTCTGTCTGAGATTTATTGAAAAATATGGGCAAGAATTGCACAGATTAAGATGTGGAACTATCTATACTGAGGGAGGAATTCTTTCACTAATGATATTGCTAATTCACTGAACCCATCAGCGTTATCAAGATGGAAGGGAACTCATAGACCCTTGAATCTAATTCATACCAGAGGAAGAGCCTGTTATACAACATTCTCAACAGGTATGTACAACCTTTTCTTTCAGACTTCTAGAATGGTGGAACACACTCCATTCTGATGCAGCCCAAACCACTTTGAGAAAGCTGTCACAGGTAGAAAATCTTACTTTATTCAGAGCTAAAGGCCTGGGATTTCTCATATACAAAGTTTTGAGACTTACAGAGACTTTAAGACATCTTTGATGGCAGGCTGCAAGAGAGGAATATGAATATGGGGATAAAGTGAAGCTTTTTGTAGGCTTGTCTGAAATAGTGGGACAGATGAGGCACTCACTAATCAAGGTGGGGGGAGGGGAGTGAGGCTGGCATTTAAATCTTATAATCATAAGTATGCTACTAGGTAGGATGTGCTAGCAAAAGAGAAATCTATACTAGATACCTTAAGTGATTTAGCTTTTTAAGGGAACCCATCTTTGGTGAAATCAACCCCTAATTTAATTTTGGAAATGTAGATCTGGCTCTGCTACTAACTAGTTGCATGACCTTGGGAAAATCAATTAACTTTTCATAGACCTAGGTCTTTTATCTGCAAAATCAACTTTATATTACTAAAATTCTATGAATGTGTTTCATTCAAGTCTCAAAGTAACATATATATATATATGTGTGTATGTGTGTGTACATGTGTATACTACATAAAATGTTAACATATTGGCTTACATGTCCCAAAGAAGATGCTAAAATAAATTTTGGCAGGTGTTGGGTTAAATGAACCCATCCTCTAGGGTTGGAATCACCCATGTTAGTAGTTCAAGATGCAGGGACAAATAAAATCTAATGATGCCATGGGATATACAGCACACCCTTGAAAGAAAAAGAATGGATAGAGTAGGAAATAGATTTGAAAATTATGCTTGTCTCAATAGCACAGTGTTCTCTGTGTATTTTAATTAGGTTTAAAAGCTTTTCTTGTGGGCTTATTGTAGTAAATTAGCAAGGAGAATATTTAATAATATGTGTTTTCCTATTTACATGCAAGTATATTTGGAATGGGTTGTATATTATTGGTTAAATAATATATGAGATCACAGGACTGAGACAATTCTAGAGAAATCACTTGGGCTCTCAGTTACTTCCTCACATGCCTGTGTCTAAGCCCACCCACAATGAAGGAACTACGTTATTCTAAAGAAAGAAATTCCAAGGCTTTCATTCACAGGGATGGCTTTCAAGGAGATATGTGGATTTGAAGTCTAGAGACAGTCATTTCACTTTCTTGTGCCTCTCTCATTTTCTCAATCAGTATAATTAGAGAGTTGGACTAAATGATGCATAAGATTCCTTTGACCTCTGACAGTCTTTGGCTTTACGAAAACATTTTTTTTTTGGCATCTCATAATCCTTGCTTTTGGGGAAAATTACAATTCATTGAGATGAGATAGTTTTTCATGATGTAGCCTCCAAAAATGGTATATTAAAAGGTTTCTATACATAAATAAAATAAGATAAATATATTTATGAAATATAGGTCTGTCTCCTTTCTTGAATGATAAGTTGCCAGAAAACATTGATACCTTTCTTTCATATGTTCAGATATTAATATTTAAATACCATTTCTTAATAACACTTGTGAACACTTTTTACTTGTGAAGCAAGTAAAATCTTGCCAATAAAAAGTACACAAGTACACCCTCTAAGCTATGTGTTTTGAATGATAATGAGCTATAATGAAAATTTCAAGTAAATTGCTAAATATAAAAAAAATTCCTTGACATAAAAAAGAAAGCCAATGAAACTTGTTAGAAAGCCCTGCTAGGTTTTCTGAACTCTATGTAATAATGGTTTGTTAATGTCTTCTACCCCAGATAAATTTGTATTTCTATTGTGTGTATGTATGTATATATATATATATACATATACACATAAATATATGTATATCTATCTATCTATCTATCTATCTATCTATCTATCTATCTATCTATCTATCTATCTATCTATCTATCTATCTATCTATCTATCT
>NW_027186345.1:1041181-1096166 GCF_028583685.1 Petaurus breviceps papuanus | reverse complement strand
TCTATCTATCTATCTATCTATCTATCTATCTATCTATCTATCTATCTTGTCTGTGAACCTTTGCATTCTTTCTCCTCCTTACCTCATCCCCTCTAGAATGCAAACTTGCTAGCCAGGACTATCTCATTTTAGGACTTGTATCCTCAGTCCGTAGAATACTATCTGGCACATAGAGGAACTTGATAAATATTTGTTGACTGATTGATTCAATGCTATAAAATCATCAATCATATGGATAGAGAGAGAGGCAACATGACTCATAGTCATATAGTCATAGAAGGCTAGCCTTGGAGTTAGGAAGACTGGGGCTCAGGTCCTCCCTGACAAATTCTAGCTATTAGAATGTAGGCAAATATCCAAGAAATGGATTTGATTAATGACTGCTATAGGAAAGTCTCTGAGATTTTAAATTACAGAAGAGGTATCCATCCAGTGTGAGAGGACAGGGATGTCAGGGGAGGAAGTTTCTCAAAAATTTCCAAATCAGAAGTTCCCCATACTGATGAAATCACAAGTTGACACCAAAACCAAGATGGATACACTGAACTTGAACAACAATCAACCAAGTTGAGCTGACTTTCTAACTCTTTTTCTCCTCCCCCCAAGGTCTGAAGAAGATGGTAGTAAGATAAAAAGAGGCACTGTGGCATGGTAGAAAGACCCCTGCAATAGAAGTTGGGGTGACACAGTTTCCGGTCCTAGTTTTGCAACTAACTGAGTGAACTTACATATCATTACACCTCTGTAGACTTCAGGTTCCACTTGTGTAAAATGAGGGAGTTAGGTCATCTGATCTGATTAGCTTATTGTACAAATGGAGGAAACCGAGTCCCAGAGGAACTAGCAGAGCTGAGACTTGAACTCTTTTCTTCAGACTCCAAATCTAGTGTTACCAAGTCTAGTTTCTTTGGGGCTAGATAATCAATAGAAAGCCTGTATAGAATTAATTACAATAATTCTTTTTAGGGCATAGCCACTCAAAGTTGGTAAAATAGTTATCAGCTCATAAGAGATATGATTGCTTAAAATGCTATTTTATAATAATGGTGTTGAGACATTTGGTTGAATTGCTACAGTATGGGTTTCTTTACTTCCCTATCACCTATTTTGACTGTCAGAGTGAAGAGTAAACACTTTAGAAACAGGAGGGTGGATGACTAGTGGGTGTAAATGTAATGTTCAACACATTTAACCATGGGCTAATGTCCAACATATCAAGAGGACGTCTGATATTCAATGTTAAATTTGAACAAAAAAAGTTATATAAACACACATAAATTCAAATTCTGCTATCTTGAATAAGTCACTTCATCTATTCTGTCCTCAGTTTCTTCATTTGTGATTGTAGCCACTTGATGATTTCTGCGTTATATTCTTTCTATAATTTCCATGCACCTATGAAAAGGCATAATAGTGAATAAAATCTTGGTTTCCATGGTGCAGTGGTTAAAACATGATACTTAAAAATTTTAAAATAAATCAAATTTAGTAAGGCCTATAAATGAAAATAACTGTATATCCTTGTATTCCAAACTATTGGGCACTAGGGTAAAAACTACTCTTTTGAGAATAACAGAATGTTGCAAGCTGGGTCTATTGGAGCTGCAAATAGCAATTCTAGCCTTTAATGCCAATTTTGTTGTGGGTAATGGGAGGAAGGAACCAAAAATACGTTTATGTTTCGCGGGTCACATGTGATCGTGTGTGTGTGTGTGTGTGTGTGTGTGTGTGTGTGTGTGTGTGTGTAGAACTGAGAGACCAGGTATATATATATACATATAAATAAAATAAGCCAGGACATTATGTAACAAACTTTAAGGAAAGAAGAGAGGTAGTTTCCAGATGTTCATAACAGAGGGAATGTCTGGTCAGTAGGAAGTAGGACAAAGGAGTGTGTCAATTCCTTCTCCTGGTCTATATGTTTGGGGAAGTGAGAGAAGCAGCACAGGGCCATAGAACTGGAGCTAAAAGGGACCTCTGAGACAACTGAGTTCAATCCCTTCGTTTTGACACAATCCTAGGTAGATCAGAGGTGGTGGTCTGAATTCTGGCACACAGTAGCCAGAGTGGGTACTCTTGCTCCCATGTCATGATCAAATAAGATCATATTTGTAAAGTCCTTAACATAACAACTGGCACAGAGTAGGTAATTAATGAATAACTGCTATTCCTTCCCTCTCCTTCATATTGCTTTGGTCAGGGTGTGAAGAAGATGTCCCTTCAGGAGAAAATGAAGTTTCTGTGAATACCAGCAAAGAGAGAACATGACAGGAAGACTTCTAAGATCCTGGATTTAGAAATGGAAGTGACTTTAGATGTCATGTAGATGTCCCATTAATATCACAGTTGAAAAAATCCATTTTCTTTGGGATTTAAGTTGCATTTAGTTTTCTCAGCTACATGATGCCTGTCAATATGGAGGGAGTTAAAGCCTCATCCAAAATAATATCATAAAATAATAACTTTTTAAAAATTTTCTAAAAATTAAGACCATCTAGTTGGCTGCTTCCTTTTATACTTTTCTATGAAATTTGATGTAAACAGTTGTTTCCCATCTTGCGATGAAGATACAGCATGAAATGTAAGCAGACTTCTTTGCAGAGGTGAAGTGAGAAGTCAGAATTTCATCACTTGGCTGTTGATACAGACAGTTATAGCTGTAGGAGTAGAGGCCTCTTACTTCAAAAGTAATTGGTAGTTATTTGTAAGTAAACTCTCAAATGGATTCCATACTCAAGCATCTTTGGAAAACTACACCAAATAATATTATTAATGTACACATGTAAAATGCTGGTCACTTATGTTGGACACATACCAAAATCCATTCATTGTCATGTCCAACCTGAAAGAACAAGAGGGAGAGATAGTAGTGAAGCATTGTAAATGGTTTTTTAAAAAGAAGACAAAAGATGGATCATGTATTTGGTCAGTGATGCTACTAGAAAGAAAAAATGTTAAATATGTAAAAAAATATTATCTTGCACCCTTTTGAGTTGTCTTATGTAAAATAAGAATGCACTAGAAGTCCTCTGTGAAGTATGTGTTATGGTGGGCACGTAAATATTTTATAAAATTTTACTACATTTGGTTATAGTTTGCTTTATTTGGGGGTGGGGAGTTGGGGTCATATACAGGATCATTAAAAATAATTAAAAAACATTTCAATCCCAAGTTTTCTGTTGAATCACTGAGTTTTAATACTGGTTTGGAATTGTTAATGAATATTTAAAATAAATCTGATCAAGTGTTTCCATGTGTGTATAAGTGTGCAGGCCTAGCCCCAGGTACTTTGAGTCACAGAAGTTCACTTTCTCATTGTTTAACCTTTTTATAAGTGTCTGAGCAGATAGTTATGTGGTACACATATACAACTGACATTCCATACTATCCTCCTGATTTACCCTCATGTACAGTTATGAAAATGTAATCCTGGAAACTAGCCCGACCTCCCTGGAAATAAGTGATTTTAGCTTGCACTGAAAGTTACATAGGATCATTGTCAGAATGAGTCAGATTGGGTGCAGGTTTGTCAAACTATCCTTTAAAGATATTTTATTCTCTGTTGCTACTTCCCTTGTAAAATGAACAAAAAACCCAGAAGGTTGCACGTTAATGAAAATTAGTCTGAAAAAAAAAATTACAGATGAGGAAACCAAAGCAGAGTGATAAAGTGATTTTCCTAAGGTTCACCGAACTAGTAAATTATATTTCTTGGAAACGAACTCGGGTCCTCAGTTCCAAACCTTGTCATATGTAGCAAAATAAGGAGTCCAAAGGAGGCAGTGGAAATGGAGCCTGGAAGAGGATAGGGGCCAGGAAGGGCTAGTTATGGCTTCTATGAGGACAAGGGGAAGAGCTATAGCATCAGGGGGTGTAGCCAGAAGCTGTTGGGTGGGAGAGGGTAAGAGACCCTTTGTTATTGTTGAGAGTCACACATAGTCTAGGTTCCTGGCTAGGCAGAGATGGTAGGGCAATCTGCAGCACTCTGATGTAAAGGCAACCCGGAGAGGATCATGCCTACCAGGAGAGCCTAGGGGTCGCAACCTAGTAGGCAGGTAGGGCAGCCAGTGCCAGAGTAGGCCCCCATGGGGAGGAATGGCACCCCAGAGATGTTCGCATATGGGGGGCCTCTCCATGCTAGTTCTGGCTTTGCTTTCCATTACATCACCAAGTCAGCTGAGGATCATAGGATTTAGTGCTGGAAGCACCTTAGAGATCATATAACCCTTTCTCTTTACTGATGGGTCACAGGAGAGTACCAGTTTGAATCTAGGTCCTTTGACTACAAATACACGGCCTTTCCCTAGTTCAGGGTCCTACACTTCACATATAAAAACAAAGTCAGATCTTCAAGCTCATCTTTATGGGTTAAGGGAAAGAGGTCTTCGATAAACGCTTCTGCTGCACCATTAGCATAAAAATATGACCCCTGCCAGGTAAGAAATCCAATGAAAACGTGCAGACACCTAGCCCTTCCAGAAAGAACACAGTGGAAAAAATCCTCCGCTGCTCAGGTTGTCTGCATACCCCCCCCCCCCGGCCCCCAAGAGCTTTACGGGAAAATCTTTATTGGAAACATCTTTTTTAGGGTAATGGAACTGAAACCCCTATGAGCGTTACACATTCCCAAGGGGCGCTGGACTGAAGAGGGCAGCTGTTTCTCCAAAACTAGAATTCGCTCACCCCAAAGTCTCAGTTCTAGCTTCCCACTCCTTTTCCACTCAGCGTCCATTTCCACCCCCCACCACCTGCTTCCTCATAAGTAGGAGGGATAAGTGTCAAAGGCTCTGTGTGTGTGAGTGTGCGTGTGTAAGTGTGTGGTGCACGAAGGGGCGGAGTTTCCTTTCAACACCCAATCAGGGATGAGATCTAGCTGGTGGCGCTGGTGACGTTTGCCTCTGCCACCTCCCCTACCCCGCCTACCTCACATACACGCGCTGTCGCGCGCGCTTGAGAGAAAAGAGGCGAGCGGGTTGTGGGTGAGAGCAGAATGAGCATGCGCAACAGCCTCAGGAAGGCGGGGTTGGCGGCGCTAGGAATCCGTACGCGCGGGCGCGCAGGTGCGCGCACAGGGGGGAGGGGGAGGTCGCCGGCCTTGGGTGGAGGGGGCGGTTCCTCGAGTGTCAAGGGCCGGCGGGCGGGCAGGCGGGTGGCAGGTGCCGCCGCCGCCGCCGCGGCCGCCGCGTCCACCTCCTCATTCTCCTCCTTTTCCTCCTCCTCCTCTTCTGCCTCCTCCTCCACCTCTTCTAGCTCCAACGGCGATGAGCGGGATCCCGGCGGTCACAACACCTGCTTGCTGCCTGTCACCCGGAGCTTCCCCGTCCGAGTCTGGCCTCCTCCTGGTCCCGCAGGGCCCCGCGGCGCGGCGCTGCCCCTGAAGAGGAGCGGCGGCCTCCCGGCCTCTCCCCGGTCTTCCAGGGCCTGCGCTCGGGGGCCCCTTCCCTCCCCCGGCCCGCCCGCCGTCCTCAATGTCTCCCCGGCGGGGAGGGGGCTGCCTTGGAGACGCGCTGAGCAGCCCCCCCCGGCGGCCCCTCCGCAGCAGCAGCAGCAGCCCCGGCAGCAGCAGCAGCCCCCGCGGCGCCCCGGCCCCGGCGGCGGTGGCGGCCTGGAGGAGTCGACCCCCAGCCGCCGACCCCCGAGCCTCGCAACCCCCGCCGCCCCGGAGCCGCGGAGAGAGCGGCGGGCGCCCTCCGGAGAAGATGAAGGCGGAGGGGGCGGATAACTCCATGATCAACCTGTCGGTGCAGCAGGTCCTGAGTCTTTGGGCCCACGGGACAGTGCTGAGGAACCTAACGGGTAAAGTCAGCGCCCCCTGTCCCCCAGACCGCCCGCCCCCGGGGGAGCCCGGGTGGGCCAATCCAGAGGGGGGTGGGACCGCAGAGGGCAGTGATGTCCAGCCCCTTGGCTTGTCCGTGACCTATCTCCCTCACCCTCCTGCCACTTTCCTCTAGGACAAGGGGTCTTCTCCCTTGATGGCCTTTAAAAAAAACCATATATATATATATATATATAATATTTATTTTTCATCATTGCATTCCTTTGTGTTTTATTTGGTGCACCTAAAAACATTCAGAGAGAGGTACATAGGCTTCAAAAGACTGTCTTAGGGGTCCATGAAACAACAAAAAAAGGCTTAAGAACTTCTTGGGTTTGTAAAAAGCAGTACCTCCCCCCTTCCCTTATCTCTTGCCTTTCTCCCTCTCCCGAGTTGGATGGCAGATATCCAGTCTTGGAGAGTAATAATAATAACGGTGATAGTAACATTTAGGTAGTGCTCCAAGGTTTGCTTTATTTTTATCATCTTATTTGATCCTTACTACAGTCCTGTGAAGTTAAGTACTGTCATTATTCTCCTTTTAGAAATGAGGAAACTGGCCAGCAGAGGTTAAGTGAGGGTCACAAAACTAGAAACTCTCTCAGGAAGGATTTGAACTCTGGGCTTTCTGACTCCTAAGTCTAGCACTGTCTCCATTTTGAGTGAGATGCATTACTACTCTATCTGGTCTTAGTAGAGTAGAATCTTAATTATCAACCCCAGTCCCATTGACTTGGCCCCTGTTCATTTCCTTAAATTGTGTAGAGTGGAGTTTGTAGCCCTCCTCTTTGGGGTCTCTTAAGGGTAGTTTAGTCTCTGTAGTACTCCTGATAGTTTTAGTTATACGTGGAACTTATTATTAGTGACTGAAGCTTAAAATAAGTAGCTTTTTGTTTCTAGACATCTTTTCTGAGTCGTTGTTGCATTTGGGGGGGATGTAGAGGAAGAAATTATTATTTTTTTTTCCAGATCTTCTCAAGAAATATAATGAATTTAGATGAACAAAGCAAGTTGTCAGGTTGCTTCAACAATTTACCTTGCTCATGATATAGATGTCTGATTAATTAGAATACAGTGGAAGTAGTGCTGGGCCCAAGGTCTAATGAGCATGCACATAAGCTAGAAAGGGAACAGATTTAACTATGTGATTGTGGTATGTAATTTTCTTTAGAAGTATATTTTAAGTTCACATATAGGACAATGAAGTTTGAGTCTGTCTTATTCTGAAGTGCAATAACTTAAGCTAGATACTTTTTTTTTTTAAAGCAATTGGGGTTAAGTAACTTGCTCAAGGTTACAAGGCCAGTTATTTCTGGGTGTGGTGCTAAGTATCTGAGCCTGGATTTGATCCCCAGGTCATCCCAACACTGGGGCTGGTGATCTTACTCGCTGAGCCACCTGGCCGCCCCCAAACTAGATACTTTTGCATTTCAATCCGGAAGTAGTGGTGGAGGGTCTTTCCCTCTCCTCGCTTTGAAATGTAATATTACCACATCATTTTTGCTTTATGCATCCACAGTTTTTAGAAATTAGTTTGATAATAGAATAATGAGTATAAATATATAATAAACATATATGGGAACAAGTTTAGTTTTGTTTTGTGAAGCATTTACTGTTAAAGTCATGTTTTTTGTTAATGTGCACATCTTTAAAAGCATATTTTTTTATTACTAAACGGAGACATAACTGTAGCTATGTGCTTAGCAGTATGAGTGACCTCAGATCCAAAATGATTTTAAGTATAAGAAGTTCAGTTGCTCTTTATGGCTACTCAATATCAGCAATTCAAAGAATAAGCTTGAACATTTAGGATTTAATTCTTGATAATATTTTAGGTGCATTCTGTTTTTGTAGAACGTTAGTATTTCAGAATGTGGGGAAAGGTAGTATAGAGAGTGCTTTACTGATTCTTGAACAGAAAACAAACTAATAAATTTAATATTTGATATTATATGGAATGAAATTCCAGAGAATAGACAGAGGAATTTGAATTGAATTATAGATAAGTGTGCCTTAAAGGAAGTTAGCAGTCTTCAATTTGAAGTTAATAAATTGTTTTGGATTTTAGGTTACCAATTTGGCTTGATAGCTTCACTTTGAATCTGTGGTGTTAAGGGATTGTCTTTGGGCAAATTGGCATTCTGATAATAACTGGTTTTTATAGTCTTAAGCTATATTCAAATAAGACCTGCATGCTATTTTTTATGATTTAACTTTTAGTAAAGAGCCACAACATAAGAAAAACCATATGAACCAAACCATTACAGATTCCTTCTTCTTTTTCTGCAAGGTTGATATGAATGTCAAATGGATTGTCTGCATGCGAGGTTTAGCTATAGGTAACTTCATTTTTTGGAAATTAACTGAGGAACAGGAAAAGAAAAAAAAATATGTCTCAGAACAACCAAAACATATGATCAGTCCTTCAATGGCCTTCAACTCAGAACCTGTTTAATCTTTTTTTTTTTTTTTTTTGCTTTTTGGAGGGGGGAAGGCAGTGTAGTTGGGGTTAAGTTACTTGCCCAAAGTCCCACGGCTAGTAAGTGGTGAAGTGTCTGAGGCCGTTAATCTTTATGTACAATTTTACCAAACTTTATTATGTAGTTTTCATCAGACTAAAAGTAGCATATGAGATGACTCAGGATATGGGCTGTTTTAGGCCAACATACCACTAACAGTAAGAAATGACATGTGATTAGTTGGTAGGGGACACTTAGATTATAGATTTAGAGCAGGGAAGGTCCTCAGAAATCAGCTCATTCAGTCCTCTTTTACAAATGAAGGAACTCAAGTCAAGAGAGGGCAGGTGACTTGCCCAAGGTCACATAAAGACATACAGATAGGATTCAAGTCAAGAAATTCAGTATTTTTCCCAGAGTACTTGGCTGCTTCATGATTGCAAATGTCAGGGATTAGGGTCATTAACTTTGGACAAATAGACTTAAAAATTTCAATAGGTATGAAAGTATATTTATGCACTGCAATAATCAGTATTTGAAATGACCCCGAGTCATCAAGGAAAGGTAAAATTAGATTTAATATATTCTGTTTAAGAAGGCAAAGTAGTATATAAAACATTTTTAGAAAGATTTTCATCCCAAAAGGTTAGAAAACAAACTAGCTAAAATTGCTTATTCTGTAAGTATTTGGATTAGAATTGAAAGGAAGAATTTACTAAGAGCATGTATTTATATACATTCATGACTCTTAGTTTTTAGCATATCTGAAGTGGTTTAAAATATATTTAGAAAAAGTAAATTATTTATTGCTTTGTCTCAACACACTTAAAACATTATGAGTTCACATTTATGGAGCACTTTCCTTACAACAATGCTGGTAAGCAGGAAGGCAAGTATTATAATTTTTTTTATACAAGAGGAAGCTGAGGATCAAAGAAGTAAACTTCCATTCTCTCCAATGTCTTTTTTTCCCTCAATAACTGGCTAATTATAGTATAATTACTATCACACAAAGCTGCGAAATTAAAAGGTTGAAGAGATTGAGAACCATTGGATTCTATTATGTGAGTATCATCGGTAATATAACAAAATAGTTTGTTTATTTGAAGACTATTCATAGATGTCTCAGTCCATGTATCAAATATAAACACAATGGCACTAAACTTGTACAATATGGAAACTACTACATTAAGAAATACTAACTTAAAATATTTACATAGGCATGGATGAATGATAAAAAAGTATTAAGCACTTACTCTGTGCTAAGCATTGGGGATACAAATAGAAAAGCAAGATAAACACTAGTACTCAGTATAGGTCTATAAGGAACTCTAGTTGTAAGTGAAGGAATTGTGGAAATTTATCTAGCATTTTACAGTGCTACTTGAAATTTTCCCCCTTAAAACATCCAAAATAAATCTGGTTAAGTTGTAACATCCAGGGGTTGTCCATTGTATAATTATAACCCTGCTTTAATAATTCTTTGTTTTAATCCTAACACAATAAAAATTATATGCAACTTCAGGTACTAGGACTGTGATGAGCAGTGTCAATTTCCTAGTTCATAGATGACACCAGTTCCTTTGAAAATGTTCTCATTGTTAGAAAACAGTAGCTTTCAAACTGAGTTAGGAAAGTCTGAATCAAATCAATTGTAAATCAGGATACTTTGTTTTTAAAACAAGGCTCTTAATTTGATGTCTTAAGTTATAGTTTAGCATGTCTTAAAATTAGGATTTTTGAATAAATATAGTTCAGTAACATTATTTTAGCCATGATTAACTCTCAAAGGTTTTCAGTGGGTTACTACCTGAGCTGTTAGTGGCACTGATGAAAATATGGTTCTTAGAAGTATATTACCAAAAAATGTCATTGTGGTTGTGTTTTGGAATGGTCTATTAATCAAACAATCTGGTTAATATCTGGACTCTAAATGTTCTTAATATACATTCTCATCCACCAATGTAGATTGTAACTCATCCATATATTCTTACTTTGTTATGATTCACATTCATGTTTTTCACATAAATCCTTCATAGAGAATCTACTCAGCATGGTAAAGAACTTCCTCGTGAGTCATTTAATATTTTATGAATTCCAGTGCATCCCTTGGCTTGTCTGTTGATTCTCTTTCACTTTATGTGAGTAATTCAGCTTCTTTTTAGGTCAGACATGGCTCTGGTGGATATTTTAAAATGTTATTTTGTGTGTAGAAATCTTCTTTGGTAACATGCTATCACTGACTTGTAAACTACCTTGAGTCTTTCCGTATCAGACAGCTAAGTATTACAGTAGATAGAGTGCTGGACCTGGCTTAAGAAATACCTAAATTGTAATCCAACTCCAGACTAGCTGTGTGACCCTGGACAAGTCACTCAACCAGTGTCTACCTTAGTTTCCTCATTTGTAAGAAGAGGTTAATAATAGCACCTGCCTCCCAAGGCTATTATCTGGATAAAATGAGATAATATTTGTAAAACAGTTTTAATGCTATTTAAATACTAGTTATTATTTCCATTGTAATTTTGATTCTTCTGAGATTGTAGTGTTTTATCATTAAATCTACAAAACATACACACACAGACATATACACACATATACATATATACACACATATGCACATAGTGTCAAAACAGATGAATGCTGGTGGCAGGGAGCAGTTTAGGACCTGAAACCTCATCTTCATATTTTTTTATTTACATAGTTAATTAATTAATCACTAAAACTGAACCTTGGTTCCAGTTGATTTTTTTCCCCTTAATCCCAACAGAATGACAACAGATGACAAAGTTAGCATCCAAAAACATCTGGATTAGATTGATTTACACCTCATATTCAGTTCTTTGCTAAGATCAATGTACTTCAAAAATACATTGTAAAATTATTTTATTAAACATTTTTCAGTTAGAAAAAAAAATCTGTGTTTTTCTCCTTCCCCTTCATCCCCTATCGGAAAAAAAAGAAAGTAATAACAAATATGAATAATCAGGCAAAACAAATTCTTTTCTTGACTTTGTTCAAAAAGCTTCTTAGTCTGCACCCATAATCTATCACTTCTCAGCCAGGAGGTGAGTAGCATGTTTCATCATAAGTCCTCAGGAATGATGGTTGATCATTGTTCATAAATGGTTAAGTGACTTTTCAGAATAAGGTAACTGATTGACTTAGGGGTCAGCAAACTAAGTCTAAGGACCAAATCTAGGGAAGCTAGTTTTTTTTATAACCCTTCAACTTAGAATTATTTTTATATTTTTGAATACAATAAAACTTTACTTTAAAATGTTAAAAACATTTTTAGCTTTTTAGGCCTTACCAAAAAAAAACAAAACCAAAAACAGGCTGGAGCCATAATTTGCCAGCTCCTGGGGTAAATCATTTGACTTTCCATTTAACTGCATTTCATAATCTAGGTAATATTCATTTTTGACCCATATGTTTTTTCCAATATGCAGAATAATCATTCTTTTTTTTTGTGTGTGTGGGCATGATGTTAATTAAGGAGGTCAAGTCATGTTGCCAGGGTTTGTTGCAATCAGCAGACTGTACTTTGCAGTCAGAAACATCGATGGAATCATCACTTGAATCTGTATGATAGACTTCTATAGGTTATGTTGGATATCTTTCATGATAATGGCAAACACCCTTCAGCATGCCTTCCTGTTTGTATGCTTCAGTTCATATTAATAGTTAGAAGGTTGTTGAACAGTTATTTCTATGGTTGCATTTATCTCATAATGTACCCAATAGTTATAACGGAAAGCAATAGTTTACTATAATATATTTCAGAAAAGCATGGTTTCATGAGTCTGGGCAGTCTGTTGAACAGCTCAGAAGTCAACCAATCTATAACCTAGGGGATAGTCTTTGAGAATAACTGCAACTAAAATATATAGTTACTGAACTATATTTATATGAAAAATCATAATTTTAAGACCTAGTAAGTTGTAACTTAAGGAACATCAAACTAAGGACCTTGCTTTAAACTTAAGATACCTTGTTTTAAAATACAGGCTTTCAAATTTCTGATCCATTCAGACTATCTGCCTGAACCATCCAGTTTGAAAATTGTTGCTTTCAAGTAATAATGGGAATCATCTTCTTAAAGGTTCCCTGGAGACCTAGAGTCTTTACATAATTTGATTTTTTTTTTTTAGTCAACAGAGTGTAAGCCCACAGGAATCTTGCATTCTTTACATTTTTTTCAGTTGTGCAACTTAAAATGTGCTCTATTTTAAAGAATAATATGTGATAGTATATTTTCTTCTCCTATGTTCGTTAAGGATAGAGTAAATATAAATATAAATCATTCCATAATGAGTTTATAGAGGTGTAAGGATATGGGTCAGTAGTTTCTAGTGTAATTGAAAGAACTAGAAGATTGCTGAGATACTTCAGGGATCCTTAAAAGATCTTAGTTAGTCTGTAAGCATTTATTAAGAGCCTACTATGTACCATACCCAATGTTAAGCACTGGTGATAGAAGATGAAGCAAAAGACAGTTCTTGCCCTCAAGAAGCTCACAGTTTAATGAGTAAAAAGTGGAGAATGGAAAAGTGCTACAGAACTGAAATTTAGACAAGGTGTTTTTTTTTTTTTTAAAGAGACTGGTGCTTGTTCTTGACTTTTGTTATTATTCTAGAATATATTATTAAAGGGATGGTCTCTTAACATGTAGAAAGAAATGAATTGCTAAATGACTTGAGTCAATACCCGATTAACATAATTTTCTTTTCTTTTTTGACAGAGCTATTATTAGATTTGTAGACCAGGGAAATATCATCATAAAAATATTTTACTTAGATATGAACAAAGAATTTGACAGTCTTTTTTGTGGAAAAAATGGAAAGACATGGTCTACATGATGGTACAGATAGGTGGATTCAGGACTTGATGAATGACAGGATCCAAAGAGTAATTATTAATAGGCCTATTGTCACCATGGTGGAAGATCTCTAGTAGAGTTGTACAGGGGAATATCTTTGATCTCATAGTGTTCAACACAGTGATTTGATTAAAGGAATGGATGGCTTGCTTATCAAATTTGCAAGTGTCATGAAGCTGGTAGGTATATCAGTAACACTTTGAATGACAAAGTTCACATCTAGAAACCTCTGGACAAACTAGAATGATGGACTGAAATTACCAAGATTAAGTTTAACGGAGATAAATATAAAGTCAGAAACTTAAATTCAAAAGAATCTACTTCCCTAGTACAAGAAGGGGAATCATTGCTATGCAGCACTTTCTTTCAAAAATAATGACCTCTTAGTACTTGGAGAAAAGACTGTTGTCCATAAAAGTAGAGGTCCACTATACTCTACTCTGGTCAGACCACATCTGGAGTAGCCATTCATTAATAAACTAGGTGGGCAAGGTCTGTTTTGAATTTATTTCATAGTAGAATTAGTTGAAAGAAATGGAGATGATAAACCTTAAGAGGTTGTCCTGTGGAAGAGGGGTTAGACTTGTTCTTGGCTCCAGAGGGCAAAGCTGTGTAGGAGCAATGGGTAGAAGTTGCATATAGGCAGATTTTAGCTGATAAAGGGAATAGCTTCATAGCTATTGGAGCTGTCCAACAGTGGAATGAGCTGCATTGGTCTTTTTACAATTTTATTGGAATGAGCTGCATTGGTCTTTTTACAATTTTATTGGAATTATTTTCATTAGGTTTTCAGATTTGAAATCTCATTATAATGCCTTTTTAGTTTATATATAATCTGTCACCTGCAACTGAACCTCAGTTCCAGTTGATTTAAAAACAAATGCCAATAGCATGCGAAAAGTTTTTTGTATGTGTTTCTTGAAAACATAAAGACATCATTGCCTGGCATGTCCTGTGTCATGGCTTTATTTCTGTAGTGATTAAACTTACAATCACATTCTGGTATTTAGTTTGGGTTTTGATTGTTTAATTATTGGATGTATAGAAATAATAATTTCAGTGTTTATTGTGGGATAAAGCTTACTTCAATAAACCTGACCTGTTATGAAAGCAAAAGCAAAAGAAATATTCCTTATTTAAATACTTATACAGATATTCTCCAACTACAAATCAGGTTCTAAAAGGTTTTTTTTTTTGGTAAGTCATTCATTTGAATTTAGAATTTTTTTTTCTTAAAAAGCTATATGACAGAAGCTTTTTTTAAAAAAGCGCAATATACCTGGAAAGTATGATATTCTGCTAATAGTACTACAGAACCAATTACTTATACATATCAATGTTTTGCTTGAGAAAATGCATTTAGTCTTAAAATTTGCCATACTAGAAACATGTCTACCTTTGCTGAAGTGGTATCAGAGACTTGATATACTTATTAGCCTGTAGCATCAAGTATTACACCAGCTCCTAGTTATTGGTGATGACATTCAAGGACAGCATACAGTCAAGAGTAGAAAGAGAAATGGGGACAGAAACTCTAGGGAATCAATGGATAAATAAACAATATGGTGAAGTGAAAAAGAACAGTGGTCTTGCAGTCAGGAGAGCTTGAGTTCAAGTTTTAGTCTTGGTTGCTCTGCAACTTTGTGCCTCAGATTTTTCATCTGTAAAATGAAGGTTAACTTCACAAGATTGCAAGAAAAAAGTACTTGTAAACTTTAAAGAGCTATATAAATGAGTTTTTCCCTTTTCTTATTACATGTAAGATTTCCCCTGTTGTAAGATTCTTTTCCCAATATCTGTAAAACCATACTTTGTATACTTCTGTTATTAGTTCCATTTCTAAAGGTCAGTAGCATCTTCGTAGGTTCTTTGTAGTTGATTTGTCTATGATACTCAAAATAAATTAGTCATTCACAGTTCTTTGAACAGTATTGCTATTACTGTATACAACACTCATTTCATGTAAGCTTTTTCATGTTTTTCTAAAATCAACTGATTCTTCATTACTTAGAGTTTTCCCCTTTTTAAAAAAGATACCTTATGTGTGTATGTGTGTGGGGGGAAGGGTTTGCAGCCTCTTAGTAATAGTAGCACCCCCATTCTGTTTTATTAGTTTAGTGACAATTCACCTTTTTAGGTTTAGAGACTGATAACTTGGTTTTCTTTTCTTTTTTTTTAATTAAAATTAGCTTATAGCTTAACTATTTGCTTTTAAAAACGAACTCCCTTTTATTATAATTATTTGCTTTCAGTTTTCTTACCTTTTATTTTCAAAATTTCTTTTTGTGTTTATTTGGGAATATTTAATTTGTTGGTTTTCTAGTTTTGTAGTTTCATGCCAATTTATTGATCTGCTCTTTTGTTCTTTTATTGATAAAAATTTATGGTATATATTGGTATGCTGTCTCATTGTTGCCATTACCTTTAATGAAATTATTGATGATTTTTATGATTTGTTCTTTGGCTAACTCATTCTTTAAAGTTATTTAGTCTCCAGTTAATTTTTAATCTGCTTCAGAGGCCCTTTACTGAAAGCAATTTTTAATACATTTTGTTCAGTAAAAAGATGCATTTAATATTTCTGCTTTTCTGTATTTTTGTGTGGTTTTTAATGCCTTTATACATAGTTTTTTTTTGTAAAGGTATACAGTTGGGAAAGAGGCATATTCCTCTTAATTTGACATTCTCCAGAGATCTATCAGATCTAACTTTCCTAAAATTCTGTTTGAATCCTTCATTTCTTTTTTTGTTTATCTTTTGGATTGATTTACCTAGGATTCATAGTAGTAAATTGAGGTTCTTTGCTGTTACAGTTTTATTATTTCTCTCTGTAATTAATTTAACTTTTCCTTTAATAATTTATATTTGTAGAAATAATATATAATAATTAATAATAATTTAGTAATGCCAAGCCATTTGGCATATATGTTTAGTATTGCTATTCATTGTCTACCAGCCCATCTTAAACTATGGATCTACCACAGTTTAAGAAGCACTGAAGGGGTCACTAGTGGAAAAAGTTTAATAAACCCTTTCTTTTTAGCAAAACAATGTTTTCTTGTTTATCTCATTTAATTAAATCTATTTTTGCTATTTCTTTTGTCTGAAATCTAGATTGTTACCCCTGCCTTGATTCAGCTGCAGTAAATAGATTCTGTCCTACACCCCTATTTAAACACTGTGTTTATCTTTCTGTTTCAAGTGTGTTTCTTGTAAACAATCTATTGTAAGATTCTTATTTCTAATCTATTCTGCTATCCTCTTCCTTTTTATGGGTGAGTTTATCTCATTCACACTCACAGTTATGCATGCTAATTGTGTATTTCCTACCATCCTATTCTCTAATACTTTCCCAACCCCCATCTTTCAGAGTATTTTTTCCTTCTTACTAATCCCTCCCATGATCTACCTTCCCTCTCATTCTACGCCTTCCTCTTCCCTTTCCCTTAACCATATTCTTTCCTCTTTCCTTGTTGGATGGGATGTATTTCTGTACTCAGCTAATTTTGTATGTGTGTGTTTTCCTTCCTTTGACCAGTTCAAATGAGGTTCAAGTGTTATCCTCTCCCTCCCTCATTCTTGTATGGACTTCTATTTTTGTACTGCATGTATATAAAATAACTTCCCCTCTTCCTTCCCTTCCCTCTGGGAATGTTTCTTTTCACCACCTTTTCCATTTTTTTCCCCCCTAAAATCATGAAAATAAAACAGGTATTCCCAGGCCCTCTGTCTAAAGAGACTTCCTCTATGAACTCTGATGATGATAGACTTCTGATAAGCTATATGTATCATCTCCCCATATAAGCATGCATATAATTTAACCTTGTTTAGTCCTGTATGATTGCTCACTCATATTTACCTTTTTATGTTTTTCTTGACTCCTGTGTTTCTTACATTTTCTATTTAGCTCTGGTTATTCCACTATAGGCTTCTACACCTGGGCTGGAGGCTAGAACTGAGTCCCTGGTTTGCTCCAGGGATTAGAGCCACTTGGCTTCTGTTTGCTTTTGAACTTGTTTCTTGATCAGTACACAGATAGGGCTCATTAGTGATCCTTTCTTCCACCCATTTTTACAGATTCCTCCCCCCCACCTTCACCCCCCTGACATCAGTCCAGCCAGCTACTAAGGTGCCAGATATTCCTGTACCTTCCTATTCCTGTACCCTATGCTTGTTCAGGTATTTCTGGTGATCTTTTCCTGTCAAAATGCTCCTCTTCTTGGTGCACATCATTAGCTCTCTTTAAGTTCTTAGGCACAGGTTCACATTTCCTGACCAGATTCCATCCTTGGTGTCTACACATCTATCTATCTGTCTCCCTAAGCTTCTTTGGTCCAAAAAATGACTCACTATAGATTTTTCTTGGTTTTCCTAGACAGAAATTAGTCTGGTATTTCGTCTAGCTGTTTGTGGAGAAAGTTTGGTGGGGGAGCTAGGCCATACTTCTTTGACTCTTACTTAACCATATGGACTCTGCCTCCCCTTTTCACTCTCTGTAGAAAGGATTTCAATCTCTCCTATCTTTTTGTCATAGAACTAAGCATAAAAACCTTGTTTTTAAAAACTTTTTTTTTAAAAAACTATGTTTTTATAAAGGCATTTTATTTCCTATGGACAGCTACTGGCAATTTTATAGGACATAACTACTGTAAATGATGAGAATTGATTGTATTCATAGTGGCAAGTGACATCTTTGTTATATATTTCATTTGATCCTAAAAACTCTGAGGTAAATACTTCAGTATAATAGTTATGTAGCCCATATACTACACTAGTATCCACAAACTATTAAAAGAGCCAAAGGATGACCTCAATGGAAAGAAACTGATAGGAATTACACAGAATGAGATAGCATGGAAGGGCTATGAGCTCCATCTTTATAAGTTACCACTGATGCTATAACAGAAAAAGAAAAGGGGAGATAGAGTCAAGATGACCAAGTAGGGTCTGACGAATTTTTTCATTGACTAGTTCATAAATAGCATATCAGTCTTAAAAAGAGGCATTCTTCATTAACAACCTTCGATTGTTAGACTGAACTGTTAAGTGATTGCATGTTTCATTTAGAAGAATTTGTAGTATTCTAGGTTACGATACTATCCATAAATGGGGACATCTAGAGGGCCTCACTATCCATAGGTAAATCCTCTTTCATTTAGACTTTTCAGTAGCCACAGTAAAAACAGCTGTCACAAATTGGGACAATGATCTCAAGCCCTACACTTTATAGGAATGTTTTTATATACATTTATATTTAATAAATATAATGAAATATTAATTGATACAATAATTGATGCTAATAATTATAGTTTATTATATACTGTATATACTCTATCCCATTTCCCCCCAAATAAGTGTATGTACACACGTATACATTAAATTCTTGAATTTCACCTAATTCTATATTTACCTCATATATATATGCATATACATATATACACATTTAAAATACATACTCATAAATTAAACCTACCTGCAAATAGACTTGCATATGTTTGTGCACACCTATTAATACATGCTTTTTAAAGAATACATACACAAAAATAAGACCATTTAAAAATAAATATGCCTGTTTGTTAAGGGGTCTATCAGTCTAGGTGCTCAAGGTAGGGAAAAGAGATTAAAAGTTTAAATCAGAGGGTCACTGCTATAATGGAGTTTGCTATTTACTTCAGTAGAGTGACATGGCATACACATGTATAATTCAATTAAAAATATATGTATGTTTCACTTTTGCATCTCCAATACTTGGTACAGACAGTTCCTTGCACAGTGTAGACTCTTTTTTTCACCACATTTAAAAAAAATTTATACAAATATGAAAACTGAAATACATAAGTAAAGAAAAAAGAAACATTATAAACTTAAATATTAAATTAAAATATAAAAGAAAAAAGAAAAATCATGTAATGTTTACAGCAGAACATAGAAGAGGATTCAGAATAATAGCGATAACTCATCATTTCAAGAAAGCCTATATTTTAAATATTGTGTGTTATGTTGAAAGCTGTTCATCTTTGCTTCCTTATGGATTTTCTTTTTATTCTCTGCTGTACACTTTTTACTTTGTTCTTTTTTCCTCCTACCTCCCCCCTACCAACCACCCCAAGGCCACAATTGAGCATGGATATATTTATATATGGGTATTGATTTATACATACATGTATACATATATACACATACATACATATATAAGCATATACTTTCCCTAAGAGATTCTACTCCTAACCTTGTTATGTTGTGCATATATCTCTTTTTCCTATCTGTCCTAACTCCTCTACTTTGCTTCTGCCTGCTACCTTAACCTACCCCCACACCAGCAATCCCTCCCATTCCCCTAAATCTAAACATCCCTCTGTAACCCCCTTTTAACCTATTCCCTCCCCCTCCTCTCTAAAGATTCCTCCTTTATCCTCTCCCCCCTCTCTATTCCTTTAGAATTTTATTTCTTTCTAAATTTAGAAGACTTTTATACTCTTCTAGATGTATATGTATTTTCCCCTTTTAATACCGTTCCTAATGAAAGTAGGTTTCCAGAACTGATAGCCGCTCTTCCCCATCTTAATTCCTCTGTATCATTTTTTTCCTTTTGCACCTCTTTGTATAAGATAATTACTCTTTTAGCTGTTCTTGAATGATTTTACTTTTTGAAGTCACATCATACTTCGCTCTACCCCAATATTTCTTATAAGCTACTTAATTATTAGCAACAATCTTAGAAGTAGGTTTTACATTTTCCACACATAAAAGGTAAACATTCTATTCTCATTTAGTCTCTTGTAATTGACCATACATACAGTGGTATGTACCTTATAGTTCTCTTGGCTATTGTTTGTCAAATTTTCTATTGAGTTCAGGTTTTCTGTTTTTTTTTTTTTTAACAGAATCCTGAAAGTCTAACCGTTGATCAGATGTCCATTTTTTTTCCATTCAGAATTGTGCTTAGCTTTGCTGGGTATGATATTTTAAGTTGGAGACCCAGTTCTTTTGCTCTTCAATATATATTGTTCCAAAACCTGAGATCTTTTAGTGTTGCCAGTGATAGGTCCTATGTGAGTCTAATTGTGGTACCATCATAGGTAGATTGTTTTTTTCTTGTTGCTCCTTGATCTGAGGGTTTTGGAATTTAAATATAGTATTTCAGTGAGTTTTCCTTGTAGGATCTCTTTCAGGTAGTGATGGGTGGACTTTTTTCTATTTCTACTTTTTTTCCTTGTTCTAATGCTTCTGCACAATTTTCTTTAATTATTCCTTGCTTTATTGTATCAAGATTCTTTTTTTGATCAGAACTTTCAGGTAGTCCAATTATTCTTACGTTTTCTCTTCTTGATCTGTTCTCTAGATCAGTTGTTAGTACATATCTCTTATAAGATGTTTCACATTCTCTTCTAATTTTTCATTTTATATATATGTGTGTGTATACATATATATATATATATTCTTTTTTTTCTTCATCTCTTATAACTTCACTGACTTCCCTTTGCCTAATTCTGATTTTTAAGGAGTCATTTTCTCCCTTAAGATTCAAGATCTCTTTTGAACTCAAACCAAGACCTCCGGCTTCCTGTAAGTGCTCACAGCCAGGGGCTTTCTGCCCCACTGCTTCTGTACTCACCAGAGTGTGCTGGTTCTTTCTCACACCATGGCTTAACAGCAGCACAGCTGAGTATGGGATTCCAGGTCAGCAGAGGTTCCCTGGATCTTCCCCAGCTCCTAAGCCCAACTCACTGTCCTGGGGGTAAAAGTTCCTGTGACTAGGGCTGAGTCAGCCTCTTAAAGCAAGGGGCTTGTCCCTTGTTGTTAAAGCAAACCTTAGCTTGGAGGTATTTACCCTTCATCTGGAGGAAATCTCTTCCTGGAATTTTTCTTCAAGTCTTCTTGGATTGTCCCAGGAAAATACCTGTTCTGCCCCTACTCTTTCTTGTTTTCAGGGCTTTATGTTCACACACAGGCTCTATTTTATCATTTTTATGGAGGAAAATCTTGAGAGTTTGAAATTTTCTGACCTACTCTGCCATCTTCCTAGAATTTTCTCAGCCTTTCACTTTATACTCGAGAGTAGACTTCACAGAATTCCTGATTCTCCCCCCAAAAACTACTTTCCCCTTTAAAATTTTTTAAATTTACTTTTAGTTTAGAACATCCAGTTCCACAAGTTTTTGAGTTCCAAATTTTCTCCCCCTTTCCCCCATGGGGTCATGCAATCCAATATAGGTTCTACATATACCTTCACATTAAACATTAGTCAGGTTGTAAAGAAGAATTATGACTAATGGAATGAACAATAGGAAAGAAGAAACAAAAGAAAAAAAAGAGAGAAAGCAAGTAGTTTGTCTCAATCTTCATTCAGACTCCATAATTCTTTCTCTGGATATGGATAGCCTTTTCCATCGTGAGTCTTTTGGAATTGTCTTATAACCTTGCATTTCTGAGAAGATCCCAGTCTATCAAAGTTAGTCATCACAGATATGATGTGACTGTAAGTGTGTACAGTGTTCTCTTGCTTCTGCTCCCCTCACTCAGCATCAGTTAATATAAGTCTCTCCAGGTTATTATGAAGTCTGTCTGCTCCTAATTTCTTATAGCACAATAGTATTTCATTATATTCACACACCATAACTTGTTTAGTCATTCCCCAGTTGATGGGCATCTCCTTGATTTCCAATTCTTTGCCACTGCAAAAAGAGCTGCTATAAATATTTTTGTGCATTAGGGTCCTCCTCCCACTTGTATGATCCCTTTGGGATATAGCTACTAGAAGTGGTATTGCTGGGTCAAAGTGTATGCATATTTTTATGGCCCTTTGGGTATAGTTCCAAATTGCTCTCCAGAATGGTTGGATCAGATCACAACCGTGATAGTGTTCTGATTTTCCCACATCCTCTCCAGCATTTGTCATTTTCCTGTTTTGTCATGTTAGCCAATCTGACAGGTGAGATGTGGTACCTCAGAGTTGCTTTGATTTCCATTTCTCTAATCAATAGTGATTTAGAGCATTTTTCATATGATTATAGATACTTTAATTTCTTCCTCTGAAAACTGCCTTTTCATATCCTTTGACCATTTATCAACTGGGGAATGACTTGTATTTTTATAAATTTGACTCAGTTCTCTGCACATTTTAGAAACAAGACCTTTATCAGAGACACTGGTTGTAAAAGTTCTTTCCCAATTTTCCACTTCTCTCCTAACCTTGGTTACATTGGCTTTGTACAAAAACTTTTCAATTTAATGTAAGAAAAATTATCCATTTTGCATTTTTTAATGCTCTCTAACTCTTGTTTGGTCATAAATTCTTCCCTTCTCCATAAATCTGACAGATAAACTATTCCTTGCTCTTCCAGATTGCTTACAGTATCAGCCTTTATATCTAGATCATGCACTCATTTAGACTTTATTTTGGTATATGGTGTAAGATATTGGTCTATGCCCAGTTTCTGCCATACCCTGAGGAATGAGATCTTTGAGAAGAAGTCTCCTCAGGGATTAGTGATTCTTGTCGATTAACCTTATCTTTGTAAAAATCTGCACCTGTGAGCTAGGTGACATGGTTATCACAAAGGTTTTTTTTTAAGTTTGATTGTTTGTTCCCCAAAGATTGCTCAGATCTATGAGACTTACAAGGCCCACCCTGGAGGGTTCAGTCCACAAACAACAAACATCTTCTAACTCTAAAAGAATCTGTGTAAATGTGGTCATTTAGATTAGGGACCCTCCTAGCTCCAGGTAGAATTTCCTCCTTTAGAATGTGAACTCTGAAACCCAACAATGGGGATTAGGAGGCAGGAGGCTAAGGAGATGTTGGCTTGAGTTAGAATATAATAATCTTTGCTTTCTGTGACCAATATGCACTCCCTTCCTACACTATTCTGGGCGCTGTGGAGGTTGTGCCCTTTCTTGAGAAAGATAAATAAACTTTTCTCTACTTTCCTAAGCAGTCTCCGAACTCATTTACCATGCCATTGCACACAATACTATTTTCCAGTTTTTGTCAGATAGTGAGTTCTTATCCCAGAAGCTGGAGTCTTGGGGTTTATCAAATAGTAGGTTACTGTAGTCATTGACTATTCTGTCTTGTGTACCTAATCTGTTCCACTCTATTTCTCAGCCAGTACCAAGTGGTTTTTATGACTGCTGCTTTATAATACAGTTTAAAATCTGGTATGGCTAGGCCACCTTCCCTAGCATTTTTTTTCCATTAATTCCCTAGATATTCTGGACTTTTTGTTCTTCCAGATGAATTTTGTTACTTTTTTTTTTTTTTGCTTTTTTGGAGGGCAATTGGGGTTGTGACTTGCCCAAGGTAACATGGCTAGTTATTGTTAAATGTCTGAGGTCACATTTGAACTCAGGTCCTCCTGACTTCAGGGCTGGTGCTCTGTTCACAGTGCCACCTAGCTGTCCCTTGATACTATTTTTTTAGCTCTATAAAATATTTTTTTTGGTAGTTTGATTGGTATGACACTAAATAGGTAAATTAATTTAGGTAAAATTGTCATTTTTATTGTATTAGCTTGACCTAACCATAAGCAACTGATCCTTTTCCAATTATTTAGATCTGACTTTATTTGTGTGAAAAGTGTCTTGTAATTGTGTTCATATAGTGCCTGGGTTTGTTTTGGCAGGTAGACTTCCAAATATTTTATAATGTCTACAGTAACTTTAAATGGAATTTCTCTTTCTTGCTGTTGGACTTTGTTAGAAATATATAGGAATGCCAAGGATTTATGGGGGTTACTTTTCCCTTTCACGTAAAGAAATACTGTTATTTATTTACTTTGTATATATTTATATTAGCTTCACATTTATGTATGTGTTCATGTTTATTATATGTATTTATGTCCCCCATTGCAATGTAAACTCATTGTGAATAGAGACTGTTTCTTTTAGTTCTATCTCCAGAACCCAGCAGTGTTTATTAGCACGTAGTAGCTTATAAAATACTTGTTGATTAATTGAATTGTATCTTAAAGGAAGAGAGAGTCTCAGAGGTTAGAGAGGAACCTATTTTAGTCGTGGGGGACAGCCAGTACTGAGGCTCAGAGACAGGAAATAAAGGTATTTATAGTTGATCCTAGCATTTTTATAAAGTCCCTGAGTTAATTGAGTTGGCAAATGTCATAGTCATAATTGTACTTCGGGAGAACTCATTTGACAGCTATGTAAAGGATGTATTGGAATGGAGAGAGACTTGAATCTGTAAGTCTAATTAGTAGAGTATTTTGCTAGTCTTTGTGAAAGAGAGGTAACCTAGGCCTGAACTAAGCTAGTGTCTGTGTAAATAGAGCAAATGGGGTCATATGTGAGAGAAGTTTCAAAGTTATAGGAATGACAAAATTTGACTTCTCACTGGGGTGGAGAGTGAAAAGTTGGGGAGAACACGCAGGTTATGGATCTGGAAGTCTGGAAGAATGGGAGAGCCCTTGACACGAAGAGGGAAGTTTGACAAGAAGTGGCCTTGGTTGGGGGAGAGAATGAATTCTGTTTTTTACATAGTGAGTGTAAGATGTTTTCCTGGATGTCCAGTTTGAAATATTCAATAGGCAATTGTTGATGTAGAATTAGATCTTAGCAGAGATCAGGGGGAGTGGGAAAATGGAAAGAGGCCTTGGATATGCTCTTTTAATTCCTGTCAATGTGCTTGTTGATTCTATTTCTGTTTTCCTCTGATGTAGTAACCAGAACCAGGGGCTGTCAACAGAGGATTTTAGAATTGAAATGAATCTTGAAGATTATTTAATACAACTCCCTATTTTAACAAGCATTTATTAAGTATCTCTTATGAATAAATATTCCTTTGGGTCAAAATATTAAAAAAAAGGATCTCCCATTTTAGTTATTATTTTAAAAAAGGAAATGAAGTTAATTTGCTATGATGTATCTTAAAAGAGCTCATGCTGATTCTTAGCAGTAGGTACAGGGGGAAAGGAGGAAAACTATATTTTGGAGATATTTTGTCCATATCAGACTTAGAGAAGGAAGAATAAAATATAGACTAACACAACAGTACAACTAGGTCTCAAATAGTACTAATAATCTAGTTCAATCCAGTAAACCTTTTTTAAGCACCTACTATGTGGCAGGCACTATGCTAAGCCCCAGGGACACAATTAATTGAAAAAAAAAGACAGTCCTCACACTCAAGAAACTTCTAATTTAAAGGAGTGAAAAGCACACAAAAAGAGGCAAAAAAGGGGGCAGGGAAACCAGAAGGTACCTGGTAGGGGGGCTTCTTGTTTCATGGAGTTGAAACCAGGCAGGGTTGCAAATGCAGAGTACAGTGAGCCAAAAAGTTCAGTTTCTGTATTCTATAAAGGAAGGCTTTTGGGAGGTGTATGGTACTCTACCCTCTCTCTAGCCTTCCAGTCAAAGGGGAGGAGAAGGCTGGGGGAGTGATATCAAGGCTTGAGTTAGCATGGTGATGAGATTTTTCTTGTTTTTCTTCTGTCCTTTTCTACTCTTTGTGACACCATTTGGTTTTTTTTGTTTGTTTTGGGTGTTTTTGGCAAAGATCCTGGAGTGGTTTGCCATTTCCTTTTCTAGCTCATTTTACAGATGAGGAAACTGAGGCTTACAGGATTGAGTGAATTGCCCAGGGTCACACAACTAGTAAGTGTCTAAGGCCAGATTTGAACTCATGAAGATGAGTCTTCCTGACGCTGGCCCCATGTTATTTGAGTTTGAACTATTTGTAATTACAGTTATATATTAAAATATGTTAATGGTTCCAACCCAATGAAAATATGCAATGAAAAATATAAAAATAAATTTAAAAAATTATTTTAGTATAATATAATGGCAAATTTATTACAAAGTAATGAAATAGTTGTAGAAAGCAAAATTGAAAAAAATTATTCAATATCAACTACAAAATAGTTTAAAATTACTCAGCAATATGTATTGTTTACAATATTTTATCAACCATCATAGAGTGATCTGCCATCTCTTTCTTTAAATCTTGATAAATTTGCTGGTAGGTAAACACATCTTGGCAAAATTGAATGCTCACATTTTCACACAGAGCTATTGTAGTTGTGTGACATGGAGCATTATCTAAAATTATTAATTCTTTCAACAAGATAAAATAACAACAATATCATAAAGACAAACAACTTTGAAAGACTTAGGAACTCAGATCAATAATCGCTAATCACAATTCCAAAGGACTCATGATGAAATATGCTACCCATCACCTGAAAAGAGGTGGTGGACTCAGAGTGAATATTGAGATAACATTTTTTTTTTGATGTGGCCATTGCAGAAATTTATTTTGCTCGGCTATACATGTTTGCAGCAAGGGTTTGTTTTTCTTGCTTTCTCAATAGGCCTGGAGGATGGAGAAGGAGATTTAGGAGGGGGAAGAAATAAAGGCTGATGTTTCTTTGAAAAAAAAGGAAAGAAAATTTTAAAAATTATCAAGTTTCCTAAAGCTAGGTACAGAACATGAAGGCAATCTGAAAGGGGAAAGCATTAGCAGCTGGAAGGACCAAGAAAGGTGAGATAATCTCTTAAAGGAAACCAGGGAAACCAAGAGGCACAGGTGAGGTATTGAGGACAGACCTTGCAAAAGGGACTGAGATGAAGTGTCATATTTGAAGAACTGCAAAGTAGGCCAGTCTAGCAGTAGGCAATCTGTGACAAGAACATTTTACTTTTCTGAATTCTTCTTTAATAACATAATCTAGAATTTTTTTCAGGAATCAGTGTCAAGTTTACTGGCCTATAGTTTAAAGAACCTAAGTGCTTCCTTCTTTGAAAAGAGTGACATTTGTCCATATGAAGTCCAGGATGGTGAGCAAGAGCAAAGAACCTGAAATATAAAGAACAACCAGGTCAATAGTAAGTGGGGTGGACCTTATTTTTTTTTTTGTCACAGTGTTCTCCTGGAGACAGCATAAAATATATCCTAAGAAAAACTGATTTTATTCTTTCAAAGGAACAATTATAACTAGAGGTTCCATTTCCAAAGGACTCAGTATCATGTAAAACAGCTATGGCAGTGTCAAAAAAGCAAAGCCATAAATATCTCTGTGATGAATTTAAATTGTTTTTTTAAAACACAAAAAATTATTTAAAATTGACAAATTGAGTAGTATATAATGATTATACAGTTCTTGATATATAAGGTTAAATGATCTCCCCTTCAAAAAGAACACTGTGCAAAAGGTATAAGTAGAAATATGTAATTAAGGAATAATAAAAGCAAGTGGTAAGGACCTGTAAGAATAGAGTCCCAAATGATGATAGGATTATAGATTTAAAATTGTCAAGGAACAGAGAGATCATCTAGTCTAGCCCTGCTGCCTCTCCGTGCCGCCCCCCTCTCCCCCCAAACCAAGTTGTAGAGGTAAGAACAAAACTGGGCTTGAGGAAAATAAGACAAAAAGCATTTAAAAGCTATCTTCACTAAAGATGTGAGACAAAGAATGGGCTCACTTTACTGTTTGTGGCAGATGGTGTAATGTTATTAGATGATAGAGAAGGCAGAACCACACAAATGGTGTTTTGCTCTCTATTACCTAGAAATATGATCTTCGGACTTGAAAAGTTAGAATAAACATGATTAAGAAGAAACTAGGATGGAAGGAACACTGACTGACTACCACGGAAGTACTGGATTCTTGATTTTATTGGTGGAGCTTGGGCAGAGGGACCTATTGTGGTCTAATGCATGAGCTTCAGAGTGAACTGGGTTTAAGGTTTTGTGGAAGAAGAGAGAAAGGAAGGAAGGAAGGAAAGAAGGAAAGAAAAAAGAAAGAAAGAACCTAGTCAGTGAACCCCAAGTTAAGCAGGCAGCTTCTGGCCATTAAATTTTACCTTGTTTTGGAGAGGAGAGGGAGAGGATGAGCTGAGTTATTCAACTAGCTGGGTCCCCATTCAGGCAGCTCAGTTTCCTCTTAGGTTGTGTTTGTCCTTCTTTTTCGAAGAGGACCATGGCATCAGGGAAATGACATGACTTACAGTTGACTTTGATCTGAGTGAGGGAGGGCTGTGCAAGGACAGCAGCCTCACTTTATTCTTCAGAGCCATCTGGACAACCTAAGCTCCACTTAATGGCTATATTTTGGGGCCTCCTGGCCTAGAGTTTTTCAGGGTCAGAGAGAGAGAGAGAGAGACAGAGAGAGAGAGAGAGAGAGAGAGAGAGAGAGAGAGAGAGAGAGAGAGAGAGAGAGAGAGAGAGAGAGAGAGAGAGAGAGAGAGAGGGAGAGAGAGAGAGAGAGAGAGAGAGAGAGAGAGAGAGAGAGAGAGAGAGAGACAGAGAGACAGAGAGAGACAGAGAGAGAGAGAGAGACAGAGAGACAGAGAGAGACAGAGAGAGAGATTAGAGCAGTTACTGTTACTCCATCATCTTGGCTCCCAGAAGTTCAGATAAGGTGATTTTTAAACATCTAGATTGTGGGCTGATAGCTCCAGGAGTAGCTGTTGCTGCTGCTGCTGCCGCTGCCGCAGGCCCTGTACTTGTCTCTTACCCAGCTCTTCCAGACCCCTGTTCTATAGTGAGAGTTCTGGGAATTGCCCCTGCCAGGGTGTGTCAGTTTGAGGCTTTGCTGGTGCAGCCCTCCGTGCTTCCCCCCTACCCAGTGCAACATTTCCACACTTTGCTGGACTGGAAATCTGTTACACTGTCTTCCAGTGGATTCTGTCATGCTCAAATCCATTCAGATTCACTTTTTAGAGCTTACTGAAGGAATTCGTGGGTGAGTTCAGGTGAGTTCTTGCTTTCACTCCACCATATTGGCTCCCTAGTCTGTTATTCTTACTGTATGCCCAATGCATTTCCCTTATTGGTCTGGAATAAAAGATCTTCACAATGCATGTGAAGTGGCAGCAAATTAGTCTTTTCCATTAGCATATTACAACCCATTTGTATCCACTATGCATCTTTCTGCTATAATTTTAGTTGCTTTTAATTTTGATTTTCCAAGATCATGATGTTCTATGATTTGCAGTCACATAGCATCCATGGTAGAACGTTGATGTTAAAGAAATGAACTGTTCCAGCAGTGGGCAGTTAGAGATCATTGAAAGTACTATGCAGATTCCTCAGTGAGAAGCAGTCAGATAATCTTCCTAATTATCAATTCTAGGTCAAGCTTATTGTTATTTTTGCTGTCCAAGATATATACATTGATGAACTATTTTGGCAGACTGCCCCAGAACCTAGGCTTTTAACTGTTCTTTCTTTTTTTCCCAAAGAAAGAGCAACCTTTTCTTCCCTCTTCCAGACCTCTTTCCCTCTATCCCCCAGGCCTATTGAAAAAGCAGGGGGGAAAAAACAAAACAAAACAAAAAAACCCTCTGTTACAAACATGTATGGCCAAGCAAAATAAAGTTATGCAGTAGCCACATCAGAAAAAATGTTTCTCAGTATTCATTTTGAATCCATTACCCTGGGTAGCATGTTTTATCCTGAGTCCTTTGGAATTGTGATTGGCAATTGTGTTGATCTGAGTTCCTAAGTCTTTCAAAGTTGTTTGTCTTTATGATATTGTTGTTATTGTTTAAATTGTTCTTCTGGTTCCGATTACTTTACTTTGCATCAGTTTGTACAAGTCTTCCCTGGTTTCTATGAAATATATCCCCTTCATCATTTCTAACACCACAATAGTATTCCATCACATTCACATACCATAGCTTTCAAGTCATTTTTTGATGGTTGTGCACTCCCTTAGTTTCCTATTCTTTGCCACTGCAAATAGAGCTGCTTTAATAATTTTTGTTCATATAATGCCTTTTTCTTTGATCTCTTTGTATTTTAGACCTAGTAGTGGTATTTGTGGGGTCAAAGGGTATATGCAGTTTAATAATTTTTGGGGTATAGTTCCAAATTGCTTTATAGAATGATTGGAATAGTTCATAACTCCACCAATAGTGCATTAATGACCTGTTTTCTTATAGCACCTTCAGCATTTGTCATTTTCCTATTTTTATTGTAAGCTTGGCCAATCTGATGGGTTTGAAATGGTACCATAGTTTTAAAAAAAATTTACATTTCTCTAATTATTAGTGATTTAGAACATTTTTCATGACTTGGTCATTTGAATTTCTTTCTTTGAAACTGCCTATTCATACCTTTCACCATTTATCAGTTGGGGAATATACCTAGATATTTACATGTTTTCTCCTCTATTAGAATGTATGCTCTGTGAGAGTAGGCACTGTGGGGTTTCGTTTTTGTTTTTATTCATATCACCAGTACTTACCACATGGTAAACTTTAAATAGATGCTTGTTGATTTGACTATATTATTGATATAGCCTCTACTATTATATTATTATATTTAATGTAGTATTACAGCTGGACTCAGTGCCTTACTTCTTTTCCCTCTTCAAGCTTTCTTTTACACAGCTGCCAAACTGATTTTCTAAAATCACAAATATGACACAGTCTATTTCACATTATTTCTATGTACATCATAGCCCAGTCACACTTGCCTCCTTGCTGTTCTTTGTAGGTTGTACTACACATCTTACCTCGATGCCTTTTTACCCCTTATCCTTAATGCTTGGAATGCATTCCCTCCTCTCCGACTTCTCTCATTATCTTAGGTTTCCTTAAATACTTAGTTCAAAGTTCAATTTCTATATGAGGTCTTTCTATATATACCCTTTCCCCCAACATTCTAGTCTCCCCCCTCTCACCCCCCATCACTTAGCTTTTGTTTATGTAGGTACATATCTTCCTTAGCTAGATTATAAACCTCTTGAGGGGAGAGACTTCTCATATCTCTCTTTGTTTTGACAAGATGTCTTATCATTAGGAAAACAATTAGCATAATCAAAAACAGAAACAACATAAAGCCTCATGATTATTATTTCAAGTGATGCAGATAATAACTCTTGGCAAAATTACAACACTTATTTATGTTAAGCCCCTTTCTCCCCCAAAGTCACTCATTAAACCAAAAGCTCATTATTATTTGTAGTGGAGGAATGCCAGAAGCTTTCCAAGTACAAGCAAGAGTAAAGCAAGGATGTTCTCTTTTTATTCTTTCTTATTATTTGACTTATTATATAAAAGAACAAAATTAAAATAGGAATTGACAAAGAAGAGACAGAATTGTTACTATTTACAGATGGCATTATGGTATACTTAAAAAAATTCCAGAAGTCTTCTAAGAAACTAATAGAGAAGGATGAATTGGTAGAGAAATTTTATTACAAGTTCTTTATAAAGTGTATAAAATGTCTAGAAGCTAGCATATCAAGACACAGTATTTACATGATTACAACTAGAAAACTAGAAATAAAAAAGCTTACATAACTGCAAAGATAGATACTATTTTTGCTTAGACTGGGCCATTATAAAATGGCAATACAAATTAAATTAACTTGCATTTTTAATGCTATATTAGTTACATTTCCAAGGGAATACCTCATGGAACTATAAATAATATTAAAATTAATTTGGAGGTACAAAAAAAAAACATTTCAAGGAAAATGAGTGTATGAAGGAGACATTACCAGACCTCAAAACTGATACTGATTAAAAACAGAAAAGTTGGAACAGACAAGAAAAAGAAGAAACCAAGAACAAAAGCCCAATGTTTCATAAAGTTAGAAACAATTACTGAGAAAAAGACTGACTTTTTGACAAGAATCCATAAAGAAACTGGAAAACAATTCTAGGGAGGGATGCTTAATTTCGAGTCTGTGAACTTATTTTTTTATTTCTGTTATAATTCTGTGTATTTTTATTTTATGCATTTAAAAGCAATCTAAGAAATGATCCTTAGGTTTCATCAGACTACCAGAGGGGAGCCATAATACAAAAAAGGTTAAGAACAAAGGTTAAGAACACCTAGCTTAGACCAATCTCTTATCCCATTTATCACACCAAACTGAAAGTGGATTTGTAGCCTGAATTTAAAAAAAAAAGCATAAAGAAAAGGTCATAGGATCATAGAAGCTTAGATTTAGATCTCGAAGGAGTTTAGAGTTCCAATTCTCTTATTTTGCAGAAGAGAATACTGAGGCCACAAATTGTGGTGACTTGATAGTTGTCACACAAGTAATAATTAGTAGGGCTAGAATTTGAGTGTAGGTTATCTGGCTCCATTTCTCTGACTTAAAGTGTGCTTCCTACCTTTCCTAACTATGGTTAATAGAATTCTTAAAAGAAATAATAAAGGAAAAAATACACAATTTTAATTACATAACTTTTGAAAAATTCATGAAGACAATGAAGATCGAATAAAAACAATCTGTGTAGTTAGGAAAATGGTTACATTATCACCTATAAAATCATGGAATTCAAAGTATATAGGGATTTGATCCAAGTGTCAAATAATGACAGCTAACAGTTAAGCACTTTATAGTTTTTTTTGTAAGCAAAACAGAATTGCAGTAGCTCAAAAGAAACGTGAGATGCACAAATTTAGAGCCATCTCCACTCCAGGTGTTCATATAGACTATTTGTGCCTGACCTGTTGTCGTGCTTCCCAAGTTCATATTGGTCTGCTTACCCACAGTTGGACACATCGTACCTTTATCTCGACTTAGGAAGGTAATTTTGGTCCGCTTTGAGTAAAAACAGGAGGACAACGACTAACCAACTTTATAATTATTATCCCATTTGATCCTCAAAACAACCTTGGGAAGCAGGTATACCCATTTTACAGATGAGGAAACTGAGGCAAACATAAGTGACATTCCCAGAATCAACATAGCTAGCAGGTGTCTGAGGTCAAATTTTAATTCAGGTCTTCCTCACTTAAGATCAAAAACTGTTCCCTTGATAAAGGGTTCCAGGGCTATGAACAAATACCTTTCAAAGGAAATGCAAATTATAAACAAGCATTTGAAAACATACTCCAAATCAGTAAGAATATGAGAAATGTAATTAAAAGCACTCTTAGGGAGTGCACTTAAAATCACACATAATGCATGATGAAGACTAGTTAAAGAAACTTTGGAATAAAAAGTTATTAGGGGTACTTGGTAGGCCTTCTTAAGCCTTTGAAGGGATGGCTACTGGGCTATGCTGGAGCATTTTTGGTGTGAGAATTTAATGCCTCAGGAATTGGCAAATGATATAAATCAGGCCTTGATTTATTGGGCCCTTTGATTTTCTGAGCTAGTGGTGTCAAATTCAAATAAAATCATCAGTAATGCCACATATTGACCTAGAAAATCACATATCACCATTATCTATATTATATATTTATTGTGTTGAACATTTTCTAGTTAGTTACATTTTATTCTAGTTCTTCCCCACTAGGGAGTGGGCCTATGGTCCTCCTGTTTGACATCTCTGTTCTTGGTGATCATGGCTTTTACTACAGTTTCTGTAACTGGTTTGTTTGATGTTGAGAAAAGAGGGGAGAAAAGGAAGTGTATTTTATGACTAAAAAAATAATTTTGGTATCATTTAAGAGCTATATATTCTGATCATCATACAAGCATGCCCACTTAAAAATACTGCATTTGTCATGGAAGACACAAATAAAACAATGACAAATGCCAAGGGTGCTGCGCTAGCAATAGGAAGCAAAACTGCAGTTGATAGAAATAGATAAAGTGCCAAAATCTTAATTATATTGATGAATTTAAAATATTTCACACAATCTTTGGAGGTTTCTTACAGTAGTAAAAAGCAGAATGCCATTGATATGGCAACCATTCTTAAACTCTTAGAACAAATAGCTCTTTTTGGTTTTAATACTTTCTTAGCATTTGAATTACTGGGTGATAGGGGATGATCATTTTTCTAACTCATACTGCATGCTGCCAGATTGCTTTCTGAAAAAGATGCTGCAAGTTTGTGATTTCATTAGAAATGTACAGGTGTGCCTGTTTTCTTTACAAATGTACCAGATTCAAGTTTTATTTCTTTTAATTATTTTTGTCAATTTGATGAGTATGAAGTAGTACCACAGAGTTGTTTTTTATTTTTATATTTTTCATTATTAATGAAATTGACCTTTTCCCAAATGCTTATCAATATGTCATCTCTTTTTAAAGTTTCTTGTTGCCATTTATTCGTTTTATACTTGAATTGCTAATTAATTTATGGAATTATGAAATAGGTCAGGCACATTTGTTTTTTGGATACTTGCTGGGAAAGACCATGATGGCAGTGGTCATTAATGCTTCTTCATTCACACTTTAATAAAGCACAGAGGGTACAGGGTGAACAGCTCAAAAAGTACAGAGACAGTTGACAAAAGGGTGAGGGGTACTGAAGCAGATGGTATATTGGAGGGAGATGGGGTCATGGAGTAAGGCAAGGCAGTATGGAGAAGAGAATGAGAGGGGGAAAATCACTTATGATGGGAGCACTGGAGCATTATGGACCCTTAGAAGACAAAAGAGTGCTCAAGGGGCAGGAGTTTGGAGTCTTTTCTAGGGTAGAACAAATTTCTTCTTATGGTATTTCCTTCACAGTGCTCTGAGGAAAGTACTTTGGCAAATCGTAAAGCACTTTTGTTCTGTGAGGTTTGGATTCAGTCAAGGACCTAGAGGGTCACATATCACCTCAAGGCTTCAGGTTCCCCACCCCTGTAGGGTTTTGGTGGGGGACAGACTTAACTCTTACCCACATCTACCACACCTGGGATTAGTTCGTTAACATAGCTATATAGTCTCAAAGTTATCAGCAACCTTGGAGTTCTGCTTATTTTACTGCAGGTATCTGGAGTTTATCTAAAGTTTACACATTGTAGGACCAAAAAAGGCCCTGACAGCCAGGCTTACATAGCTTTCCCTGTTTTAGCACATGGTCTAAGGATGGAATTTTTGGGAATTTGGGATTTTGGGGAAACTTTGGGGAATTTAGGGAAATATTATTTTCTGTAGGTTTATGAAAAAATCTTTTGTATTTGTTTGGTTGGATGGATGGCATATCTATTATTTCATTGATATATTTCTTTGTTTTCCCCATATCCATATAGTTTTGATAATAACCACTTTGTAATACTTTTTTCTTTTTCTTTTTCTTTTTGGAGAGGAGAAGGCAGGGCAATTGGGGTTAAGTGACTTGCCCAAGGTCTCACAGCTAGTAAGTGTTAAGTCTAGGCTGGATTTGAACTCAGGTCCTCCTTACTCCAGGGCCAGTGTTCTATCACTGTGCCACCTAGCTTCCCCATAATACATTTTAAAGTGTGTATTTTAAACCTTCATTAACTTTTCTCTTCAGTGTGTCTCATGACATTCTTGTGAATTGGTTTTTCTATATAAATTTTATTAAGATTTGGTCAAGTTCATTACTGAAGGCCTCTGTATTTTGATTGACATCATAGTAAATATGTAGATTGATTTATGGATTGTTGAAATTTTGCTATCCAATAGCATTGACTGTCCCCCCAGCTATTTGTCTTTTATTTTGTTTTTTATACTTGTTCTTTTATATTCTGAAGTAGGTTGATTTCCAAATATTTCATCATTTCTATTTTTGTAAAAAGAGAACAAGAAAATAATAAAAAAATCTACTTTTACAGTAATAGAAATTAGTAAATAAGGATGTATATGGTAATAATAACTAACAGTTTAAAATTTGAAAAGCGCTTTACATATATTTTTATTTGGTACTTTTGAGTTAATTTTGTATCTTCAACTTTAAAATACTTATTTTGTATCAGATCATTTAGCAACATTAACAGTGTTTTGATTTTCTTTTCAGAGATGTGGTACTGGATTTTTCTGTGGGCTCTCTTCTCTTCTCTCTTTGTCCATGGTGCTGCAGGAGTGTTGATGTTTGTCATGCTACAGAGACATAGGCAGGGAAGAGTCATCTCTGTCATTGTGGTCAGCATCGGATTTCTGGCTTCCATAACAGGAGCAATGATAACCAGTAAGTTGGTTTGTGTAAAAATACAATTTAACCTTACAATTTTTTTTTAAATTTTTCTTTTTTTTTTTTTTTTAAAGCAATCGGGTTAAGTAACTTGCTCAAGGTTACAGGGCCAGTTATTTCTGGGTGTGGTGCTGAGTATCTGAGCCCGGATTTGATCCAGGTCATCCTGACACTGGAGCCAGTGCTCTTACTTGCTGAGCCACCTGGTCGCCCCTTAACCTTACAATTTAAAAGATTTTGACATGACTATAATGTTCAGTTTTAATGTCCTTCTAATAGTACAGTATTTTACATATAATTTATTTTTTAGCTCTGGAGTAGGGTTGTTGACCTCCCAATAAACTTTGATCCTAGGGGAAATAGGAACATTGAACTGGGGCTATGGCTGTATATATTTGTTATTCCTCCAGACCAGAGATGTTTAAACCCGAAACCTGAAACTTTAGGGGAGCTCAGTAAATAGTTATGCTTCTGGGAGAAATGTTAGATCAGGAATTCAAGGATTTGTGCCACTGATAACTGTGTAACTCAGAATGAATCACTTGTTTCTGTGAAAGATACAAATGCACATAGAATTCTTCTTCCAACTTTTGTCTTAAAATTAAAGTTTCATGTTATAATGGGAAAGATAAATTAGCTCATTGAATTGTAGGGACTGTCAAAAAAAAGCCTTTATGTTATTTGTTCAAATCAGATATTTATTGAATATCTGCATTGCAACACATTATGCTAAACACTACCAGGGGTACAAAAATAAGACACAGTTCCCATCCTAATGGATGTGAAGGAAAGAGGCAGGAATAGAGGTAGGAAAGAGGCTCAAATAACTACAATGTTAGGAAGAATGTGATAAGTGGTAAGAGATTATTATAGCATGCTGGAATAGTTGATGGCAGTGAGGTTATATCCTGGTACGGGCAATCAGGAAAGACTTCACTAATTTGAGATGGACCTCCAAGGATGGCTTAGTGTTCTACAAATGAAAATGGGGGATTAATGCCACTATAAGCAAGGGAAGCAACGTCTGCATTGCCTCAGAAGCAGGAAAACATATTTGAGAATGGTGGAGTTAAGCCAGTATATGACATATTTCAGCATAGGGAGAATAGTTAAAGTTTGGTTGGAGCTATATTGTTTAGTGTTCTTGAGTGTCACACTAAGAAATTTAGACTTAATTGAATAGAAAGTGGAGAATCATGTTGATATATTTTTAACTTATGTAAAACTAAACTTTGCTTAGTTTTGTTACCTGAATTCACCTCAGTATGCTGAGTTCCTTGAGTCACCTCTTCAGAAACTTCATTGAAGTTTCAAAAACATACTGAACTTGATCATGTTTTACTAAATTACTATTGAGCTTATACTAATGCTTGAACTACCGCTAGATAGCGAGATACCTTTAATAAACAAATCTTTGGAAAAGTGAAAACTGCTCACTTAAATTCTTATCCTCTAAAGGAGCCCCATCTTATTTTTGTCTTGAAGAGGCAGGGAATATGGTTACCAGTTGCTCCGAGTTCTTTATTGGATTTTTTTTAAAAAGCACAAAATATTGTTTTCAGACTTCAGTTTTAATTGAATTTGATGCTTTAGGAAATTTTAATATAGTAATTATTCTTTCCTTGTGTAACTTGGAGAGGGCATAGGCCTAAGCAGTGGCAGTGTGAGGGCTAGCAACAACCTAGGTCATTTGACTCTTAATTCACTGCACTGATACAATACTTCTTGGTTATGAAGTTCTTTGTATGCATTACTTTAATGGGTCTTATAACTCTGCAAGGATTAGAATCCTCATTTTTGTCAATGAGCAAACTTAGGATCAGATGAGTTGACTTGCTGAAGGGTCACACATAGATATCAAGTAAGTCACAGAGCAGATATCTGAACAAAGAACTGCCTGACTCAAAATCCAGTGCTCTTACTGTGACACTCATGTGGTTAGTGGAATGAATGTTATAGTTAACTAAGCTGTCACAGTATATGTAAATTATCTACTTTTAAAGAAATATGTGATATGAAGTATTGTGATACTTAAAATTTACTCATATTTGAATGAGTAAGCTTGAGGCACTTGAAGACTATATGTCAAATGAATTAAAAAATTAGCAGGTCCACTTAACTAAAAAAGTCTTCTAATATGGACCTGGAAGCAAATTGTCATTAATTCTACCACTTCTCTTCCTCCAATGTTCCCCCTTTAAGGAGTAGCTTAAGTTCAGAGAGGGTGATTGGCCATCAGATAGACTTTTTTTGCCATAAAAATTCGTGAAGACTTTCTACTAAGGCATTGATTTTTGGTTGGCATCAGTAGAAAGATTCACCCAAATCAGTTAAATCGTAGTTTCTTTTTAACATATATAAATTTCAAAATGTTTGAACACTGTCTTTGGTAATGTAGTATTCATTTAGGGTTTTGTTTGTAATGACAATCCAAAACTACTACATCAGCTTTTATTTAAAACAGATAGTGTGGTTTAGTTTAAATAGCACTAGATTTTGGGAATCAAGACCTGGGTTCAAATTCTGGTAGCCACTTTGTAGTTCTGTGACTCTGTGGGCATATCAATTAAACTCATTGGGCCTCAGTTATAAAATCAGGGTGGTATGCTAGATTGTCTCCAGTCTTTTCCAATTTAAAATCTATGGTATGGTTTTGTAATCATAGGTCTTGAAGTCTAGGAGAAAAACTTGTCTTTCGAACCTGTAGAGTTGAAACATTAGTAGAAAGATTAAGGCCTTTTGCCAGTTATTTACGGTTTAAACTCTAATTGGAAACTAATGTTTTGTTCTATGAATGAATAAAATTAAATTAAATTATAATTGGACCTACATATATCATTATTTAATAAATTAACACATCATTTTACTTCTTTCTCTTGTAGGTGCAGCAGTAGCTGGCATTTATAGAGTAGCAGGGAAAAACATGGCTCCCTTGGAAGCCTTGGTGTTAGGGGTTGGACAGACTGTACTGACATTAATCATCTCCTTTTCGAGGATCCTTGCAACACTTTGAACTTCTCAGTTGATATAAGGAAATGCACGTGCAGATTCCCTGAAGATAGTTCCAGTGGCAAGTGGATAAGAAATTGTATGAGAATGTGAATTGTGCCCTTCCCGTCTAGAGGCCTGGAGCTGTGGGAAAAGACTGCCCTCTAGTGTCCAAACTGTGGCACTACTTACTGCATCGCACCTTACGTGCCTCTGTCCCAGGCAAGGTGCAACTGTTCCACTGGATGTGAAGGAAGCTACAAGAAAACAGCACCTTGTTTAGCTGCCAATCAGGGTAACATGGGTGATGATCATTATTCTTAACAGTGTTATGATAAAGTCCAGGGACATTTCTGAAGAACTGATATGTGCCAAACTTGAATTTTTTTTAAACATTTATCATGTGGATGATTTGCAAGTGTAGAAGTAGGATCGCTGTGAACATCTTTCACATGAATTCAGGTAAAATAGTAATACTAACTTTTCTAATACTAAATCCCAATAAGAATGCTGAATACCCATTCAATATGGGTACATATTACTTGATTTTTAATATTGAGCATTACAGAGATGTAGGGATCTAGTATAACTGTCTAGGAATAATTGTGATTTGCGTTAATTTATGTGAAAAAATACTTCATGGAAAGCTCTAAATCACTTTGAAGACTCATAAATTAGATCTGTGTGGTACATTTTTCACTATCTGAAATAAATCTCTTTTAATGGTTTTCCCTCACAAATATATATGTATATATATACATATATATATATATATATATTCTATCAATTTATATCCAGAAGTTGGAGACTTTGTTAGTCAGACATGGATTACAGTTTGTGTATGCACAAAAATATAATTTGAACTGTTTCTTATAAATTTTGTAAAAAAAATCTGAAATGCATGTTGCATACCTTCACCCTTCTAAAGAAAGTATTTGCTATGTATCTCATAGGAAAGCTTTTCTTTCCTAGTATTGCAGTGGGATTACACTACTTGTTGCAGTTAAATCTTTATTTTTAACATCATTTTAAAAGTTTTTCATTCAGAAGCATTAACTGTAACACATAGCCTAAATTAGGCAGTGGGGGAAAAAGACCTCATTGTAGATGAGTAAAGAATAGAGGTGGGAGGTGGGGGTGGGGATCATGTTTGGACTATATGGCAGCATCATAATTCTGCTAAATACAATATTATCAATAATAGAATTGAAAAATTGTGATTTCTGTCTGCTTAACCCATTATTGAATTGAGCTTGTATTTTCGGTGTGACAGTCAAGTGTTTTAAGATTTGTTTCTTTTTTCAAGTTCAAGGATTAAGGTGGTATGCATGTGAGACATGTCTTTAGTACAAAACAGTTTAAAAGACTTTAGAATTTAAGTGATTGTTTCTAGGGGGTTAGAAAATAAGGAAAATGGGAAGATGACAGAACTTAAATCTGCCTCCTACTGAAATATTCTGTACCATTGAAAAGAGGTAAATTCTAGGAGATATAAAATGATCGATAATCTCCCAAATTATTTAAGCATTGCATTCTGACCATGATGTAGTTCAGTTTGGGTGTAAGCTTAGTAGAAACCCCATCCAAGACTGAAAAAAGTGATCTTTATTCTAACCCTCCTCAGAATCCAAGTCATCAAAAATCTGAGCAGAAGGAAGATAAATTAGAAATTTAATAATTTATGTGAGCATAATTGTTCGGGGGTAGAACTGTCTTAACCCTGTAGTTTAGGAATCTGTAGAAATGGAACATATGAGTCTGATCTATAAATAGAAATACTTTAGCATAATAGTAGATGAAAATTTATTTTGATAGATTATTAGAGCTAAAAGGAATTTAATGATCATCTAAGCAAACCTCGATTATTATAGATGAAAAAATTATGTGACTTGTTCTTGGTTGCAGTTACCATTAATGATAAAGCCAGAACTAATCCAGGTCTTTTGACTCCCAGTCCAGTGTTCCCTGCTGCCTCCCCTTATATTCTCTTAATTATAGAGATGTGCCCCTTTTAGGCATACTAACCTAAAATAAATTTTCTAAGTACATTAGAAAGGGCTTTTCTTCTCTTTAAGATAGAATATATGTTGTTTATGTTTGTGATTCTAAAAATGAATGAAAATAAGTCCCCAATTTTAATAGATATCACAAGTCACATTTTGAAGTTAGTTTTTCTTAAAACATAACACAGAAAATTAGCTTGTTTTAATGCATTTTCACTTTTAATTTAAGGATGATCACATGTAACATGCTTATTAAGGTCATATGCTCTATAATAAAAAATAATATTAATCTAGATGAATTTATGAAACAGACCAAAGAGGTTTTCAAGTTCATGTTTTTATTGTAGTGTAGAAATATAATTGGATATGTTTATTGTATAGGGATATTGTGGTCATCTCATTACCAAGATGTTTTAGATATGCTTTTTCCCCATTTTTAGTTATGTTTATTTTGCTATATCATCAGTTGTGATTTCTGCTGTGATTTTGTGAAACTTACGTTTAGTGTTTTTTAAAGCAGATGATTAGTGTGTTTGTCAGCTGTCCTAATAGCCATTTGTCTGTGGTGACAGTTTTTAGCTGTTTGTCTCCCATAGAGGTTTTAATGTGTTATATAACAAATTAAGGCTGCTGTAATTGAAGAGTCTTTTAAAAATTGTTTCTTAAACACAGGAGCATGTTCTAGTGGATAATTTGACTAGTGAATCAGTTGAGTTAAAACTTTCAGAATTGCTTGAATTTAGTTGAGATGTTTGTACTTTGAAAACATTTCCTGAATTAGTAGTGGCAAGAGGTTGTTTTCATGATAGAGCAAAAGCATCTTTATTTTACTTGCTCACATCTTCGTTTTCCTACAGCTTGTACCTTTTAAATTGAGTATCTATGTTTCCCTTATTCCCACTCCTCAGAGATCCTCCAATTTGAATTGTATTCTTTGCATTTTACACTCCCTTTTCACAAATGTTTGGAAATTTTGTTTATTATGAAGAGGGTGTTCCTATCTAAGCAGTCTATTATTACCAAGTATTAAATCAGTCTTTCTTCTGCCCCATAGGCAAAACTCACTCTATAAAACTGTTCTAGTTTATTGTTGTCTATTAGGGCTGATGATCAAGTTAATGATGAGTTACATTAAATAACTTACCCCTTGGGAAGGTTCTTTTTGGTTACCAATGATAAGGAAAGGTCAAAGGGTTTGTAATAGTTATGCTTTCTGTATACTTTATGGCAGATATAATTTTAGTTCATGAATTTCTCTTTATCTCACTAACTTATTCTTCAGTTATTCTATTTTTAAGTCAAAATCTACTTTATTAGAGCTTTCTTCATGATTTTAAGTGAGGATTAAAGAAGTTAAACAATTTGTATAACCAGCTTCATAGAGTTGTGAGGATAGAATGAGGCAGTTTACAAAAAAGTGATACATGACTGTTAGCCATAATTGTTATTTTAATTTGAAAAGAAAAGAAGGAGGATGATTTATTAACCATTACTTTCTTTTTAAAAGGGCAAGTCCATTGAAAATACAACAAGATAGTTCCAAGTTCAAAAAAGGTGTGGATGATATCCTGGAGTCCCACTCCTTTTTGTCTCCAAATTCTCATTTTTCCAGTTTATCTAGTATCAAATATAATTCCACATTCTCATTATAAGTGAGATAGAGGCATTGCCAAGAATTAATGGTCATTTGTAATTTCCAAGAAATACCATTTGGGTTTGTTACAACTTTTTCAAATTTAGTTGCTTACCTCCTTTTTCCTTTTGGCATATTCTTCCCACAAGCATCTCGAGAAGGATCTGTTTATTCATTGACACCTTTCCCTTCTAGCTTCTAATATTACTTTGAAGGACCCATCATTACCAGCAAACACTCTTTAAGTAGAATGTCCTTTTCTTTTTTTCCAGGGCAGACAAAAAGTGAAATAAGGGTTGTCCACTGGCTGGAGTGGAAGGATTTTAGAACTAATTAACTCTTAACCCTACCATCTCCTTGTACTTTTATCTCCTTATCTCTGTTTTCCTCCTCACTGAAGGTGAGATTTTATAAAAGCACCTTCGTATGTACTGCCAGTTATGAAGGAAGACACGAGCAGTGAATTGGGGGTTAGGAGCTACCTCCTTTTCCTGAATTAAACGTAGTTCTGTCAAAAAAAAAAAAAAGTAGTTCAGTCCTAAGCTTGACACTTGAAAGGAAATAGATTATTTTTGCGCATCCAAAGGAAACATTATTTTAAAAGTAAGTTCTAAAAATAAGCATGATTTTGCAAATTTCTTTTGCTTTTTGACTAACCTTACTTAAAGCAGTATTTTGCCCTAAGCAGCAAAGAACTGATGAAAAAATATTGAGAGGATTATATCCCAAATAAGTATGACACTTAATTACCCTTTAACTGTGGGTGAGTAAATCCATGTTTAATATAAAGGAGTAAGAATTTTAGACTGAATAAAAATTGTTGACAGTAGCAATGAACCAGGATCCAAGTATTCTCAGAATTTCCCCTCACCTCCAGTTCTTAACTCCCTAACATTTTAGAGTGAAATTGAGGGGAAAAGAAGAAATTATGTGAGTAAATATACTACAATAAAGATTTTCAAATGTTTTGTACTATTTTGTAGCAAAAGGAATCATTTTGTTTTTCTTTGTGTTATTCAAATGCTCCTAATATATTATATACATCAAATTAAATTTCATTCAGCCTTTCCACAGAGTCAACACTAAAGACTTGTACTAAGGTTATAGACTTTAAATATGTAAGCAGTGGGAGGGATCTTAGATTATCAAGTTCTACCTTCTAATGATATCAAATGTCACATTTCCCTTTGATAGTCTCCATTTTTAGGGAATACAGTATTTTTATTGTCAAGATTAAATACGGATACTGATTAAGTTACTTGATCTATTATCAAATTCCTTTTGGGGAATAATACTTAATTTTTTAATGTTTCACTATAATTTGTTAGATATGCGAATACATTTTACATTAATTTAGTGGAAACACTGAAGTTGATTTAATGACTATAATTTTCTTTTGCCCTAAAATTAATGAACTCACTTTACTATTTATATAAGTTTACACAGGTACAACTTTTTATACCCTTTGAGGGTATTATTGAGGTCAATTTTGCTATTTAAAGTCCCCTAGCTGGAAATTTTGTTTTAATTTGATTATGTGTAATTATATGTACCACATAGCCTTCTTGCTATGTATCTGTTGTTTTTAGGACAAAAATACTGTAGGAAAATCAATTTTGTGAATCATTTATATATATTTTAAATTTGCATATTAACCCAGTATATTCTTTATGTCCAAATGACTGCATCCTTTTCAGGAAATATGTATTGTAAGTGAAATTAAGAATGCGATGCCTAAGCATAGAGCTACTGCTTGTAATTTACAATTATCTAAATTTCTTAATTGTTATGCCTCTAATTGCATTATTTTATATTTTTATTTTCCCAATTATTACTCTCTATTGGTTTTTCTAAATTTTCACTGGATCTACAACAATTGAAAATACTACTGATAAATAAGGAACATTTTTATTTTGTGTGTAATAGAAGTTGTTAGTAATCATTGTCATGTGTCTTTGGAATGAAATATTTTTAAGGATCTTCATAGAAATCAAAATATATTGACTTCCCTGAATTAAAAAAAGATTACTTTCTAAGTTGAAAGTTTTTTGAATGATGCTTTTACAGATGGCATTTATCTTTGATAAAATGCTATTCTAAGAAAGTGATTGCTGGAAATATTTTTTAGAACTGGATTTTTTGTACTGGATGAATTTTTGCCATGTAGGATTGAAAATAACTTCTTCCACTGTTAGTCATTGCATTAACATGCATGTAGTCTTCATTAAGCAGAACATTATTTAGGTGTTTGAAATTCTATACAATTTTCATTTAGTAACATGTTTGAATTCAGATTATTGTAACAGTAAGTGCTAGTCTCAGATTTTAATCATCCTAGAAAAAAAACTAAACCTTACGTAGCTTCAGTAAAAATCTATATATTTAAATTGTAACAGTGTAGAAGTGCTGATAGGACCAGTAAAAGGCTCACTTTAAAACTGTGTTAATTCTGAGACCACTAAAGAATCATTTAGCAAATTATTCTTCTGTTTTCAGTGCTAAATGGTGTCTTAGTGCCTTCTAAGAGTTAGGACATATTTGCAAAGTGAATTTACTGGATTCAGGACCAAGAAGGGATTAATAGGACTTGCTCAAGTTACTTGTGCTTTAAGATAGAATAATGAGGTATGATATCAAGAAATTGAACCAAATCTGTAGAGAATAAAATCCTTGGCAACATGATTCTTCTACTACTACCAATCTGATTTGGGGGTTATTAATTATCTTTGCCATTGTCTATAATGTAAGGACCATGATAGTGGAGAGATACTTTCTTTGAGTTTTCATTTTTTTACTCTTTATCTTTGTGCTTTTCTCTACCAGGTTGATGGGGAAGAATGTAGCCAAGAAAATCAAATGTAGATTCTTATTTTATTCTTATTGCCAATGAGAGAATCTAGTGTGGCAGTGTTAGTTTTATATTGAACTCCTGGGGCAGACATTTTATGTAACCCTTAGAAATAAGTTTATCATCAGGGATTTATTTTTCTTATAAAGATTTTTGATGTACTGTGAAGCTTATGGATAGGGACAATAAAAGCTAAGAAGTAATTTAATGCTGTAAAAACAAATACATCTTTGGAAATACCCTACATTATGTGAAAATGGTTTTCCCCTCCAGTTAAGAATATAACCTACACTATATGAGTGTATGTATACTGCATGTTTACATATACAGTTTAAATTAATTTGAAGGATGGTAAAAGTTTATGTTTATGATACATAACTGAAGTTGTAAATATTGTATACTATTGATTTTTAATTTTATAAAAACAATTTTTTAATTTCCCTATTCATGTATAAACCTCATTATGTATATAGTATAATTTCTTGGACAATAAAAATTTTGCAGTGAATTTTATGTATTTTAATTTCAGTAAACATCTTAGTATGGTCTTAGATGTTCATTTTAAGTTCTTTGCACTCCCATTTTCTTCAAAGGGCAGCAATAAACATATGCAAATTATTTTGGTTATAGAAAGTTGTTCTGCAAAGACAGGTTGCAGGTTGTACTTTATTGCTTTAAAGCAAAGATGCACAATTTGTATCACCCAGTGTCTAATCATAAGACCATTTCTGGGATCCATATATGGTACTTGTCATTTGTAATATACAGGGTGAACTCTTTAATAACATGGACAAACAACTGTTATAAATGAATCCAGCACTTAAATGTCATTACAGATTTATTGGATTAAAACTTTGTAATATACAGTATTTTAATAAACTTTGGGTATTCAATTTCATGCACTTATAAATAAACCTGTCTTTAAAAGCCTTATCTGGTACTTTTATTTTCATGTTAATGTGAGGGAAAGGAGTAAAGCTTTACTCGGCAATAATGCACTGAGACATCATTTTTCTATCCCTGCCATTTTCTGAGTTTTCTAGAACAAGACATATTGACTGGATTGGGAATAACTAAAAGAAGATGTAGGGTTAGTTTTGACAAATATTGGCTCAAAGTAAATTATGAATAGGCCAAATTGGTCTTCACTTAAGGATTTCATTAAACACGTACTACACAATTAAAGACTTCTATAGCAGTAGAGGCTTTGTTAGCTTGTTGTTGAGCCTGACTCTTCATGACTCCATTTGGGATTTTTTGGCAAAGATACTGGAAGTGGTTTACCATTTCCTTTTCTAGGTCATTTTACAGATGAGGAAATTGAGGTAAACAGGGTTAAGTGACTTGCCCAGGGTCACACAGGTAGTAAGTATCAGGCCAGATTTTAACTCAGGAAGATGAGTCTTCTGACTACGGGCCCATCTCTCTATCCACTGTACCACCTAGCTACCCTGCATTGTTAACTAGCCCTACATTAAATCAAGATAGTAGTAAGATGACTATGTGTACCCCAAAGAAATAACTGAGATTCAGATAAGAAATGTAAAAATCACTTCTCTAATTTGCCATGTAGGAAATTTTTGTGTATTGGAATAGCCATATTATTATACCTATATAATTATTGGGCATAGATTGTAGCTAAATATGACTATTGAGACAAACTAGGATTTTGTTATATTTTTTATTTATGAACATTCTGGAAATGCAATTTTCCTACATGTATGCATATATGTTTTACATATGTGTGTATTCCTTTTTACCTAGGTTTTAAAAATGTAGAATATATTTTGGGAATTGAGAATTAGAAAGGTATTAGAAGTCACTCATATTTTACGAGCGATTAAATAACCCCAGAGAAAAAGTTATTTAACCAAGTAAAAGAGCAAGCCGAAAATAAAGCCATGACTAGAACCCATATCTCCTGATCAGAACAGTGCTAATTTCATCTAGGAAATGATACTGTTTCTTATTTCAGATTCAGAATTTATAGAAAGATCATCATCAAAATTGGATTCAGCATGGTTTTTTACTGACTGCATAGATAAAGCCTTTATTAAATTATTTTGAATTAACTTAAAATTGAGAAAGCAATTGAAAGTAAACATTCAATTGAAGCAACTTTTAAGTTTCACTTTGGAGTCTTTGTTTCTCATAAAAAAAAAAAACAACAAATCAAAAAAAAGCCTAGCAAATCAGCATCACATGGAATTCACTGTGCATGTAAGAATGTTTAAGAGTGGATTGATTAGGTAGACATGCAATGACAATACAGGTTTGTGGGTAGAAAAGCAGATAGATGAATTAGTATTGGCAGAGAGACAAAAGTGAAAAGATAGAACAAAAAAGAAGACAAGTTGAAGAAAGCAAAAAGGAGGTGAATAGAAAAAGGAAATGATTGTGGAAAGAAAAAATAGAGGGACATGGGAGGCATTGAAATGGAAAACAACGACTAATAGGATCATAAAATTAGAACTGGAAGGAATATTGGAAGCCATTGAGTCTGACTTCATTTTATCATTGAAACACCCAAGTGAATGTCCAGGGACACAAAGCTAAAATTCATAGGATTGGGGAATGAAATGTACCTCAGAGACTTATCTAATTCCATCCTGTTCTTACACATGGAACATTTCCAGACTAGAGTGGTTTGTCCAGAGCCTCATGGGTAAATAGTAGAATGCAGATTTGAAACCAGGTCCTCTGATTCTCATGTATTCATTACACCATGTTTCTGTAAGGGTTTCCCTTTACAACACTATAGATGTCTATGTATTTTCTAGGTTGTTTTTAAATACTAGAATGACATTACTATACACTTGAAACTTAGGGTTATCCAAATTAAGGTATCCAGAGCTCTCAAGCGTATGTTTCACAGAATCTAACAATTGTTTAGGACTGTTAAGGCTATTTTGTCTAACTCCTACCTGACCTTAAAATCCCTTAAAATATTCTCAGAAAGTGGGCATTTAACCTTTGATTCAAGACCTTCAAGGAAGAAGAATTAGCTGCCTTTCCACTTTTGGAGTCCTTGTAACCACATTTGTTGTATGGTTCAGTCTGATTTTTTGTAACCCTGTGAACCACAGCACTCCAATATGGTCCATGGTGTTTTCTTAGCAAAGATACTGAAGCAGTCTAATATTTTCTTCTCCAGTGGATTAAGGCAGAGGTTAAGTGACTTGCTTAGGGTCACATAGCTAGTTAAGTGTCAGACCTGATTTGAACTCCAGTCTTCGTAACTCCAGGCCCAGCGCTCTATCCATTGAACTACCTAGTTACCTCTGTGACCACACAGTGAATGAACCTCTCCAACTTCCCCTCACTGCTTCTTTCTTATTCATTTCTTTGGAATTGTGTGTTGGTAGTGTGGAGGAATTCAGTGAATCATGGGGAAGATTTGTATGACTTGATGCAGCAAGGGAAACTAGAATGTCATACACGATAAAGACAACAAAATTAAGGTATATTATGCTGATTCCAGAAAAGTATGGTAAAAATGCATTTACTTTATGTTAAAAAAATGTCATAAGAGTGAAAAGTTCTATGTGCTGTTCAGTTACATATTAGATGTTTTTGCTTGTTATGAGAAGGAACTGTAGAAGATTGGTTTATTAGGAAGTAACTGATAATGTCAAAACAAAAGCATGATTCCTTGATCAATTAAAAAATAATAAAAACAACCGTTCTTCTACCCTTCTCTGTTATATGTCTTGGACAGAATTTTTTTAAGTCCTCTTTAATTTTCACTGAGTTTTTTGACAAATGTGGAGATTAGATTTCCAATTCTCTAAAGATAGAAGGAAGGGTCACTGAATTCATTCTAAGGTTAAATAGTTTTTTTTAGAGTTTTTACCCCTGTATAAAGCTCTATCATCCAGACTGACATCATGTGGTAAGGTTTCCTATCATGTAGCATTGCAAAGACAAAACATTAAAAAGGATTCAAGACCCCAAAGAAATTAGGGTTTATCTTTTAAAAAAAAATCTATGGGTTAAGAATTTAGATAATAAAAAAAAACATAATTCCTTTCATCATTATCATCATCAAAAATGCAATAGTAATTTAAAATTGTGCTAGAAAAGTCACCAAACTATTCATATATATTTGACATACTCATCACATTTGGAGTACATATCCCAAAGATGTCCAAGACAAAAATTCGTTTATATATCAAGATAGTCATATTAACTCTTTTTGTAGTTGGAAAAAAAAGGCTGGAAGCAAGGGTGCCTGTTAATTAGGGAATAACTAAGCAAATTGTTACGCATGAATATTCTGGACTATTGCACTATAAGAAATCACAAATACAAGGAATTAAGAGAAGCCTGGAAAATTTTGCAATAGGTGGCAGAGAACAGAACCAGTAGAACAACATATATAGTAACTACAATTATTTAAATAGCACTAAAGGCATTGTAACTCCCCTCCTGTTAAATGCTGTGAGCAATCTCTAACCTGGAGAACTGCTACAGAAACACAGTTCCCTCTTCCTGAGGTAAAATCTGGCCTCAGACACTTATTAACTGCATGACCCTGGACACGTCATTTAACCTTATTTTCCCATTTCTTCATCTATAAAATGAGTTGGAGAAGGAAGTGGCAAACACTCCATTATCTTTGCCAAGAAAACCCTAAATAGGACACAAAGAGTCAGACATGAACGAAATGACTGGATAACAACAAGAATAAAAATAAGAATGACGAGTAAGATAGTTTCAGAAAAACCCAGGAAAATCTATACGAACGGACTCAAGGTGAAGTGAGAACAATGTAAACAGTAATAGCGGTATTGTAAGAATGATTAATTACGAAAGGCTTAGCTATTTTGGTCAAGGCAATGATCCAAGACAATTCCAAAGGATCCTTGATGAAAAATGTTGTCTACCTCCAGAAAGAGAACTGATGAATTGTAAGTGCACACTGAACCATATAGTGTTTTCACTTTCTATATATTTCTTGCCTTTTATTTATTTACAATATAACTAATATGGAAATACAATTTGCATGACCTCACATGTATAATTGATAACATGTTGTTTGCATTCTCAAGGGGTAGGGAAGGGTGGGAGTGAGGGATGAAATTTGAAACTATTTTTTTTCTTTTTGGAAGGGCAAAATTGGAGTCAAGTGACTTGCCCAAGGTCACATGGCTAGTAAGTGTTAAGTTTCGGAAGCTGGATTTGAACTCAGGTCCTTCTGACTCCAGGGCTGGTGCTGTATTCACTGTGCCACATAGCCACCCCAGGAACTCAGTATTTTAAAAAATAAATGGTCAATATAAATTAATTTTTAAAAATGTGCTATTATTTCTTGTGTTAAGGCTTATAAATAGATGTGGTACCCACTAGGAGTTCATAGTATAAGATAAGATAAATAGTAATAATACATAGAATTCTGGAGTTGAAAATTACCTCAACGGCCCTCTAGTTCAATCCATTTCAGAAAATGAATTACCCCTATGAAATACCTGAAAAATTAACATCCTTTGCTTGAAGATTTCTAAGGAGACCATTACTTGTTATGGCTCTTGTAATCCACTGAAATAAAAATGGTTCTCAAAGAGTGACCTTTGAACCCTTTCAAGGGGTCCATGAGGTAAAATTTTTTTCACAATGAGGCTAAGCTGTTATTTGCCTATTAAAATACCACTTCCTTTCCCAACTACATATCAATGTAAGACTAGACTTTTTTTCATATATTTCAACCACAACAATATATCAAAACAGATTGAATGCAGAAGCAGATGTGAGAATCCATCCAGTCTTCTATTAAGTTAGACATTAAAGAAATTTGAAAAAAAAGGTAAAAATATGCCCATTTTATTTCTTTCAAAATTTTTTTTCTTAAAATATATTAACATGTAATGGTTTTATTATTATTTTTAAATGAAATAAGTATTTTTAAATGTGTCATTTTCATTTCTAGTATGGTCGAGATCTGTAGAAATAATTTATATAAACAAAAACTTTGTACTCCTAAATAATTTTTAAGTATAAAAGGGTCAGACCAAAAAGTTTGAGAATGATTGCTCTAAAATAATGGCATCATTGAGTGAATTGGCCTTGGAGGAATGCAGAATAGCTATATAGTAATCAAGAAAAAATAGCAATTTAAGGACTGCTTGAAAAGAGGATAAAGAACAAGGTTGGAAGTGACACAATATAAAGAAAAGCACTAGGAATTAGGAGATAAGAAACCCGGGTCCTACAAGTTGTGGTATATAGTTGTAATGCAATGCAATTTTGATTTAAGTAATGATGAACAGGATACTCTCAGAAAAACTTGGGAAGACTTACATGAACTGATGCAAAGTGAAATGAGCAGAACCAGGATAACATCGTACACAGTAACAGCAATATTGACTTAGCTTTTCTCAACAATACAGTGTTCCAAGACAATTCCAAAGCACTCATGATGAAAAATGCTATCCACCTCCAGAGAAATAATTGGTGGTGTCTGAATGAAGATCATATTCCTACTTTAATGTGTTTGTGTTTGGTTTTGGGTTTTTTTTGGGGGGTGGGGTGGGGGGACTATGTTTTCTTATCAGCAAGACTAAAATGGAAATACGTGTTGCATGATCACACATGTATAACCTATATCAAATTGATTACTAATTCAGAGAGGGTAGAGGAGAGGTAAGGTGACAGAGGAATTGGAACTCAAACTAAAAAAAAAAGTGTTAAAAATTACTTTTAGATGCAATTGGGGAATTTTTTTTTAAGAAAAAAAAAAAGGAAACAAGTTCTAGTGCCAGTTTTCCCACTCTATCACTATGTGATCCTGGGGATTAGACTGGGTCTCTAATGTTCCTTTAAGCTCTAAAATTCCATGCTTCTATATTTTGTGAGGCAGCTAAATGGCACAGTGCTAGATTTGTACTCATGTAGATATGAGATCACATACTTCCTTAAATGCTTACTAGCTGTTTGACCCTGGACAAGTCACTTAACCTCAGTCTAATTTTTCTCATCTGTAAAATGAAGTTAATAATAGTACCTCCCTCCCAGGGTCAGTATGAGAATCAAATAAAATAACATACATAAAGCTCTTTGCACACGTTAAAGAGCTATGTGAATGATAGCTATTATATTATTATTGTTGTTACATTTAAGCTTTCTTTAATATAATGGAAAGTCACTTAAAGTAGTGCAGTGGAGAACAGACTGAATTTGGAGTCAGAAGACCTAAATTTAAATTCCAGCTCGGTTACTTTCTATTACTATTCATTTGGATAAGTCACAACTTCCCTGGCCCTCAGTTTCCTCATTAGTCAGATAGATTGACAGTGCTGGACTTGGACACTTAATAGCTGTGTGACTCCAGGCAAGTTACTTGACCTCTGTCTGTCTCAGTTTCCTCATCTGTAAAATAGGAGTTTACCTCAGAGTCAGGAAGGACTGAACATTAATCTTTCTTATACATATTGGATTGTGACCTTGGGCAAGTCACTTAAGCTCTTAGCACTCTTGAAAGATGTCGAAGTTGAGGGGTGGAGCCAAGATGGCAGAGTAGAAACATGACTTCCTCGCGGCTCCTGCTTGCACCTCCTCCAATACATGTAAAAAATGACTCTAGACAAACTTTGGAGCTACAGAACCCACAAAGTGACAGAGAGAAACTAACCTCCTGCTGAAGACAGCCCAGCAGGCTGGCAGGAAGGGGCCATCCTAGCATTCTGGGAGCAGAGCCCAGCCCTGTGTGAGCCCGTGGTTTTAGCCTCAGGGCAGCTACAAGCAGCTGTTGTCTGCAGGGACTTCAGGAGAGTAGATCACCAGCAGCTGTGGCAGTTTCCAGAATTATCAACCTATAGATGATAAAGGACAAAGTGAGAGGTCAGTGTGAACTTTGGGAACAGGGAGTCTGGGAGTGCGGTCCAGACTCTGCCCCAGAGGGAGAAGGGGCTGAGGTGCCGCAGCCATGCAGCTGCCACTGTGTGGCTGCTTCAGAGTTCCTGGCCTGCAGATCCTAGGGGGACCAAGCAGCCAGTTTGAGGGGTAATCACTCTTGCTTTCATGCTTGGATCTGGATCGCTGTCTAGGTGGAGGTCCTGGGTTGTGTGACCAGTGATTCAGAGTGTGTGGAGGCTTCAGAGAGGGAAGCCTATGAATAGCTCCAGCAGCTGAGAAGACCCTAGTGATTTGGGACAAAGCCCTTCTCTATGGAAGTAAAGTTCTACTGTGGCAAAAAGTTCAAAAGTCAAGTAATTGAGTGGCAACATGAGCAAGAAAAGGAAGCAAAGCAAGCACAGCAATCCGACTTTAGACTCCTATTTTGGGGACAAAAAGGATCAAAGCATGGAACAAGAGGAAGACAATGAAGTCAGAACTCCTGTACCAAAAGCTTCTAAGAAAAATATAAATTGGTTACAGGCCATAGAGGAGCTTAAGAAGGATTTTGAAAACCAAATAAGAGAAGTGGAGGAAAAATTGGGAAGAGAAATGAGAATGATGCAAGAAAATTATGAAAAGAGAGTCAACAACCTGACTGAAAAAAATAACACCTTAAAAAATAGACCAACTCAAATGGCAAAAGAGGCTCAAAAAGCCAGTGAGGAGAATGCCTTAGAAAGCCGAATTTGCCAGATGGAAAAAGAATCTCAAAAGCTCCCTGAAAAGAATCATTCCTTCAGAATTAGACTGGAGCAAATGGAAGCTAATGACTTTATGAGAAACCAAGATACTATAATACAGATCCAAACAAATGAAAAAATAAAGGCAATGTGAAATATCTCATGGGAAAAACCACTGACCTGGAAAATAGATCCAGGAGAGATAATTTAAAAATTATTGGACTATCTGAAAGCCATGATTAAAAAAAAGAATCTAGACACCATCTTTCAAGAAATTCTCAAGGAAAATTGCCCTGATGTTTTAGAACCTGAGGGCAAAATAGAGGTTGAAAGAATCCACCAATCACATCTTGAAAAAGATCTGAAAAAGAAAACTCCTAGGAGTATTATAGCCAGGTTCTGGAGTTCCCAGATCAAGGAGAAAATATTGCAAGCACCAGGAAGAAACAATTTTAATATTGTGGAAACACAATCAGGATAACACAGGATCTGGCAGCTTCTACACTGCGGGATAGAAAGACTTGGAATATGATTTTCCAGAGGTTAATGGAGCTGGCATTAAAACCAAGAATCACTTACCAAGCAAAACTGAGTTTCATTCAGGGGAAAATATGGTCATTGAATGGAATAGAGGACTTTAAAGCATCCATGATGAAAAAACTAGAGTTGAATAGAAAATTTGACATTCAGATACAAGAAGAGAAGCATGAGAAGGTAAACAGGGAAAATAAATCATAAGGAACTTATTAAAGTTGAACTATTTACATTCCTACATGGAAAAATGATAATTGTAACATATGAAACTTTTCTTAGTATGAGCATAGTTGAAGGGAATATAAATGTACATATATATGTATACATACATATACATGTCTATATAAGAGGGTATATGGGCATATGAATACTTTTGTGAGTGTGTGTATATATGTGCACTGGAATACATAGACAGAAGGCACAGGACCAATTGAATAGGAAGGGATGATAATTAAA
>NW_027186345.1:1030222-1041081 GCF_028583685.1 Petaurus breviceps papuanus | reverse complement strand
ATATAGTCAGTCTTTCACAATATATCCACTATGGAAATGTTTTGCATTGCTACACATGTACAACCTGTATTGAATTGCTAATGTTCCCAGTAAGAGTGGGTGATGAGGGAGGAAGGGAAAGAATCTGGAATTCAAAGTTTTAAAATCAAATGTTTAAAAAATTTATTATTATTATTATTTTTTAAAGCAATTGGGGTTGAGTAACTTGCTCAAGGTTACACGGCCAGTTATTTGTGGGTGTGGTGCTGAGTATCTGAGCCCGGATTTGATCCAGGTCATCCCGACACTGGAGCTGGTGCTCTTACTTGCTGAGCCACCTGGCCGCCCCTAAGCAATTGGGGTTAAGTAACTTGCTCAAGGTTACATGGGCAGGTGTTTCTGGGTGGGTGCTAAGTGTCTGAGCCCGGGATTCGATCTCCAGGTCATCCTGACACTGGAGCCAGTGCTCTTACTCGCTGTGCTATCTGGCCGCCCCAAAATTTATTATTATTTTAATTGCAACTGGGAAATAAGATATACAGGCAGTGCGGCATAGAGATCCATTTTGCCCTACTGGCAAGTTGGAGGGGGAAGAGGGGAGGATATAGGAGAGAGCCGTGGTTAAGTCAATATGTATGGTTTAGTGCTCCTGTTTCCATCTGAGTTGGACTGCACTGGTTTAGTAGAATAAGGGGGCGGGGGGGTGGTGGTTGTGTGTGGCTCAGCAGAGCTTGGGGTAATGGAAAGCAAGAAGCAAAGAAAGAGGGGCTTCCTTGAAGCACTGTTGTTTCTCAAACCTCAGCTTTTGTTTGGTTCCTGCTACCAAACTACATATTGATATAACCCCTATCCTAAAACTCATTGGTCTGGGCCTTGTTCCTCAGAGATGGGGAAAGGGCAGGGGAGATAGAAGGAGAGCCCTAGCCTTCAATCTTTGAGTTTTGAGTCATTGGGCATTTTTGGCTTTCAGTTTAGAAAAGGAAGGTGGAAGACACAGAAGACATGAGGACATGACAGTCTTCAGCATGTCCCTGTTTCCAGCTTGCTACACTAGAAACTGGGGAATTTGAGATCTTGAACTCTTTCTTGGTTTAGTTTTCTCGCTTCCAATGGGAGAGCTCCTTCTCTCTGTATTGTCTGGCATATATCCTTTTCTATAGACCTCTGATTTCTCTTTTGCTCTCATTTGGATCAATGGATTTCTTTGCTTATATGCTATGTGTGTTCATTGCAGAACTGGCATTTGATAGGAAAGAGATTAGGCCTTGTGTACAAAGCCTGGAGTCTTGCTTCGTCCCAATAATGACACAATGATCAGAAGTTACATTGAACCCATTCATATACCCTAGACTAACAACATCTAAGGGAGAAATGAATCGAGTGTGATACCCTCTCTCTGAGGAAAGCAGAACAATCTCTAGTCCCGACCTCCTGTCAGGTATGAAAGTCTCCCTTAGAGAAGAGTGGGGAGAGAAGAGGCAAGAGATGTTTATTCTTCCTCCCTTTGAACCACATCACAACACCCCCATGCTACATGTGGGAAATATCCTATGCTACACATAGGGTAGTAAACTGAGCATCCTTTAGGCTCACAGTTTTGCGATGTGATCTTCAAAGCGATACAATGCTCAGAACACCAGGGTAAGTCTGGGAAAAAAACAAAAATATCTCATGCTATCCTTGAATGTATAGCTTGGAGTTGCTTTGGGCACTTCTGGCTTTGAGCTTTAAGAGGGGAGATAGAAAATGCCAAACCCACTTTAGGTGGTTAAAGGAAAATATTTTGGGAAAAGTCTGACATAAGGAGCTGGCAGGCTCCATCATGTCCCTATCCCCAGCTTGCTACTCTAGAGCCTTTGGGGAACTTCCCCTTGGGTGAGATCTAGGATATGCTCTCTTGGTTAATCTGAGTTATCTGTCTCTCAATAGGAGAGCTCCTTCACTTTGTATTGTCTGTAATGTATACATAGTCTCTCTGTATACATTTTCTGATTTCTGTTTTGCACTGGATGTTGAGTCAGAGAACATAGGTTTAAATCCTAGGAACTATAGCTTTATAGCTAGAAGGGTCATCAGAGCCCATCTAGTTTAGTTCTTTCCTTCTTGAACCTTGGTCCTGTCTCCCAATCCTCAGTTTCCCTAGGACTAAAGTGAAGGAGTGGGATATGAGGTGATCTCCAAAGTTTCTTCCTTTTTTTTTCCTTTTACTTTTAAATACATGTTTCTCTAGGTGCCAGGGATGATTGTATTTCAATTAATTTCTTTTCAGAGTGTCAGATTTGCCACTAGATGGCATAGTAGATCTTTCTTTAAAAAATTTCCCCCTTTTTGATTTGGGCATTTTTGGTTGCTTAAAAACTCGGTTCCTACTTTCACGTCAGACTATCCTGAGTGGAAAAAGAACGTGTTGAAGGCAGTACACATTCTATAAAGAACTAAATAAATCATGAGCAAATAGAAGTTTTCCACAGCTTGTAATTACAAGGGCAACTGACTTCCCATAGGGTATTTCCAAGTCCAAACTGAACAGCAGCCTGCTTCTGTATATCTTTAATTGTTAGGGACTCTTTTGAGGAGTGTTTTGGAAGGAAATATTCACATTGCACAGGGATATTCTATAGCATTTCTGAACTAGATATTGTCACATATCTAGAAAGAGATTCAGTGCTGTGGTAGAAACATGGCCTGACTAGAAATTTACTTCCTAGACCCAACTTTATGACTGACTTTGAACAAAGTAATTTCATCTTTTTTGGCTTCCATTTTTACAAATCTGTTAAAAAAAAAGATTGGTCTTCTGACAGCAGAAAGAGAACTGGAATTGGCATCACAAAACCTGGATTTCCATCTGTAACTCTACCACTTACCATCTGGGTGACCTTAGAGAACTCACTTCACTCCTCTAGGTCTCTGTTTTGTCATCTATAAAATGAGGGGTTTGGATGAAAAGTTCTCTAAGGTCTCTTTCAACTCTAAATCTATGCTTCAATGATCTTTCAACTAGATTTAAAAAAAAATCCTTTAAAACACAGGTGTGGGGAATTTTTTTGTTTGTTTTGTTTTTGTTTTTCTTTCTTTTTTTTTTTTACCATGGGATTGGGGAACCATGAATTTTTAAAATTGATTATTATGTTTCAATATGATTGGTTTCCTTTGTAATCCTGTGTAATTTTTTTTTATTTAAAAACTTTATTCTGAAAAGGTTACCATTGGCTTCACCAGACTGCCAAAGGGGTGCCGCAGTTGTAGAAAGGTTGAGACCCCTTTTCAAAATGTTATTCCATTCTCAAAAATGTAATCATTTTTATTTTATTTTATCTTAGCGTATAGCAAGTTTTGGAGACAAACCACAAAGTGATAGTTTGCATTTATCCTGACCTATCAAGATATTAAGACATCTCCTTTGCCATCCATATTTGTCATCACCTAAAAGGAAGTAGTCAGAGCATTCCACCTTAATGCTATCTCCCTTCAGTGTACCTGCTGACATTGTGTGGTGGTTCTTGGCCATTATTTGTAAGTTCAAATGTGTCCCTTTAGAAGTTGGGGCCAGAGTCTTCTCTTAAATGTGCACAGTGAAGCTCATTCCTATAGATTATTTGCTCCAAATTTAAATAGGTCCTTGGAACTTTGTAACTTTGGGGTCATGCCCACTGATGGAATTTTCCTTTTAAAAACACTTTGCAAAAATAAAAAAAAAATATGCATCGGTGGAAAAGAGCCTAGAGACAAAGAGAAAAGAGAATGAATAAATTTGCTCAGCAAGCAAATTCCTTGCATTCCCTAAACCAAATATGTACAGGCTCAGGAAGCCAAACCAGCCAACATAAATTGAATCCCCTGAAAGATAGTTATGACTTGCCTATCGGCTGAGCACATGGTCACCAGTCTTTTCAGCAGCTGTTGCTAGTGGGCTCCCCTGCTTTGCTTATTGTCTTGCACAAAAGCCAGATATAATCCAATCACAAGAGAAGAAGGTTTGACCTCCTTTTAAATTGCAAAGGGCATGACTTTTAAACCTGGCAACAGTCAGAAAGTATAGAGTGCTGTAGCTGTGGAAATAAGCACCAATCCCTGAACTGCAAAAAAATAACTGAAGGCCAGGCTGAAAACCATGTAGCTGACCTCAGAGAATTGGCCTACATTTAACTTTTTCTTCTTTTTGTTGTTTTCACTCATTCAACAAACATTTTTTTTAAAAGCACCTTCTGTGTTGGGGAAGACAAATTTTCTCATGCCGTCCTTGTAGAGAAGATGGAGATATGTGGGGTAGATGATTCAGAACTCAATTGGGATTCAGAACTAGTTAAAAAATTTAGATCCAAAAGAGTAGCTATCAAGGGATCAGATGTCAACTTGGAAAAAAAGTCTCTGCTAGAGTGACCCAGGAGTCTGTTCTATTTATCATTTTTCTCGGTGATTTGGGTAAAGTCATAGGTGTTATGCTCATCAAATTTGCAGATGACATGAAAGTAGGAAAAGGGGATGGTAATGACAAAAGATAGAGAGATAGCATTTACATATCACTTAAAAGTTTTGCAGAATGATTTCATAAATATCTCATTTTATGCCCACAACCACCATGAGATAGCTGTTATTATTATCTTTATTTTACTGATGAGGAAACTGAGGCTGAGATAGATTAGGTGACTTAATCAGGGTCACACAACTAATAAGAGTCTAAGGCTGAATTTGATACTGTGTTGGATGTCAGTGCCAAGATCCAAAAAGATCTCAAAGGGTATAAAACTGGAACTTATTCTAACAAAATGAAATTTTATGGGGATAAATACAGTCTTTCTCCACTGAATTCCTACTCTGATACCTTATATTAGCTTATGTGTGATTCTGGGATCTTGAAAGTTATTTTGATAGAAAATCTTGAAGGATCCCACATGATGCAAAGTCCTGCTATCTGAGGACCAGCCTCACTATATTCAGAGAGGCTCATTACCAGGTTAGTCAGAGAGTAACTAATCTTAAACCCCAGAACCTCTCAATAGATTATCTTGTAGACAATCTATTAAATGGCAGATGAGTTAGAATCTGCATTGTTGTAGAAAATAGGCATAATGACAAAACTACTCGAATTATCAAAAAATTGAAATGGAAGTCTTATTTGGGTCCTCTAAGTCATCTTCATAAGTATATGATGTAGAGACTATATAGTTATCCATTATTGTTGTTCAGTTATTTTTCATTCATGTCCAACTCTCTTTAACCCTGTTTGGTGTTTTCTTGGTAAAGATACTGGAGCAGTTTGCCAATTTCCTTCTCCAGCTCATTTTTCAGATGAGGAAACTGAGGCAAACAGTGTTAGGTGAATTACCCAGGCTCACACAGCTAGTCTGAGGTCAGATTTAAACTTGGGAAGAGTCTTTCTAACTCCAGGTCTTGCACTCTATACACTGTGTCACCTAGCTGTTCCCTGGCTAGATATTAATTTATTTGAAAAACAAACAAACAAGACTCAATGAGTCAATAGTGAAATATGGCAGCCAAAAAAACTGATTGGACCTTAGGCCATATAAATATACAGTGTGTAGAAAGAGGAAGGTGATAGACCCATTGCTCTCTGCCCAGGTCAAAGCATATGTAAAGTATGATGTTCATTTGGGGGATACTACATTTTAGGAAGGACATTAATCAGTTAGAAGGTATCCCCCAAAAGAGTATTTACGGTAATGGAGGACTACAAGCTCATGTTATAGGAAGGGTGATGAAGGAACTGGAGGTATTGGGCCTAAGGAGAGGTAGACTTGAAGACAGCTCCCGTGTTTTCTCTAGGGGAAAAATTATCATGTGGAAAAAAGAACTGACTTGTTCTTGGTTGTAATAGGCAACTATGAGCAATGAGTAAAAGTTGTGTAAATGTAGATTCTAAAGAAAAAATCCCAAAGATAAGTGCTATCTGAAAGTAAAATGGTCTGCTTTAACAGGGGTATATGTATGTGTGGGAAGTGATTAATTTGATGAATTTAAATGAATTATATAACTCATACCTAGAAAGATAACTCTAAGATTTTTTTTAGATTTTAGGACATTACCCATCTACTTTGGGAGAGGGAGTTTCCTCGCTGGGATTTTCCCACACGGTGAAATCACAGGTGTGGACAAAAACCAAGCCAAACCAAACCCCACATTTACAGAACACTATAAAGCATGCAAAACACTTTCCTCACCACAGTCTTGTTGGAAATACTATTATCTCTCATTTTACAAATGAAGAAACTAAGTCTCAAATATAATAAGTGACTTACCCAAGGTTATAGAACTCGTAAGTGTTAGAGACAAGATCTGAACCTAAGTCTTTCTTACCTCAAAATCCAGAAATCTTTTTAGGGAAGATGGGAGCTCAATTTTAGAGGTTCTTGAATGCTATTATCATGAGTTCTTTTGGGGTGGGCAGTTAATGGAAAGCCTCTGGAATTTCTTGAGCAAGGGAGTGAAGTGATCTGATCACCTCATTAGTCACATTACTTTGTCAGCTGCGAAGGACACATTGGAAGAAATTCCTCCTCAGGCAATGAGTTAGGTTAGATGGCCTCTGTGGTCCATTCCAACTCTCAGGTTTTATGATTCTGAGGTATCCTTTTTCTTAAATAAGACAGTTACCCTTCCCTTCAGAGAGCTTAAATGGGATACAGCATTAGTGGGATGAGCAACAATTCAGGCAGATAGTGTGATGAAATTAGAAGAATCTAGATTTGGAATCAGAGTACCTTAGTTTGAATCCCAACTCAGTCAACTATAATGTGGGACAAGCCATTTAATTTCTCTGGTCTTCAATTTCTGATAATCTATGAATCCTAAGACCCTAAAGGTGATTAGGCTAAGATCCTGCAATTGCAATTTTTGTTTGTTTGGTTTTTCGTCTTTGGAATAGAGAAAGGTAGCCAAGGTGAGTGGGGGGCAGTAGCTTTGATGAGTATGGGTGTGGCCTATGAAAATTTGGGAGAAATGTAGAATTTTGTCAGGTCTAATATGTTTTGGAAGGGTTTTGAAGAGCTGACCTCCTGGGCCAGGCAGGATTGTGTCAGCAGAATTCTCTTCTCAGATTCTCTGCCTTCTCTCGACGTGACTAGCTCAAGTTCCAAATTATCGCCTTCATTTTCTGTTTCAGTAAATGGAAAAAAAAACAAAACCCAAACCTTTATTCTCTTTCTCTTAAGTGAAATCTGTGAATGTGAATGAGAGCTATTATTCTTAGAGACTTTTCTGGATGAGGATGGATTTGGCTGCATTGTTAGTCACTCTGTCAAACAAGCAACAAAGTAAACTGAGTGTCTACTGTATTTATTGTTCTTTTCTGTTGGTGTCTTTGTCCATTCCCAAATTTGCTATCATTTGAACTTTAATTTTCCTACTAAGAGTAAAGGAGGGAAATAAAGGATGAAAAAAATATCCAAGTCTAGACACTAAGTACAGGTTTCTTTGTTTATACCATCAGTTGTCTGCATTTGCAGAAATATCCAAGGAAAAAGATGTTTAGATCCCAATATCAATAGGGTAGAAATAATTGGCATCCTCCCATACAGTTGTACAGCACTTTTGCTTTCAAAGCTTTTTCTAATCCATAATCTCACTTTATCCTTTCAAGCAGATAGCTGTTCTTATTCTTGGTTTAAATGAAAGTGCCTGTTATCAAAGTTATTCATTTGCTAAGACAAAGGCCCATTCTGAGATGCAGACTATGCTTTTGGTCAGGGGCCAATAAAGCTCTCTGGCAAACTCAAAATGGCCTCTGGAGTCTGTTTGGCTACAAGTAGGTATTGCCCAGGGGGTTCAGATGCTCAGTCTGGAGCCAGGGCACACCCCTGGTATGCCCAAATTCCCAAAGGACTCACTCACTCTTACTTGTAGGAACAGGTAGCTTCTGAATCTCAAAGAAGGGAGGGAAAAACCCAAGGGGCTCAGGTGTGTCCTCAGAAAAATTTCTTTTGGGAATACTTACTTGGTAGTGTTTTATTTCTGTCAGAAGAGCCTAACACATGGTAGAACCACTAGATCATAAATTTAGAACTGGAAAGGACTTTAAAAGTCATCAACACTCTCATCTTTACAAATGAAGAACTGAGACACATGGACATTGACCAAGGCTCGACTGAAGTCACATACTACTAAGAACTATATTTGATTCCAAGTCCCTTGCATGTCAGATTCAGCACTCTTTCTACTGTACCTTGCACTTAATAAATCTTTATTATATGGAACAGGATGGAAACCTCTATCTTCCAGGGTCCCAAATCAGTATCTTGTATGTCAGAATCACTAGAGCTTTATGAGGACAGATGTTATAAGCAAAGACTGTCTGTTTCCTTGAGAAGTCAAAAGGCTTGGTTTTCAGACTTTTGAAGTTCCATAACTAGTCCAAACCACACCACAAATTATCTGGGCAGGAAAAGCCAACCAAGTCAAAACAGAAAACATTGTTAAGGTTTCCTGGACATGCCGAGCCCCTGTACTACAAAACTGAACAACAGGAAAAAAGGAGTGTGGCCCTTGCATCATGAAAGTAAATTTGCAAATGGCAAATGTTTTGGGGATCTCTGTTGGACAGAAGCTTGACATTCTCCTTGCTGTCAGATGATACCCTGAGGCACTGCAGAATATGTTCATTGGGTAGGATGGAAAAAATGAGTACTCTACTGATTAAATTGAGAATCAATGCCAAGTATAGCTCTAGGAACCCATGACATAAGGAACCAGATCCCTTGTGATTCTGTGAAACAAAATTAGAAACTACTGGCCTCCCCTAATTCAAGACTAAATCTGAAATTTAGATAATGATAGCAGTAGATAGAGCTTAGTATTAAATTAATTTGGAATTACAATTAGTTCTCAATTTTCTATACAAGGGAGGACACCAAGGAGGCAGTAAGAGTTCAAAATGACAAGTCATAAAAATAAATTCCCTTTGGCTTTGGAATGTGTTTTTGTATTTGAGTGTGGGTGTGTCTGAGGTTCTGGGAATTCATTTTAATCAAAACATTTGTGACTCAGACTCAGGAACTGGGGAACCCAGGGCCATTCTGTGGGCAAGCCTAGAGTCATAAAAGAATACTAGTTTTGGAGACAGAGGATATGGGTTCAAATCCTCACTCTGCTAGTTACTATCTTGGACAAGTCACTTGGACAAGTCACTTGGACAAGACCTCTATGGGCCTCAGTTTCTTCCTTTATAAAGTAAGGGGGTTGGTCTGGATAACATTCCTTTTAGCTCTAAATCCATGATCCCATGAGGTTTGCCTCTCTAAAGTCTTCCCCTGAAACAAGGAGTAGGTGACTAAGTGCTTGAGTTTCAAGATTTTTCTACATACAGATCAGATAGAGGAAATTAGGAATTAAATTACATGTTGGCAGTGTTGGCCACAGAGATCAATAGAGTAAATAAAGGAGATGCTAAGTTAAGGATAATCATCCTGGTAAATGACCAAGACTTAATGACATATTCTTCTTCTCCTTTTCTTTTTTTTTTTTGCTTTTTGGACAGGGGAAGTCAGGGCAATTGGGGTTAAGTGACTTGCTCAAGGTCACATGGGTAGTAAGTGTTAAGTGTCTGAGGCCTCATTTGAACTCAGATCCTCCTGACTCCAGGGATGGTGCTCTATTCACTGCACCACCTAGCTGCTTAATGACATATTCTTAAAATTTACTCCATGATCTAGAATCACTGAAAAAATAAAAATGTAAGGAATAGTTAAATTTTTTTTTGGTGTAGCTGAGATGCTATATTATGCAGATTAAAGAATTCTGTTGTTATTTCAGTTTCTTCAGCTCAATATCATTTTCAGATCTCTTCATTTGTCTTCATTTGTATGCATGCATGTATATATGTATGTATGTATGTATGTGTCACCCTACTCCACCTCTTGTTCTGCCTAGCTGCTTCTTTAGAGAAGATTGAATAAATAAGATAGGATGGAAATAGATTATGGAGGCCCCTGAGTACTAGAAATCAGGAGTTTGAATTTATCTCATAAGCAATGGGCAATCTTCACTAGATTTTGAGCAAGGAAATAACATTCTCTTCCACCTAGCATAAGAAGGAAGGATGGAAATTGGGTTCCACTTTTCTCCCTCCCTTTTCTTTAGCTAATTTAATAGACACACAATTTGGGAATATAAATGAGCATAGACCTATCCACTCTGTTCCTTCCACATTGCCCTAATAACAGCACCATTACCAAATAGCGGTTCTACACATTGTCTTTGTTTCTTGTTTTGCTTATATGGAAATCTTTAACTCAGGCCCCTGCCTTTTGTCATTACTGCTTTCTCAGGGGCTGAGTGACCTTTGCTAATTATTTTTTCACCTTGGTTTATACTACTTTTTGAGTTGCTATGTGATCTTTCTTGATCTATCCTTTATTTTGAAAACTGAGACAATTATAAAGTGTTCATCAAGTTGCCAGATGTCCAAGGGCAGTAGCAGATACCTCTGCACCTGTGTTTGACCATCAACTTGCCTGTAATACAACCCAACCAATTACTTACTTTGACTGGAAGACAGGTTAGAACCAGATCAAATCAATTGACCCCATCCTGACATCTAGTCTGAAACCCGAAAATGAAAATTATCTTTATAGGTTAAGGAGAAGTTTTTCTAAAATGATAATTAATTAGAAACATGATGGGGGTCCTCAACTTGCAGTATCATATGTACTTCACCAGTAGTAATAGCTTGATGAATGAGATACCTCAAGAGATAAGAAAATGAATTACTCTTTTTTCATTGATGAGGTGAGGGAAAATGGGTATGAGACTCAGTTGATGTATTGGTTAGTTTTGATGAGTTCTTTCCTTCCTTCCTTCCTTCCTTCCTTCCTTCCTTCCTTCCTTCCTTCCTTCCTTCCTTCCTTCCTTCCTTCCTTCCTTCC
>NW_027186345.1:1019650-1030212 GCF_028583685.1 Petaurus breviceps papuanus | reverse complement strand
TCCTTCCTTCCTTCCTTCCTTCCTTCCTTCCTTCCTTCCTTCCTTCCCTCCCCTTTCTTTTTTCTTTCTCTTCCTTCCTTCCTTTTCTTTCCTTCTTTCCTTCCTTCTCTTTCTTTCTTTCTTTCTTTCTTTCTTTCTTTCTTTCTTTCTTTCTTTCTTTCTTCTTTTTCTTCTCCTCCTCCTCTCCCCCCTTCCTCCTCCTCCTCTTGTTTCTTCTCCTTTTCTCTACCTTCTTCATAATTTGCTTTTGATTTTTGTTACAAGAGATGGAATGCTGAGCAAGAAATGGGGGAAAGATATATTTGGAAATAAAGATGATATAAAAACAAGATACAGATAAAATTGGGGTGTTGGTGAGTGATAGGATGATAATGGACAATGGAAAGAAAGTGGAACTATTTTATTCACTTTTTTCTCTATTTTCCAAAGAGAGTTACCTTTAAGCTTGAAAGCATTGAAAAGAAGTGGTTTACAAGAAAGTGAAATCTGAGATCAATGAGGAAATTGTAAGACAGCATCTAACTGCCCTATGGATTCACAGAACTAAAGAATTGGGATTTGGATGGGACCTCAGTGCACTTTAGTCCAACACAACATGAAAGGAATCCCCAATATAACATACCTGAAGTCAGCCTCTGTTTGAAGACCTCTAGAAAAGGGTCTTGATGAGTCCAAGTCATTAGTCTCAAACAAGTTACATTTCCCAGAACTGAAAGAAATAAAAGGCTACATTCCCAATTCTTTAACTTGAGGTTACTTGTGAGACAATCACCAAAATTGCCATTGCCTAGGTAGTTCCCTCTTTTGTACCCATAAAGCTGAAATCCAGGGATCTCAGTCTTGGGAAAGCTGAAGAGTTAATTCTAGGGAACACCCCCAGAAAACTGGGGTTCTAGAACACATAGTATCCTGGAACTCTATTCTTAGTCAAGTCAGCAAGCATTCATTATGCACAGATGATATGCCAGGAACAGTACTAAAAGGAAAGGTAAAAATAGGGTCTCTGCTATCAATGAAATTCAATTCAATAAACATTTATTGAGTGCCTACTGTATGCCAGGCACTGTGCCAAGCGCTGGGGACACAAAAAGGGGCAAATAGTCTCTGCCCTCAAGCAGTCTACAATCCAATAACAAAAGAGACAAACAATAAATAGCTTAGATGCCTATAAAATATATGTAGAGTAGATGGAAGATCCACTGAGAGAGGAGAGCATTAACAGCTTGGTAGGGTTGTCCTTCATTCTCAAAGAGGATCAAAATGACATCACTGTGTTAGAGTCACGTTACAGTGTGTCTGACTATGGCTGATCAAACCAATACAAGTAGAAGGCTCTACCACAGGTCAGGCACCAATAGTCCATGTGAACATTTGGGGTGCATTCTCTAAATTTGCACATTTTGCATTTCTTTTTAGCTACTTCAATTCTGCTTTGCTTATAGAGCACAGCACCTTCTCTGATGAGAGCGTGCCATGCTATAAGATTCTGTGCCAGTGTCTCCCATGGCACACAATCAGTTCCAAAGTTCTTGAGAGTGTCGTTGAATCTCTTCTTCTGACCAGCATGTGAGTGCTTGCCCTGTGTAAGTTCTCCATAAAAGTCTTTTGGGCAAGTGGACATTTTGCATTTGCACAGCTATGGGGATGGGAAAGTCTTCCTGGAATACATAGAGCCTAAATCTTCAGTTCTTGCCTTTTCTTGTATTCCGTACCCATACTTTGGGAGCCTACTTGGATTAACTACCTCATAGAGTTATCATGAGGGCCAAATTAGATAATGCATATAAAGTACTTTGTAATCATAAAAAGCTATGCAAATATGAGTTATTATTAACAATTTACACTTTTTAAATTAAAGCTCATTTTCCACTTTTCTTCCCACACATGAGGCCTTCCTGCAGTTAGCTAATCCCTGTTGGCTTGACATTTTACTTGTGTTAGTGGCAAATTTATAGATTTCACTCTCTGTATGAACCCTCCTTCTGATAATTTATAAATGTTAAATAGCATTCATTCTTGGAGGAACCCACTGTTAATACTTATCCGCCCAGAATCCATTTATCCTTATCCTTTGTTTCTTCTCTAAGCCAGTTTCCATTCCAAGACAAAACATTTCTCCAATCTCATAGTAGTTTATTTTTTTAAAAAAAGTATTAAGATAATTCCTTGAATTATCTTTTTTTTTCTTTTCAGAGGATACCCCTCCAGAGTCAGGGAGAGGAGCTTCTTCAGGTATCAGAAGCTTAGCTGTGTAACTACCACAGCTGTGTAGCTAGCCATAGCTGTGAATCCTGATGTGAGTATATACTTCCTATTCTTATAAGATTTGGAGGGACATGCTCACAAGTAGACCAACAATTGGGAACTTTTTGCTCCTATGAGAAGCATTTCTAATAAACATCATTGTATATTCCTGTCTGAGAAGCAGAAATTTTGCCAAGACATTGAGGTTACATTTTTTTTTCTCCCTTTGGTAGTCCCTACTGATTAATTATGTTTACTGTGAAATGTCAGATCATTCGGATCAATTTGAAAGCAGCAGGGGTGTCAGAATGCCTTCGTGGATCTATAAGTAAGGCTTTAGGTGGTCTAAGTCAGTGCTGAACAGTAAGCAAATGAGAAATAAATGCGCCAATTGATAATTTATGGAGAGAATAATTCATTCCTGGGATATGCTGGAAAGTCTTCAGGATTTGTATCTATGAATAAAAAGCATGTTCTTAATTTAACAAATACAAATATATATGTTTTAAAACATGGACTGGTGAAATCATAGATGCATAGAATTTCAGGGCAAAAATGAGATCAGAGGTTGGTTATCTAATCTAATCCCACCTAAAATGAAATCTGTTGTCAGCATCCCCACCAAATGACCATTCAGCCTTTGGCAACCAGGTGGCTTAGTAGATGGAACCTCAAGTCAGAAAATTGTTGCTGTTGTTGAATTGTTCCAGTCATGTCTGACTCTTCATAACCCCATCTGGGATTTTCTTGGCAAAGATACTGAGGTGGTTTGCCATTTCCTTCTCCAGTTCATTTTTATAGACAGGGAAACTGAGGCAAACAGGGTTAACACTCTAGTACTCCATCCACTGGTCCATCTAGCTGACCCAAATCAGAAAGACCTGAGTTTAAATCTGGCCTCAGACATTGGCTGCCTATGTGACCTTGGCAAGCCAATTAACCTCTATCTGCCTCAGTTTCCTCAACTATGAAATCGGGACAATCATAACACTTACCTCCCAGATTTACTGTGTGGATCAAGTGAGATAATATTTACACTTAATAAATTATTAGTTCCTCCCATTCTACTCTCTCTTTGCTTGAAGACCAGCTAGAACCCCCTCCCTAACTACATCCCTTTGTGTCTCTGGATCGTTCTAATTCAATCCCATTTGGCACATTTTTTGTTAAGCGTCTTCTCAGTGCAAGTCACTCTGCTAAGTTCTGGGAACATGAAGATTAAAAAAATGATCCATTCACTACAGTAAGAGTGCTCACAATTTAGTAGGGTGGTGAGAAATGTACACAAATAATTAAAATACAAACTGGGATGAGAAAATTGCATAGAAGTCAGTCCTGGGCTATTGGGGATGAAGTTATATCATTTAGCTAGAGGGATCCAGAAGGAAAGGAAGAAAAATAGGGAGGTGGCACCACAGCACACAGGGTGCTGGGCCAAGAGTCAGAAAGGCTTATTTTGTTGAGTTTAAATCCAGCCTCACACTTACTGGCTCTGTGACCCTGGGTAAGTCATTTAACAGTGCTCACCTCAGTTTCCTCATCTGTAAAATGAGCTGATGAAGCCAAGAAAGCCCAAAATGGGGTCAAAAGTGTTGGATACAACTGAAAATTGACTGAACAAAGAATTTTAACAAGTAGAAATATGGAGAGAGTTCACATTCATTTCAGAGATAGGGGAATGTTACATACAAATGCACATAAGAAAATATAGCATTAGATCAGAGAAGAGAGTCCAGTTTGACTGGAATATCCAGTATTTGGAAGAGAGTAATGAGAAAAAAAGCTCGAAAAGACAGTCGCCGGTCAGACCATGGGGGTTCTGAAATGCCAATGACAAAAGGAGGATGACATTTCACCGATTAAGCAGCTGGGGGCTGATGAAGGTTCTGGAATAATGGAGCGACAATATCACAACTCAAAGCTTCTCTATGAACTTATTCATCTTGCCTTCCTTCCCTACAGTCTCAGATTACTTTGACAGAAGGATAAAGCATTTATTGGCTAGGAGAAAGATTGGAGGCAGTTCCAATGGGTCAAGTAAAAAGGGAATAAAAGCCTGAATGAAGATGGTAATAGTGGGAATGGAATAGAAGTAATGGAGACAAGTAATGTCATAGAGGTAGAATATATATATATATATATATATATATAAGACAGCCACTTATGGTGGAGAAGTTGAGGGAGAAAGATTTCAAACCTGGATGATTTAAAGAATGGTAGAGATAACTATTTTATCAACTGAAAAAGAGAAAGATAGAAGGACTGGGTTTGGAATAGATAGGTGATGAGTTATGATTAAAATGATTGGGTTTGAGAGAAAATGGCAGAATATTCAGATAGAAATGACCAATAAGAATTGAAAATTCAAGAATGGAGTTTATGGGAGTGACAGCATTAATGTAGCTGAGCTAGCTGAGAGATAATATGAAGAAATAATAGAAGAAATAATTCCCCCAAATTTTGGGGGAGTACTTACTTTTAGGGAATGGAAGGAAGAAAGAGGGGATGGGAGGAGAGATGGAGACAGAGAAGGAGTAGTGTGCCGTGTAGGATAATCAACAGAGGGAAGTGTCATAGAAACCAAAGGAGGGTAGAGTATTAAGGAGAAAATTGTCAATAGTGTCAAATACTATAGAAAGACCAAGAAATATAAGAACTACCAAAAATCCTGGAATCTGGTTGAAGCTTGGTAGTAATGAGAACAGAAGCTGAATGAATACTCAAAGGTTGAAAAAACAAGAGAAGTAATTTTTAAAGATGGGGGGACTTGAAAAGGAGAAGCCAATATGGGAGAGTAAAGGTAGGGATTCATGTGCCCTCTCCCAAATTCCCCTCCATATGACTATAAAATAAAATCCCAAAATAAATTCTGGCGTGGAAAGAACAACAGAATGGGGTGAAACAATATTCTAGCCCAAAACAACTTAGAAGGTCATCAGGAAAGTTCTGTCTCAGTGGGGAAGAAGAGTAGTGTGGTCTAGCTTATGCCATGCCTGGCAAGCCAACAGGAGAGAGACCCTGTGCCCTAGAGCAAACCAGAAGATAGGCCTCAAGCCCCAGCACAAGTTAACAGGAGGCTTTGGGGGCAATTGAATATGTAGCAGTGCCTTCTGAAGCTCACAGCTCACATGTGATTAAGGGGTCAGACAGTTGGTCAGAAGGAGATTACAAGGGACCCTTTGTCCTGGGTCACTGGGTATAGGACTCAGTTGCATTGCCCATATTTGATTCCAGATCTCAGTTCCAGGGCAAGGCAAAGCACTACCATACCCTGGCCACAGGGGAGGGGGACACAGTTGCAGAGTAGAAAACAGTACTTGTGGTTTCTCACAGACCAGAGTGCAGACCAGGAGAGTAGTGATGACACCTCTCTTAGAAAACTTACAGACCCCCAGAACTAGCTCTGAAAATAACAGAACAAAAAGCCTGAAGCTTGGAATGCTACCCCCTCTACCCTGGGGACAGAAGTCAACTTTAACATAAAGTTAAAAGTCAAGAAATAGGATGGAAAAATGAGCAAGGAATAAAAAAAAATTACTCTGACCATAGAAAGTTACTATGGGGATAGGAAAGAGAAAAACACAAAAGCAGAAGAGGCCAACAATGTCAAAACAACTACATGCAAAGCCTCAAAGAAAAATGTGAATTTGGTCTCAAGTCCAAAGAGAATTCATGGAAGAACTCAAAAAGTATTTTTAAAAAGCAATTAAGAGAGGCAGAGGAAAAATTGGGGGAAAATGAGAATGATACAGTAAGAAGATGGGAAGACTTGAGAATGTTTGTAGACAGAGGATGAGCCATTAGAGAGGAATTAATTGGAGATGAGCAAGGGTAACCGATGGAGTAAAGTCCTGGAGGGGATGGAATCATAGTCATAGCTGGAGAAACTATCTTTGGAAAGGAGGAGGACTATATCATCCTCTGGGATTGGAGGAAAAGAGAAGAAATTGGGTGAAGACAAAAAGATTTTAAGGTATGAAGGAAAGGAGCTTCAGTCTTCTCAATAACTAGGAGGTGAGGTCATGTGCTAAGAGAAAGGTAGAGAGCAGGTGGCTAGGTGGCACAGTGAATAGAGCACCAGCCCTGGAGTCAGGAGGACCTGGGTTTGGATCTGACCTCAGACACTTAACACAAAAACTAGTCATATGACCTTGGGCAAGTCACTTAACCCCAACTGCCCTCCAAAAAGAAAAAAAAAAGAGAAAGGTAGAGAGAGGAATTTGAGGAAGGAGGTTTAGAACAATCTGTATAGTGGATATGATGTGAAGTCAATAAAAGCTGAATGGAAGTTTATATACATGTGTGTATAAATGTATATGTATGTGTTTATATATGTATATACACATGCATATATAGAATATGTGTGTATACATACATACACATAATTGAAACATTTTTCTCTGTAACATCAATTTATTTTTCATAGTTCTGATCAGGCAGAATAAAGTTAATCTGTCTTCCACATAACAGTTCTTCAAATATGTGAAGACAGCTATCATGTCCCCTTCCATCTTCTATTCTCCAGTCTTTTTACTATTGTTGTTTAGTCATTTCAGTCATGTCCCAACTCTTTGTGACCTTATTTGGAGTTTTCTTGGCAAAGATACTGGAATAGTTTACCTTTTCCTTCTCCAGCTCATGAGGAAACTGAGGCAAACATGGTTAAATGACTTGCCCAGGATCACACAACTAGTAAGTGTCTGCAGCCAGATTTGAACTTAGGGGAGATGAATCTTCCTGACTCTATCCACTGCACCACCTAGCTGCCCTAGGCTAAACATCCTTAATTCCTTCAACTGAGTCTCATACGATATGGTCTTCATTTAGGTCTCTCATCATCTTGGTTGTTTGCCTAGGGGTACACTACAGTCTATAAATGTCCTTTCTAAAATGTGGTACCCAGTAACACTCCACATGTTGTCTGACCAGGGCACAATGCATGAAGACTATCAAGTTTCTTATTTTGAAGACTGTGCTTCTGTTAATGCAGTCTAAGATCACCAAATTGAGATGACTCCAGCTGGATTTTCTAGGCAAAAGCCTCAGGGATTCAGATAATTCTAGTTTGTTGTTGATGTAGAATCTGCACTGTGCCTTCTGGGAGGACTGCACTTCACCTAATGGGCAGATACATGCTGGAGCCTTGCAGCTGGTTTGGTTGGAACTTCCACTGGGAACCAAAGCTCAGGTTTTTGCTACTCATCTGTTTAAGAGGCCTCTCAGGGAGCCAGCTAGGCTTGGGTCTAAACCACCAGTTAGCACCAGTTTGGTTCTTTTGCATGTAAACTCTTGTTTAACTAAAGACAGCACTCCAAAGGGATTTAAATGTAAAATTAGATATGACAGCGCTCTGCAAAGTTAAAAGGTCTTTATGAATGAGAAGACCATTCAGATAGAGAAAAGGATTATGGAGATTGTTCTTATGTCATTTTAGTCCTGTCTGACTCTTTGTGATCCCTTTTGGGGTTTTCTTGGAAAAGATACTAGAGGGGTTTGCCATTTCTTTCTCCAAGTTTATTTTACAAATGAGAAAACTGAGGCAAACAAGGTTCAGTGATTTGGCCAGGGTCACACAGCTAAGAAGTGTCTGAGGCTGCAGCTGAACTCAGAAAGATGAGTCTGCCTGATTCCCGGCCCAGCACTCTGCCTACTGTGCCAGGCTACTATTAAAAAGTATCAAAAACCTTTTCCTTTACTCTTGTCCCCTTTTAACTCTTTACTTCTTCCTCCAATTGATCTTCTATACTCTCCAAAAATTAAAAAAAATTGTTTGGTTATTTAACTTGTAATGAAATGGGAAATCAGACCCCAAAGGAAGATTTGAATATTTTTCTTTCCTTAAAAAAAAACAACTATAAAAATTGTTAAGCAAGAATACTTATCTCAATAGTTATAACAGATTGAACTATTTGTTGGGTATTAGATTAGAATTAGGCTTAATTAGCAATTTTGTTGGATAATAGTATCATAGGTTTTGAACTAGGGGCCATCTAGCCCAAAACCTTCATTTTATAGATGAGGAAACTGAAACCATGAGAAATTAATTGGTTTGCCTAACATCACACTGATAATAAGAATAGAAGAGAGATTTGAGCCTAAGACCTCTGACTCAGAATTTAGGGAATCAGACTTAGATTATATGGAATGAAATCAGCCCTTCTAATGACCCTCCATCCTCTTCCAAGTGCCCATTTCCCAATTTCCCACTATCTAGGGTCCTGCATTCAGAAATCCAACCTCCATCTGCCCTTCATATTTCTGGATTTTCCCTATTTTTCCCTTTCTATTTCTATTTTTATTCTCTTTCTATTCCCTTTTCTATTTCTATTCTGTCATCCTGGGTCTCATTCTTATCATCTAATTCATACTAAGAGATTGATGGTTGCCATGGTTGATTATCAATCTAGTGATAATCATGATAACCCTTTACCTCTCTCAGGTCAAGGATGGGGATTTTAGATAGAAACTTAAGTGCTTACAGCTTGAAAGAAATGATTCCAACTCTGGGAAATGATGAAGAGGTTTCAGGATAGGGAGCTGTTTGGACTCCACCACCCTCTCATCCAAACTAGAGTTCCTTGACCAGCTAATAAACCTCTGTTTTCCAAAAGTCTAATATGTAGCTGCTCTTTGGCTTCTCTAAAGAAGACATATTGAAAATGCACTTTGGCCTTTTGACTCCGAGTGTAATAGAAGTTTTCTGCCTGTAAAAAAAAATAAAACAACTCTTGCTCTTCTGAGGGCCACTGATAAGACAAAAGGAGGTAAAACTGGGAAGGAAGGGTGAGAAGAAAAACATTGGCACGTATGCTTGGAAAATTATTCCCTGTGGATGGAAAGAATTGTAGTCATCTTTCAAAGTCAAGAATAGAAGCAAAGAGACATCCAGAAAAGTACATGGAAAATAAGAGCAAATGACTTTCACTAAATCCTCCCTTGGAGAGGAACAGAACCCCTTCATACACACACACACACACACACACACACACACACACATCCTTTAAATGGAAAATTAATAGAAGCATTTTTATACCACTAGCATTCTGAAAGGGAAAGTTCCAGAATCTAAAATGTCTGCCCTGGGATCTGCTTTTGAGGGTAGGCATGGGTAAGAGGGAAGTTTGAGCCAGTGCATTTTCTGCTCAGAATGACACTGCCCTTGCATCTGGCATTGGAAAGATCCACTACCACCTGGAATGAGCCAGACCTTGGAATGCTAGCCCAGACTCCTGCCTGCAGTTTCCCTTATCAGAGCCTGCCTGTGGTCAGAACCTGGACACTTCCTGCTTCACTGATGGGGGTAACCCAAGGCTACACTTCTCAAAATAAAAACTAAGTCAGGTCATTGCTACCTACGTGCCTTTTCTCCCGTTGACCACAGGCAGCCCCAGCTTCCCCTTGGCAGTGGAGCAGCTTGAGTTCAAAATGTTATCAGGAGCTGTTTGAGGACTTGATGTTTTGCCAGTGCAGAAGGAAGATGGAGAGATAGAAGAGTCTGATGAGAGGATGGGTGAGAAGTAGCAGCTAGGAGGAAAGAAGAAATGACCCGTAGACTCACAGATTTAGAGCTAAAAGGTTTCCCAAGGTCTTCATCTGACCACTTCCTTTTACAGATGAGGAAACTGAGGGGTAGAGAGGTAAAGGGATTTCCCCACACTGAAACAGAATGCAAACTTAGATCTTCAGACTCAAAAGCTCCTACTCTTTCCATCGTGCTAGAATATAACAAGAACTTATGTGGGAACGGTGGGTGCCTAGTGCTATTACTGAACTGAGTATTTCCCCAAAGAAGACAAGAATGGTATACCTGCTAATTTGTCTTCAATAGGCTTAGCAAAGTTGCATAGGAGTTTGGATGTTTGACAGTCTTTGGTGGCAATAACCAGTGTGTCTTCATCACTGCATGTGGTGGTTAATATTTTACAAATGCAGGCTCAGGGACCTCAGCTCTGGGTTACAGTCTCTAGTCAGATCTTGGGGGGTTGATATCCCAAATGATTTATTTGTCATTCTTTTATTACTTATTCAGAGTTTACTCTGGGAAATCTTGTGCTGTGTCTAGGTCTCGACATTTGTGAACAAAGGGGTCCCCTTTGATCCTGTATAAGTATGTAAAGTAAAATACAAACGTGAGGTATAGAATTGTCTTCATTTTAACCTACAGAAAATGAAAAAAAGACATATAGGAGCAGATAAAAAATTCATAAAAAGAACTCTAGTCCACAAACAATCAGTATCATTCTCCTTCCTATGGTGACTCTTACTTTCCACCTGGGTTCTCAAGTTCTACAGTTTGGAGAGAGTGGTTGTGGTTTGTG
>NW_027186345.1:1002267-1019250 GCF_028583685.1 Petaurus breviceps papuanus | reverse complement strand
AGGGAGGGGGGGACAAAGGATGGATGGAGGGAAGGAATCTAGCTAGTAAACCCCAAGTTAACTTGGCAGCTTCTGACAATCAAAATTTACCTTCCTTTGGAGAGGATGAGGAGAGGGAGAGGGAGAGGATGAGCTGAATGACCCAACTGTCTGGGTCACCATTCAGGCAGCTCTGACTACTCACAGGTTGTGTTTGTCCTTTGTTTTTGCAAAGGACCATGGCATCAGGGAGATGATGACATGACTTGGAGTTGACTTTGATTTGAATGAGGGAGAGTCCAGTGGCCAGATATTAATCAGGATGACTGGAGATGGCCCAGGATGCAATGGGAGACCCTGGCCCTTTTAAACTAAGTCTGTTTCAGGTATTCAGAGTGAGGTAATGCCCATTCAGTGAATAGGCCTCTTTAAGAAGTGAGTCAAGGGATGGTCCCTTTAATTAAAAAAAAATCAAACTAGTAGGGGAAGACACTCCGAGTTGCTGGTCAAAAGAGAAACAGTTACTATTGGCATTCACTCTGAGCCAGGAGGACCCAAAATACAGCCATTAAGTGGAACTTGGGCAGGGACCTATTGTGGTCCAAAGGGCCCATTCCTTGACTGACTTCTTAAAGAGGCCTATTCACTGAATGAGTATTACCTAAGTGAAAACCTGAAAAGGTCTTAGCCTAAAAGGGCCAGGGTCTCCCACTGCATCCTGGACCATCTCCAGTCTTCCTGATGAATATCTGGCCACTGGACCCAGATGGCTCTGGAGAAGAAAGTCAAGCTGGTGACCTTGCACAGCCCTCCCTCACTCAAATCAAAGTCAACTGCAAGTCATATCATTATCATTTCCCTGATGCCATGGTCCTTTTTGAAAACGAAGAACAAAATACAACAACCTGTTCTCCTCAGCAAAGGGAAAATACACTTGGGGTTGCCAGTGGGGAAGTATTCCACCATTTTGGTGAGTCCCCCTTTCGACAGGGACTCATAAAGTTCCCTTCAGACTCATGGCAACACTGTAATTTATACCTTCTTGGAACGGAAACATACTTGGAATCACTGATCTAGTAACATCCTACACTCTGGGACTAGTGATACCACACCTACAAGCACTCTTATTTTACTAATCTTGGGCCTTGGAATCTGCTGAAAGAGAGATATAGCAGGAGCAGCCATAAAAGTAGTCTTTCTTTTTAGACTTAGTCCATCTGAGTAAGTCACTGTGATCGTGAAGTAAAAATTCTAGGTCCCTTACTTCTACATATCATGGCTTTGAGTCCCCTGATGTTTCTCTTCCCAATACTGGAAGCTATGCATGTCTTTTTTTCCCCCTCTCAATGGTTTGCTATGTAGGAAATTCCTCTTCTCTCTATAGATAGGATCTCTCAAACTCAGTATCACTTTTGAAACAACCTCAAGGCATTAAAGCTCCTCCTTTTGACTAGAAGGCCAGATTCTGGGACTTGTGAACTTGGGGCTGTTAGAGACAACTCACAGACATTCTTAGAACATGACCATATGAACTGATTCTCCACAGCTGCCCTGTGCTTGAGAGGTTATGAGCACTGTCTCTCTAAAACTGGGACCGGGCTCTCAATACTATCTAGAGATTGGAATGTGTGAGTGCACCTACCTTTGTACAAGGCATCCAATAACATTGCTCATGGGATCTTCTACCTTTGTACAGGGCATCCATTAGCATTGCTCATGGGATCTCTTTAGAAGAAAGCAGGAGGTGGGAGTTGATCAGTCAGCTTCCTTTTAGTGACCACTATAAAGGGGGTGATTCCTCTTCAAACAGTGAGATACACAACATTGGCGGTTGACCAATTCAACTTGGGATGAGCTACCTTTAATTAAAACTATACTCTAGGAGGTGCCAAGAAACACATCCATACCCTTCTTTAAACAGATGAACTCAAACATTCCCCACAAAGGTTGACCATTTAGCTGGCTCATAAAATTGATCAGAGAAATAATTTGATCAACTTCCTACTCAAAGAAACAGAGGCAAAATAGTAACTGGATTTGTTATCCATGTCCAGGTCCTTTAACTAGAAAGCCAGTGTGCACATAGGCAGAAGAGCACAGTCAGAGGACCTGCATTCATAGCCCACCTCTGTTACTTAAGTGACAGGCAAGTCCTTTAACTACCCTGGTCCTCAGTTTCCTCATCTATAAAATGAGGGACTTGGACTAGATGATATCTCAATATCTTTTCTAACAGCAAATCCTATGATTCCACCTGTATTCTCATGCTGATCTATGATTATTGAAAACCTTTCACTTTGGCAGTCCATTCAATCTTGCCATATCCAAGCTCTGAAATTCTCTTTCTGTTTCTCTCCCATCTCAAAAAAACCTCTGATCTCTTCAGTGTAGCTGATTTAAACTAGTTGTTAGAGGAAAATATTTGATTAAGCTAATTCACACCAAAGTATGAATGACTGAGAGCTCCCCTAAAAGTTCCTCTGACAGGAGAATTTGAGGAACAACCCTCTAGTGGTGGAATTTTACAAAGTAAAGAATTTCTGACATCGTAGGGAATGTGATTCTGGGAAGCAGGGACTTTGTCAGACGACTTTTGAAGAAGACTATTATACTCCATTGATAAATTAATCTAGCTCCATGATAAACAGAACAAGCCACTTTGCTGATTTGGCCTCCGTTTATTGATATGTTATACAAATGGCCTAGATCATTTTTAAGGTCCCTTCTGACTCTAACATGCTACAATTCTATAACTTTGTGACTAGCAACAATAGACCTATGGCGTTGGAGCAGTCTGATAACTGAATGGGGGCATCTCCTCTGGTCGGTGAAGCTGTGGACACAAGCCCACGAGTGTCAAGGAAAAACAAATAAATATACAAAAAAACCCAGACCCGAAGTCTGGAGATTTGAGCTGAGAACACTGTAGGTCAGCTCTAGCTGGGACCAATGGGGTTTCCAAGCTAATTAGCCTCCATGGAAACTCTGCCTGATTTTGCTTCCTGTAAAAATCATTGGAATAAATGCAAGTCTCCTTAGTCTGAAAGCCTTGTATACACACTATCCCCAAACCAGAGCTTAAGCATCTGGAAAAAGCATCCTCTTTTCTGAGGATCTGAAGTTTGATCAGATTCTTTCCTCTTTAGGATCAGTAATAATGACTTCATTCCATCCCCAATACTAATTTTTAGAAGGAATGTTATATATACATGGAACTACAAGGAGACTGGTTGGTGAATGATTATATTTTTTCTTTGTTTTTAAATTTTTTTAAATAACAATAGCTATCATTTATAGGCATACCTTGTTTTATTGAGCTTCACATATATTGTTTTCCAACTGGTCTGGACATTTGTACCCACTGCTCAGAAACCCAGGCAGTTTGACTGAGCATATACAGCACCAAGAACCCTGAATTCTAACTCTGATGCCACTTCTGGCTGGAGAGGGCGGAGTCAAGTAGTAGCAGAAATGGCTTTTTTGGGTAAAATGCCTGGCAGGACAAAACTAGAGTTTTCCCTCAGAATTTTCTTCCTTATAGCTTTACTGACTTCGGCAGGAGGTCATAGTCATGCATTTCCACAGGAGACAGCTCTGATGATGAACAGGGCTCCAAATGAGACATACCCTGCAGTGATATCCAAGGATCATATAAATAAATAAATATATATATATATATATACGGGGTGGCTAGGTGGCGCAGTGAATAGAGCACCAGCCCCAGAGTCAGGAGGATCTGAGTTAAAATCCATCCTCAGACATTTAACATTTACTAGCCATGTGACCTTGAGCAAATCACTTAATCCCAATTGCCCTGCCTTCTCCCACCAAAAAGCAAAAATTAAAATAAAAAAATATATATGTATGTGTACATGTGTGTATAGGTACCTGTACAGACATTCATACATGTATATGTATATGTACATATACATATATGTCTATCTATATCTATCCACCTATCCAACTATCATCCATCTATCTATCTATTTATCTATCTATCTATCTATCTATCTATCTATCTGTCTGTCTGTCTGTCTTTGTGTCTGTCTATGTGTCTGTCTGACTGTCCGTCTGTCCATCTATCTGTCTATCTATCCATCCATCCATCTCATCCATCCATCCATCCATCCATCCATCCATCCATCCATCCATCCATCCATCCATCTATCCATCTATCTATCTATCTATCCATCTATCTATCTATCTATCTATCTATCTATCTATCTATCTATCTATCTATCTATCTATCTAATCTAATATTCAAGGAGGAGGCTAGGCAGGGTAATGGATAGAGTGAAGATTCCGAATCAGAAAGACCAAGCTTCAAATCCTTCCTCAGACACTTATTTGATGTGTAACTCCAGGCAAACCAATTAGCCTCTCTGAGCCACAGTTTTCCTATCCATATAGGGATGACAATAGAACCTATCTCAAACAGTTGTTGTGAGGATCAAATGAGATAATATGTGCAAAGCCCTTTATAAATTTCAAAGCACTATATAGAACTAAATCTTGTGGACATTACAGTTTTGGCTCCAGACCACAGGAATAAAGCAAATATTGCAATAAAGTAAATCAGATGAATTATTTTAAATTTCCCGGTTCATATAAAACTTAGGTTAACACTTATACTGAAGTCTATTAAATGTGTGCAATTGTATCATGTTTAAAAATGTGAATACCTTAATTAAAATATTTTATTGTTAAAAATATGCTAACAATCATGTGAGCCTTCAGCAAAATGTAATGTTTTTGCCAGTTCTTGCCTTAGGGTCAATGGTTGCTGACTGATCAGGGTGGTGGCTGCTGAAGGGTGGGTTGGCTACTACAATCACTTACAATAAGACAACAATGAAGTTTGCCACATTGACTGACTCTTCCTTTCATGAAAGATTTCTCTTTCATGTGATGCTGTGTGATAACATTTTATCCACAGTAGAACTTCTTTCAGAACTGGAGTCAATCCTTTTAAACCCTGTTACTGCTTAATCGACTCAGTTTATATAATATTCTTCAATATTACTGTGTCTCAAGGAATAGGGAGGCCCCTGGAAAGGGAGAGAAATAGGAGAACAGCCTGTTTGGTGGAGAAGACAGAACACACATAACATTTACCAATTGTTTGCTGTCTTATAGGGGCATGACTGTGATGTCCCTCCCCGCCCCACCACCAAATTACAATAGTAATATCAAGGATTACTGATCACAGATCACCATAACAGATATAATAATAATGAAAAATTTCGAAATATTGTGAGAATTACCAAAATGTGACACAGAGACGTTATAAACACATGCTATCAAAAATATGGTGTATGAGAGAGTTGCTTGATTCTGACCCTGGAGTCAGGAGGACCTGAGTTTAAATCCGGCCTCAGACACTTACTACCCGTGTGACCTTGGGCAAATCACTTAACCCCAATTACCTAACCTCCCCCCATATATATGTGTGTGTATGATGTGTGCATGTGTGTATATGTGCACATATGTTTACGTGTGCAACACACGCATGTGATACATGTAAAATCATGCATGCACATTCATGTGTATACATGTATACACGACACACATGTTATATGCATGTGCATGTATGCACATATGTGTATTCATATGTATGTGTATTGTGTATGTATATATGCACGCAGATATATTTTATACACATATACATATATATGTATATAGATAGGTATATATATGTGTGTGTGTGTGTGTGTGTATCTACAAAGCACAATAAAATGAGGGATACCTGTATAGTTATGACCATGATCTCAGAAGAATCAAAATTTCGGGTGACCCACTAGGCAATGAAAAAAATGCATTGCTGCAATCAGTCAACAAGTATTTATTACATGAACACTACATACCAGGCCCTGTGACTGGAACTGACTATTACACATAACTAATGATAACTTGTGCTCAAAAAATGGTTTCCAAAAATCGTGGAGGTCAAGTATGATTACATAAGGAGGGAAGACTTAGTCTTACAGCAAGAACGAGGGATAACCAATGTACAGCAAGAGCTCTGAACTCAAATTTGTATGATATTTAAAAGAAGTAGAGGAAGGTTATTGAGGATTTGTTCAAAGACATGCAAGAATTAGAAAGTTTGAAATCTGAGTCAGTGGAGAAGAGTTCATACATAGATGAGATCATGAATCAATCAAAGTATGAGCATAAAGGAAAAGTTGTCAACCATAAAGACTGTCCAAAAGTCAAATAGTTTGCCTTTGTAGACAGTATAGATTTTAAGTGCTGATATAAAATTTATGTTATGTAAAATTTAAATGACATATAAAATACAAAATGTGGATTTTAGAGGCATTCAAGCAGAAACTAGGTAAATACTTATTGGGAATATAGATAAATACTGCTTTAATAGTGCTATATATAATTTAATACTGCTTTAACACTACTGTATGTAAATACTATATATAATTTAATATTGCTTTAATGCTACTATATATAAATACTTATTTATATACTACATATAATACTTATTTATTGTATTAGATGGCTTCCAATTCTGAGATCCTCTAAGTCTGGTTGGAGCACCAGGTACAGGGGAGAAGAAAATAGAGTGAAGAAAACTGTAAACATGTGGTTGGAGTCAGATTATGGAAGGCCTTGAATGCCAGGTTAAAGAGTGATAGGCTTTATTTGGCAGGTGGGAGGGAGTCATTGAAGGCTTTTTATCAGTGTAATATAGTGTGAATAAGGAAGATTGATTTTTAAGATTTACTGCAGGCAGGACAGTGGCTATGCCTGGATTGCTTAAGAAGGAATTCCTGTAGCAAAGGGTGAGAGGTAAAATGGTACTATATCAGGCAAGTGTCAGTGTTGACAGAAAAATGAGGATGGTAGTAGAGATATTGGCAAGGTAGAACATAACATTTAGCTCTGAGTAAAATGCATATAAAAGGCAGTTAGGTATTATGGTGGATAGAGTGCTGGGCCTCAAGTCAGGAAGACCAATCTTCCTGAGTTCAAATCTAGTCTCAGAAATTTACTAGTCATGTGATCCTGGGCAAGTCACTTGACCTTGTTTGCCTCAGTTTTCTTATCTGTAAAATGAGCTGGAGAAGGAAATGGTAAACCATTACAGTATCTTTGCCAAGAAAATCCCAAATGGGGTCATGAAGAGTTAGACATGACTGAAAAATGATTATATCTGAAAAATGTATACATTGTTCTCTTGACAATGTATTTATTTATAAGGTGGATTTAGAATCAGATGAATGACTGGACCTAAAGAGTATTGATTCAAAGTCATCTGGACAAGAATGTCTCAGTGATCTCTCCTTGACCTTGGGCTATTTAAAAAGTTATCGCTAACTTGGATAATGAATGGAAGAGTTTATCAAAATGTCAGATAACATAAAGGGAACAGGTATAGTCAGCAGTAAAAAGGAAAGGTTTTATAAGGTAGAATTTAAGGCTGAATATAGTATATCAACATTAAGGAAACATAAATTTAAAATTTTATGCTTGGAGTTTTTTTTTTTTTAAACATCAACTTTGAAAGTGGGAGCTGAACAAGTCATTTGTTGTTGAGGTCCAGTCATTTCAGTTATGTCCAACTCTGTGACTTTCTCTGGGTTTTTCTTGGCAAAGGTACTGGAATGGTTTGCCATTTTTTCTTCTCCAAATTCTTTTATAGACAAGGAACTGAGGCAGAGTTAAGTGACTTGTCCAGGGTCACACAGCTAGTAAAGTGTCTGAAGTCAGATTTGAACTTGGGAAGATGAGTCTTCCTAACCCTAAGTCCAGTGTTTTCTCTACTATGCCATCTAGCTGCCCTTCAACTCACTCGTGATGGGCCATGAACCCACAAGCTCTGGTTTAGGAGAGTAGCTACATTATAACATCTAAAAAATATTTGGGTATTTGAACTGCAAGTTCAATGTTAGTCATGGAATCACTGAATTTTAGAATTTGGAGGTATTTCAAACATCATCTAGTTCAACCCATACTCTCTCCATTCCCCCCCCCACCCCCTGCACTCCCGCCAAATGGATCTCCTCTGCATTATGTCCTGTAAGTGATCCTCTACTTTTTGCTTGAGGACCTCCAGTGATGGGGAACTCACCACCTCTGGATGTGGTACATTCTATTTTGAAATATCTCTTATTGGGGGATGGAGCCAAGATGGCAGCATAGAAGCAAGAAAACTGCAGATTGTAAGGGGCCAGACCTTGCTGTTTCTTTACCCTTACAACAGAGTTCCCGATTTACCTTTTATTTTCTCTTTGGCATTTATGGGTTGAGGAATCTGGAAACTGCCATGGCTGCTGGTGATTCACTCTTCTGAAGTCTGCTCTGGCCAGTCTGGGTGCTGGTCAGGGCTATCCTGGAGCTGGAACTGCAACTCATGGGGGAATAAGCTCAGCTCCCAACATGCTGCTATATACCTTTCCTGTCAGCCTGCCAGGCTGCCTTCAGTGGGAGATTTGTTTCTCTCTGTCTCTTTGTGGGTTCTGTAGCTCTAAAATTTGTTTAGAGTCATTTTGTTTGTTTGTTTTATTAGTTCTAGAGTATTTTATTTTGCAATTTTGTCTATTTCAACTCTAATTTTCAAAACTGCCTCATTAGTGTTTTTTTTTAAATTCTCTAGTTTTTCTCACTACACATTAATTCTCCTTTACAGTTTTGTTAGTATGTGGTTTAAAAGGTGAAAAAAATTTTATTAGGATGGCTTTAGCTGTATCTCATTAGTTTTGGAGTGTTGTCTCATTTCCATCATTCTCTATAACATGATTATTTATTGTTTCTATGATTTGTCTTTATTTTTTGAAATTTATTTATTTTTAGTTTTTAACATTCATTTCCACAAGCTTTTGAGTTACAATTTTTTTCTCCCTGTCTCTCCCCTACCCCCCAACCCAAAAATAGGGAGCCTAATGAATATCCCTTTCCACAAACTGTTCTCTCTTATATCCTCTCATTCCCCCCCCTGCCCCCAACTTTCTAGTAGGGTAAGATGGATTTCTATACCCCAGTGCCTTTATATCTTATTTTCCAGTTGCATGTAAAAAAACAATTAAAAAAAAAACTTTTGTTTTTAAAACTTTGAGTTCCCGATTTTTTCTGTTCTGCCCTCCTCATCCACCCCCACTGGGAAGATAATCAATTCAATATAGGTTGCACATGTGTAGTTGCACAAAACATTTCCATAGTAGTTATATTGTGAAAGACTAAGTATAATTCCCTCCATCCTATCCTGCCCCTCACTTATTCTATTTTCTCCTTTGACCCTGTCCCTTTTCAAAAAGGTTTGCTTCTAACTACCTTCTTTCCCAATCTGCCCTCCCTTCTATCATTCTCCCTCTTATCTCTTTCCCCCCTACTTTCCTGTAGGGTAATATACCCAACTGAGTATGTATATTACTCCCTGATTAAGCCAAATTCAATAAGAGTAAGGTTGATCCATTCCCTTTCACCTTCCTGCTCTTCCACTCCATTGTGACAGTTTTCTCTTGCCTCTTTTGTATGAGATAATTTACCCTAATCTATCTCTCCCTTTCTGCTTCTCCCAATATATTCCTCTCTCACCTCTTAATTTTATTTTTTAGGTATCATCCCTTCCTATTCAACTCACCTGTGCCCTCAGTCTATGTATAAATGTACACACATATGCACACACTCACATATATATTTATACACACATATACCCTCCTATACATACATATATATGTACATACACATATCTATATCCCTTCAACCATCCTCATACCAAGAAAAGTCTCATGAGTTACAATTATCATTTTTCCATGTAGGAATGTAAATAGTTCAACTTTAATAAGTTCTTTATGATATCTTTTCCCAGTTTACCTTCTCATGCTTCTTGTATTTGAAAGTCAAATTTTCGTTCAGCTCTGTTTTTTTTCCATCAAGAATGCTTGAAAATCCTCTATTTCATTGAATTACCATAGTTTTCCCTGAAGTATTATACTCAGTGTTGCAGGGTAGGTGATTCTTGGTTTTAGTCCTAGCTCCTTTGACCTCCAGAATATCATATTCCAAACCCTTTGATCCCTTAATGTAGAAGCTTCCAGGTCTTGTGCTATCCTGATTGTGTTTATTCAATATTCAAATTTTTTCTTCCTGACTATTTGCAGTATTTTCTCCTTGACCTGGGGACTCTGGAATTTGGCAATAATATTTCTAGGAGTTTTGGGGATCTTTTTCAAAAGGTGATGGGTGAATTCTTTCAATTTCTATTTTGCCCTCTGGTTCTATAATATTAAGGCAATTTTGCTTGATAATTTCTTGAAAGATGGTATCTAAGCTCTTTTTTTGATAATGGCTTTCAGATAGTCCAATAATTTTTAAATTATCTCTCCTGGATCTATTTTCCAGGTCAGTGGTTTTCCAATGAGATATTTCACATTGCCTTCTATTTCTTCATTTGTCTGGATCTTTTTTATAGTATCTTGATTTCTCATAAAGTCATTAGCTTCCATTTGCTTCAATCTACTTTTGAAGGAATAATTTTTCATTGAATTTTTGAAATTCTTTTTCCATCTGGCGAATTCGGCTTTTTAAAACATTCTTCTCCTCATTGACTTTTTGGGACTCTTTTGCCATTTGGATTAATCTATTTTTCAAGGCATTATTTTCTCCAGAATTTTTTTGGGTCTCCTTTAGCAGGCTATTAACCTGCTTTTCATGATTTCTTGCATCATTCTCATTTCTCTTCCTAGTTTTTCCTCCACTTCTCTTACTTGATTTTCAAAATCCTTCTTGAGCTCCTCCATGGCCTGTAATCAGTTTATTTTTTTCTTGGAAGCTTTTGATGTAGGAGTTCTGACTACTTTGTCTTCCTCCCATTCCATGCTTTGATCCTTTTTGTTCCCAAAAAAGGATTCTATGGTCTCTTTGCGCTTCCTCTGCTTGCTCATATTGCCAGCCAATTACTTGACTTTTGAGGTCTTTGCCATGGTAGAACTCTGCTTCCAGGTTGCAGGGAAATTTGTCCCAAATCACTGGGGTTTTGCAGCTCTTGGAGCTATTAGGAGGGTGCCCTCTTTGCAGACCCTACAAGCTCTGGCACACTGTCCACACACCCCAGGATCACCACCAAAGACCATGATCCAGATCCAAGCAGGGTAAAGGAAGAGTGATTACCCTCTGAATAGTTGCTTGGTCCCCCTACATTCTGCACGCCAGGAGTTCTGGAAGCAGCAAATGTGACAGCAACTGCAGTCGCCACACCTCTGCCTCTTCTCACCCTGGGGGCAGGGGCCAGACCATGCTCTTCTCCAGTTCCAACAGAGTTCCCAAATGACCTTTTACTTTCTTTTTGGTGTTTCCGGGTTGAGAAGTCTGGAAACTGCCACAGCTTCTGGTGATTCAATCTCTTGAAGTCTGCTCTGGCTGCTGCTGGTTGGGGCCACCCTATGTCCAGAACCCTGTGGCTCCTGTGGGACTGCGCTGGGCTCCCAGCTCCATGGGGTAGATCTTTCCTGTCGGCCTCCCAGACTGCCTTCAGTGGGAGATTTGTTTCTTTCTGTCACTTTGTGGTTCCTGTAGCTCTAAAATTTGTTTAGAGTCATTTTTTTTTTTTACATGTATTGGAGGTGGTTGAAACTGGAGCACATGCCAAATTTGTGCTTTTACTCTGCCATCTTGGATCTGCCTCTCAGAAGTGAACACTTTTGAAAAGGGGCAGTGTCAAAGGATAAAATAGAATAAATGGGGGATGGAATAGGATGGAGGGAAATATAGTTAGTCTTTCATAATATATATATATATATATATATATATATATATATATTACTACTATGGAAATATTTCGCATAACTACACACGTATGACCTATATTGAATTGCTTGTCTTACCAGTAGGGGTGGGTGAGGAGGGAAGAAGGGAGAGAATCTGGAACTCAAAGTTTTATAAACAAATGCTAAAAATTGTTTTTCGCATGCAACCAGGAAATAACATATACAGGCAATGGGGTATAGAAATTCATCTTGCCCTACAAGAAAGTAAAGGGGTGGGGAGATGGGGGAGCTTATAAGAGAGAACAGATTGTGGGAAGGGGTATTCAGTATGCTTGCCAGCTTGGGGTGGGGGGTAGGGGAGAGACAGGGAGAAAATTTGTAACTCAGAATCTTGTGGAAATGAATATTGAAAACTAAAAAAACAAACAAGAAAGTACAGATGGCCAAATTTAGGTTTGTTGAAAAGAAAAATCTTCCTAATGATTTCAGCTATTCAAAATCAGAATCAGGCTACACGAGGAAGAAGCAGGTTCCCCCTCACTCAAAGTCTTTACGGAGAAGTTGATGTGGTGGCATTCTGCAGAAAGGTACCTTGATCAGTTACAGATTGGGCCAAATGACCTCTGAAATTCTGTCCAATTCTGAGATCCTGTGATTCTGTGAAAAAGAGTAGAGAGGAAGTATTTGAGATTCATGTTTTGAGAACATTTGATTTTTACTGATCATGAGAAAAATGTATTGTGAACACAGGGAGTTAGAGGATTATTTCAGTTCTTCACTTCAATCAATCAATCAATCAACAAGTATTTATTAAGAGACTGCTAAAGGTCAGGCACTGTGTGAGATGCTGGGGATATACAGGCAAAAATGAAACAGTCCATTCCCCCACAGAGCTTACATTCCATCATATTAAACATTCCTGGGACCTTTGCATGGACTTTTCAGTCATCTATTGCATTCACAATATTCAATTCTGGAAAATTTTGTCAGGCCTCAAATCATTCTTGTTTTCGTCCCCTCCCAAAGCTGTTCATTTCTTATCAGTTTTTAGGAGCTTGATTAATCTCTTGAGCCTATGAGTCACCTTTATTTTTGTAGCTTGTGGGGAAAGCAAAAGGGCTCATCAGAGCACTGTAGATAAAATGGGAAGGAAAAATACTAAACTTACATGCAAAGCCACCACTACCATAAGACTACCTATGTCCCTTAAAAAAAATCCTCCTTTGGAATCTTGAACAAAAAGAGAACTAAACAAGACAGTTTGCCCTTCTGTCCTCTGTAGATGCTGGAGAAAGGGGGAGTGCAGGGGATGGTGATAGCAGTACAGTTAATATGACTTTTTAATTTCCCTATTTTCCCCTCCCCACTACTATTTAGACACTCCTGGGTAACATTTGTTCCAAGGCAGAAGTAGAAAATATATCTGCTTGAATTTCTCACTGTGTCCAACACTGATTGTATATTGCAATGATTTGTTTGTGGGGGAATCTGTTCGTTAGGACTTCTTCTTTTTTGGGGGGGAGGGAGTATGTGTGCATATTTTCAACAGACATCAACAACCCAAGAGCTAGTAGGTTACAAAACATAGAACTTGCTTGTATTTCTTTGAAACCACATTCCCTCTGAGATAAATATAAAGAAAGGTAGACATATTATAAAGGAGGAAGGATGCCATGTCAGTGCATGAGTTACCAACAGAATATAAGGGTTATCATTGGTGAGGGCCAAAAATAGAACATAAAGCTATCAGTGCTGGCGAGATATAGGGCTTCCTGGGGAAGAGTTTGTGAAGGGAAACTTTAACCTCACCATTGGGTGTAACTGGGGTAGACTTCGGTCAACCAGAAACTTGAAAGTCCTGCTTGAGTGATGCCATTTGACAGAAGAAAGAAAGAAATCCCTAGTCCCTAGCTGCTATTATAAGCAGGCAAGCCCTTAGTCTCCAACAGAGAGGTCCATTTAGAATCCACCCCTTAATAGAACCTGGCTGCTGCCAGGGAGTTGGGGGGGCTGCCTTTGAGATGTCAATGAGTCTTTACTAAGCAGGCAGCTCTAGATGTTTGTTTTCCAAATAAGATAAAATACATATTTCTTTCTTTGCACCTAAATGTCTTTTAAAGACAGACCATGAAACAAATCTAAAAGAGCCCTCATTTTTTTTGGTAATACTTATTAAAACCCACTGAACCAAGTCAGTAATGTATCTGCTGGCCATTAGTGACCTTCTCTTATGTAGTGTGTCTCTTTTCCTTTGCAGATTGGGTAGTTAATGAAAGCCCTTCTTGGAAAGGTCATTTCTCATTTTATTCTCTGTTTCAATGGGTATTTAACCTTTGATTTAACTGACTCCTAGAAACATCCTCCATCCCCCATACTCTGCCATTTACCAAGCTTTAATTATAGAACATTCTGTTTAAAGTCCACAAAGGTAGCTTGGTACCCAACTGGCCGCTGGCTGTCTTGAATTGGAGGCTGGGCCCTGGAGTACTGAAAATGCTCAGCTGTGAGCACAGTAAATTACCTGCAAGAAAACTAGGAAATAAAACTGCCTTTTAAGAAACTTGGCCTTCTGATTATAACAACAAACAGATTATTATCCCAGTTGTTGGGTTCTGTAGGCCTGCTAACCTTTCCAAACAGAACCCTTTGATAGGAGGTCACACTGTGTAACTTGATGTCAATGAGTCTCATACTAAGGCCAGGTATCCCCAGGTTACCTTTGGGGTCCCAGTCTCCTGATCCATTCTTTACTCTCAAACTACCCAGTGTTTTCTTATGCTCTGTCCTGTTTCCCTCAGTCAAAACCAGATCACAGTGCAATCAAAGCCCTACCCTTAGTATTATTCCTATTTATATTAGGACCAATGGATAGAAGAAGTAACGAGGCAAATTTAGGCTGAGGTAAAGCAAAAGCTCCTATTAATTAGGGCTCTCCCAAAGTAGAATAGACTGCTTTGAGAGGTAGTGGATTACCCCACCTTGAAGGTCTCCAGGCAAAGGCTAGATGACCTCTTGTCCAATATTTTGTAGAAAGGATTCTTTTTCTCGTTTAGGTTAGACAAGTCTGCTGCTGAGGTCCTGTAATTCTAATATTTTCACAGAGAAAAACACATTGAACTTAATGGGATGAAGCTTGGAGGGTGAATTTTGAGGCATTCCTTCTTCCTGTCTACCTTCTTTTCCCCAAAGTAGAGAAGAATGATTTGGGGCCATCCTAACATAATGTCACATATTAGTGATCTCTTACTCTACCTAGATGGAAAGTGAACACTTAATAAATGCTTGTGGTCCAGTTGACCAGTTGAAACCATTAGCTGGTTTCAGGAAACAGAAAAATTGTTCTTCCTTTCGACCCTCTAAGTCTATCAAGCCTTTGTCCATCAATTAAGTAATTAATCAACAACCACTTAGCTTCAATGTCAGGCACTGGGCTAGGGGCTCTGGGTGCAAAGACAAAAATGAGATAAACCCTTGTCCTCAAAGCACTTTTCTTTTCTCTATTGTGCAGAATGTAGTGTATTCTTTTCCTCTCTCTCTCTTCAATGCCATATTTCTTTTCAAGGAGAGAAATACTGTTCGTCTTTGCATGATTTTTTTTTTGGTTTTGTTTTGTTTGTACTGTCATCTTGATGAGACTTTTGACAGTGATTTGTACATTATGTAGGCAACAAGGCTAAAGGCAGGACTGAAAGAATCGTGGCTCTTGGAGTCAAAAGATTTATGTTCAGATTCTTCCCCCTGATGTCTGTGAGACCGTGAGCCAGTCATTAGTTCCCAGTGGGTCTTAGTTTCCTCAACTATAAAATGAGGGGTTTGGACTAGATGATCTCTGATAATCTTCATAGGTCTAAATCTATGATCTTATTGCGTTTTCCACTGAGGTGGTTGTCTTTGATGGGAAATTTGGGCTTCCTTTCTTCCTTCCTTCCTTCCTTCCTTCCTTCCTTCCTTCCTTCCTTCCTTCCTTCCTTCCTTCCTTCCTTCCTTCCTTCCTTCCTTCCTTCTTTCCTTCCTTCCTTCCTTCCTTCTTTCCTTCCTTCCTTCCATCACCTCACTACCCACTCAGAGCTACCCCTAGAACCCTGGTGGAGGAGATGTATCCAGCCTAGATCTGGGAAGCCATCTCATCTATGGCAGTGGGAGCTAGTATAAGGATTTTCAGAGGTTACATGTGCTACATATATACTTAGGAATAGACAATACAGAAAGCAACAGGGTGGAGGGAGGAGAGAAGGAAGAGGCTGGGGAGGTAAGGGAAGAAGAGAAGTGCAGTTAGTTGAAAATAACAACAGTCAGCACCAGGCATTTCTGATCACAAGAGCAGAAACGCTTTTGTTTAGACTCCTTTCCTCTAGTGGGAAGGAGGGAGAGATAGAAGTCGCTCACTTGGAAGGTGCTGTCTTTTCCCAGTTCAGAGGCAGGGGAGAAGGACAATGTCTCTGAGGGGTTCTGGGGTTAACTCACCAATCAATTTTCTCATCAGTGCAAAAAAAAACACCCTCAGTAGCCTCAGCAGCAACAACACATTGGTTCACCATAGTTCCTCTGAAGGGAAGATCTGGGGGAGGAAAGCAGGGGGAAGCTCAAAAAACTTCAGCATCTCGTGACATGGTCCCACGATGGAGGATGCCAAATGATTAAGAACCTGCCTCTTTACTCCTCTCTTCTTGACAATTTTCTCCCAGAAATCCCCACAAAACAGTCTATAAGTCTTAGAACCTTTCACACAGCCCTTCCCAGGAATCCCCATTCTAAAATGTTAGTGCCAGAGGATTCTGGGTCGGGGTCTACATGGCAACATCCAACTACAGACAAGTTACATCACTCGATGGTCCAAGTTTACTGGACTACTGTCCCCCCAACTTGTCATTCCACCTCTCTTGCCTCATTGTATTGGCACAAATTATCACTACTTCCCAGAATCCTTCTCCTTATGACTCTACTTCCCAGAATTCTTGTCCTCTTTCAAGGATCAGATCAGGGAGTCTTCCCCAAGACCCAAAATGATGAATGTTATTTCCCACCTCAAGTTACTTTGCTCATTATTACTTACAGGAATCAATTCTAATGGGGGAGACAACATACAAAAGGGAGTTGAAAAGAGGGGAAGAGAGAGAAGGTCCCTGGAAAAGTCCAGAGAGTTAGAAACACAACCTGTCTCCAAAAGGAGGTTCCCCAGAAGGAACTCTCCACTGAGATAACAGAGCTGTTATGGCAAAGGGATGTTCCAGGGTGAGAAAGTTTCAGGTTCTGAGGGAAGTTCAGGGTGAAAAGACAGCTGAGT
>NW_027186345.1:971658-1002167 GCF_028583685.1 Petaurus breviceps papuanus | reverse complement strand
GAGAGAGAGAGAGAGAGAGAGAGAGAGAGAGAGAGAGAGAGATGAAAGAGTGAAAGAGGAAGGACAGAAGAAAGAAGGAAGGAAGAATAGAAGGAAAGAAAAAAATAAAGAAAATGGAATCCATAAATTATGGGCTAGTGAGCCTGACTGCTATTTCTGGCACAGTCCTGGAATGTATTATTAAAGAGATGGCTAATGAACATTTAGAAAAGGAACTGTGACTTCAAAGAACTAGCATGGCCTCAAGAAAGGCTATGTCTGGCCAACCTCATTTCATTTTTTGAGATGCTTTGAAACTGGTACCTCCCTTTCATATGTTATAGTTATAGAAGATTCCTTGAACAATATAACCTTATTCATTAACCCTCTGATTATTAATATTAATCAAAGTACAAAAAGGCATATATACTTGAAATTATCATCGAGGGGTTGAGGAGACAACAAGCTGGGATGTGGGGAAGGGAAGAAAGAAAAAAATAAAGTAACATGATAACTTTTTTATATATTTAAAAGGAATAGTAAGCCGTACATAATAGATTTGCAGTTTCATGGACAATTACCTTTTCTCTATTCTACTATGTTATGGAAATGCTTGTTTCATTTTTTAAGTTCAAAATATGGTAATTTTATTTTATTTTTTTTTAAATTTATTTATTTATTTTTAGTTTACAACATTCAGTTCCACAAGCTTTTGAATTTAAAATTTTCTCCCCCTCCCTCCTCTCGCCACTCCCCAAGATGGTGTGCAATCTAATATAGGCTCTACATATATATTCATATTAAACATATTTTCACATTAGTCATGTTGTAAAGAAGAATTATAATCAATGGAATGAACCTCAAGAAAGAAGAAACAAACACAAAAAACCAAAAATAGAGAAAACAAATAGTTTGCTTCAATCTGCATTCACTCTGTAATTCTTTCTCTGGGTATGGATAGTACTTTCCATTATGAGCCCCTTGGAGTTGTTCTAGAACCTTGCATTGCTGAAAAGAGCCAAGTCTATCAAAGTTAGTCATCACACAATGTAGCTGTAATTGTGTACAATGTTCTCCTGTTCTGCTCCCCTCACTCAGCATCAAAATAAGGTAATTTTCAAAAAGAAATAAATGAGGTGAGGAGAGAGGCATAGATTGCCTTTAGAGAATTACAAAGTTCTTTGAATTAAATTTCTTAAATATCTCCCTGAAATGGATGTCATTTTCAAAACATCAGTGTTTTCCTTATGATGTTGGTTAGAACTCTACAGTTTTTGAAGAATTTGAGTAGAGGATCACTCAAAGACAAGGAGCCATCTGGCTCTTGAGAGCCAATTTTCTGTGTAAGCATTTACACCTTGGAAATTGTCAAATGATACAATCAGGGTTTGATTTATTGTTTTATTGATTTTCTACACCTAAGAAAGTGATAGAAAATGTTAATAATGAAGATTAAATTTAAGATTATGTCATGTGTACATTTTTTGAGAGCCCATTGTTAAACATTTGCCAGAACTCCCTGCCCAAAGGGTGATAGAAAGATGAATGGTTGGTGTGAGTGAGCAAGCAATCTGCAATACTTTACAAAGGAATAACGTAGAACATCTGTATGATATTAGAAGTTAGAATGGTCATATAGGTAAGGGACAAGTGATAGCTAGCCTATGTGCTCCATTGGTACTCTTATGATGTCAAATGAATGCAAAGAAGGCTCCTAGTTTGTAATGCATGTGGTAAACTTAAGGGGAAACAAGGACCGGAGTGTAATAGGATGAGCAGTCATAGAGAGGTTGCAATCTGCATCATCAGAGGGAATGCAACTAGATTGCATGTCCACTGGATTATTTATTTTTTTTCATGTAGTCATGTAAAGCAGAATTAGAACCAATGGGAGGAACCACGAGAAAGAAGAAACAAACAAGCAAAACAGAGAAAAAGAGCAAGCAAATAGCGTGCTTCAATCTGCATTCAGACTCCATAGTTCTTTCTCTGGATGTGGAGAGCATTTGCCTTCATGAGCCTTTCAGAGTTGACTTAGATCCTTGCATTGCCAAGAACAGCCAAGTCTATCAATGCTAGTCATCGCATGATGTTACTGTTCCTGTGTACAATGTTCTCCTGGTTCTGCTCACTTCACTCAGCATCAATTCATATAAGTCTTTCCAGGTTTTTTTCTGAAATGCTCATCATTTCTTATAAAACAATAGTATTCCATTACATTCATATACCACTACTTGTTTAGCCATTCCCTGATTGCCTCAATTTCCAAGTCTTGGCCACTGCAAAAAGAGCTGCTATAAATATTTTTATACATGTGGGTCCTTTTCCCATTTTATCCACTGGATTATTCAAAGAATAAACCAGTAGATTAGGGGAATGGCATTGACAAAATTTATTGAGATTTTTTTTCTTTTTTTATTTAATTAATTATTTTTTTAGTTTTCAGCATTCACTACAGATTTTGAGTTCCAAATTTTCTCTCCATCTCTCCCCTCCCCTCATTCCAAGATTTCTGATTATTCCTTCCCCCAATCTGTCCTCCCTTCTATCACTCTCCCTTCTCTTATCCCCTTCCCTTCTGTTTTCCTGTAGGTCTAGATAGATTTCTATACCCCATCTCCCGTATATCTTATTTCCAAGTTGCATGTAAAAACAATTTTTAACACTTGTTTTTAAACCTTTGAGTTCCACATTCTCTTCCTTCTTCCCTCCCCACCAACCTTCATTGAGAAGGCAAGCAATTGTTATTGTTATACATAAGTTATACATGTGTAGCCATGCAAAACACTTTCATAATAGTCATGTTGTGAAAGAATAACTATATTCCCTCTATCCTATTCTGCCTCACATTTATTCTATTCTCTCCTTTGACCCTGTCCCACCTCAAAAGTGTTTGCTTCTGATTACCTCTTCCCCCATTTGTCCTCTTTTCTATCATCTTCCCCTCTCTTATCCCTTTCCTCTCTACTGTAGGGTAAGATAGATTTCCATACTCAATTGAGTGTGTATGTTATTCCCTCCTTCAGTCAGATCTGATGGGAGTAAGGTTTACTCATTCGCTCTCACTTCCCCCTCTTCACCTCCATTCTAACCTCTCCCTTTTTCCTTCTCCCAGTGCATTCCTCTCTCACCCTGGAATTTTATTTTTTAGATATCATCCCTTCACATTCAACTCACTCTGTGCCCTCTGTCTCTTTGTGTGTGTATGTATGTATGTACATTCCCTCAAACTCCCCTATGAGATTTTCAGTAAGGTAGTTAGTAAAGTCTTTCCAGTTGAAAGATGGAGAGAATGGAAAAGATGGAGAAATGCGGATTATGGTAGAATAGTTATGACACCTTGAAACTTTTTGAATGGCCAGACAGAGAAAAGATTCAATTAATTAAAAGTATTTATTAAAGTGGAGTGTCCCAGTTTTATGTTCTTAGCCATGCATTATTTACCTTTTTTTTTTTTTTAAAGATCAGTGACTTGGAGAAAAGCACAATAGTATACTTATTACAATTACAGATAGCACAAAGTTGGGAGGGATGACTAATAAAATACACTGGATGTCAGAACCAGAATCCCAAAATATCTTGTCAGTTTAGAGGAGCAGTTTTCAAAGTGTAGTCTGGAGACCCCTGGGGGTCCAAGAGATCTTTTCAGTGGAGTATGAAGTTAAAACTGTTTTTATAATAATACTTGTTGTTGTTCAGTTGTTTTAGTTTTGTCCGAATCTTTTTGACTCCATTCAGGATTTTCCTGGCAAAGATACTGGAGAGATTTGTCATTTCCTTCTCCAGTTCATTTTAAAGATGAAGAAATTGGGGCAAACAGGGTTAAGTGCCTTTCCCAGGGTCATACAGCTACTAAGTGTCTGAGACCAGATTTGAACTCAGGAAGATGAGTCTTCCTGACTCCAGGCCCAGTAGTCTATCTACTGTGCCACCTAGCTGCCCCAATAATACTACTAAGGAATTTTAGTGTCTAATATGGTAATTATCAAGAGATAGAACCCACATAACAAAGCCATTTGAAGGGGTCTTCAAGAATTTTTAAGGGGCAACTAGGTGGCACAGTGAGTACAGCACCAGCTCTGGAGTCAGGAGGACCGAGTTAAAATCCAGCCTCAGACATTTAACACTTACTAGCTGTGTGACCTTGGGCAAGTCACAATCCCAAATACCCTGCCTTTCCCCCTCCAAAAAGACAAAAAAAAGAATTTTTAAGAGTTGTTAAGGGTTCTTGAAGTCAAAAAGTCTGAGAACTCCTGATCTGGAACATTAAGTCATATCTAAACAGTGAAATTTAATAGGAATAAATATAAAGTCTCACATTTAGGCTCAAAATTTTGACTTCACAAGGACAAGATTGAAGAGGGATGGTCAGAAAGAAGTTGCTCCATAAAAGAACTATGTTTTTCCATGAGCCATAAACTATATATGAGACGTGTGACATGACACCCTTAGATGGCATTAACAAATGTATAACTTCCAGGAATAAGGAGATGATGGCTGTCCTATGCTGGTCAGACATTGTCTAGAGTATTGTCTTTGGATCTGGGCACCAAATTTCAGGAAGGATGTTGATAAGCCAGAGCACATCTACAAGAGAACAACCAGGGTGATGGATATCGTGCCTTGAGCTCATGCTCCATGAAGACTGGTTAAAGGAGCTGGAGATGCTTAGCCTAGAGAAGAGAAGGCTCAACAGGGCCATGACAACTGTATTTGGGAAGTCAAAGGACTTGTTATATAGATGTGTTTGGTTTTGCAGTAGAGGGCAGAATTAAGAACAATAGACAGAAGTGGTAGGGGGCAAGTATAATGTAAGGAAAAAATTTGTATTTATTAGAGACATCCCAAAGTGGGATGAGTTGCCTCAGGAAGCACTTAGGGACCCCCTACCTGAAAGTCTTTAGACAAATGCCAGTATGCAACTGCTGTGCATACTGAGGAGGGGGATTCCTTTTTAGAGATGGGTTGGTTTAGATGATGCCTGAGACACTTTTCGACTGTGGGCTTCTGTGATTCTGCATTCAGGTAGCCATATTCACTAATGGCACAGTTTTTCATGAAGTGTGCCTGTGAATCGGTCTCAGAATTGGGATAATTCTATAGTGTTAGAATCATAAAACAAGTCCTTTTCTTAAGAAATCACCTGATGCTGCTTCACAACCCTGAAGCTGGTCAGTTGTGAAACAATCAAGGCCTAATTACTGTTTTACTAATTTTTAGAGTCATCATTTAAAGGTCTTTGGAGGCGTTTGGGAGAGAGCTCAGGCAAGTCCCTGCCTTTACTCCACCGCCTATGTTTTACTTTTGTTTTAAAGCTCTGCAGCAGCAGCAGAGATGTTACTGTGCTCCTTCCAATGTGGCAGTCAAAGAAAGGCTTCTGATCCTTTCATCTCACTGTAAACGGTCACGTGGCACTTGGCCTTCTTTGGACCTAGAGAATAGCTGGCTTGAACCTTCCTCATGAAGTGTTTTGTGCTTTGGGTGCGCTGATCACGCCGTGCCTCGAAGGAACCTTAGAGCTCATCGGCACCACTCCCTCATTTTGTTTTTTATCCACTTGTATGACACGCGAAGAAGTGGAAACAGAAGAAGGTTGAATGCCTTGACCTATTCACACAGCGGTAAGTGGCGAGTCGGATTGGAACTCAGGTTTCCTGGCGCCATCTCTGACCCACCACCCTTCTTCTCCCCTCCCGCCGCACAGCTCTAGCGCCTTCGGCCTCCCACAATCCCTCGCTTCCCCTTCTGCTCTTTTAGGCTCTCTCCAGCTTCTCCACATCTTATCATATGAACTAATTGGTGTCAGAGACTGGAGTAAAGGCTCTCTTAGGCTGTTGTTGGCTATGTCTTGGGATGGTCAAGAATACAGCAAGTAGGGGCGGCTAGGTGGCGCAGTAAATAGAGCACTGGCCCTGGAGTCAGGAGGACCTGAGTTCAAATCCAGCCTCAGACACTTAACACAAAACCCAGCCCTGTGACCTTGAGCAAGTCACTTAGCCCCAATTGCCCTCCAAAAAGCAAAGAAAAAAGAAAAGAAAAGAATACAGCAAGTAGCACAATGACTCTTCTCTGGGCTTTGTCTCTCTCTCTCTCTCTCTCTCTCTGTACCTTTTCTATATCTACTTATGTAGATGGGAGAATAGAAGAGATTTAGGGTTTGGAAATATGGAAATCCTGAATGCCAGCACTATCTGGTAAATATTAGGCAAAGTATCTGGTTTATGGAAGCTAGGTAGCACAGTGGCTATAGTGCTGGGCCTGGAGTCAAGAAGACTCATCTGATTGAATTCAAAACTGGTCTCAGGCACTTACTAGCTGTGTGAGCCTGGGCAAGTCACTTAACCCTGTTTGCATCAGTATCGTCATCTGTAAAATTAGTTGGAGAAGGAAATGGCAGACCACTCCAGTGTCTTCGTCACAAAAGCCCCAGACAGGGTCACAAGGAGTCAGAAATGACTGAAATGACCAAATAGTAACAATCTGGTTTATAGTTTAGCTTTCAGAAATTAAAGTTGGAAGGTATATGGAGAACTCAGCATAAGCTGGGGTGAGATCTCTAACAGAGGGATGCAAGCCACTGGACAAGGAACAGGAGTCCAAAGAAAAGACAGCTTAAGAGCATTTGGGAGGACTCCATTCTTTGTACTAAAGAGCTTGGCAACTGAGGCTGATAATTTCCTGCTAGGCGAGTGAGAGGCTTTAAGAGCCGAGTCTCTAAGTAGAGGCTCTTGGACTCTGTGTACATATTTCAGAGAATTTATGATGATGTAAGGGGAAAAATATTCCATCTCATTTTCACTAAACTCTAACTGAAATTTAGCATTTCCTCCAGTTATGAATGTAGGCAACAAAATCTTATTCTGAGAAGGGGTCCAAAGGTTTCATCAAGGCTGCCTAAGGGGCCCATGATAATAAAAAGCTTAAGAACATTTGTTCTAAAGGAATAAGATAGGAGAAGCAGGGGGAAAGCATTCCTCTGGTTCTTATGCCAGGGTTTCAGCCTTTTTTTAAAAAAAGGTTTGGGAAAAGCTTATGTGTTTTAAGGTTCGAGAGGGGGAAAAACATGACAGCACCCACTTTTCCCTTTGGAAGAGATAGTAAAGGATTTCCACTGGAGGTGGCTGAGATCATAACTGGGAAGAATTTATTGGAGACTCCCATGGAGCAGAACAGTATTTGGTGGAGACCATGCAACCAGAAGAGCAGCATCTCCAGACACAGGTCCAGTGGAAACTGTGTCATATTATCCCCAGAAAACATTTCTCTAAGCCTTTAGTATCAGAGGTCTGAGCTATCCCTCTACTTGTGGGTACTGGCCACATGAATTCCACCATAGGCAATGCTGGGCCTGGAGACAGAAAGACCTAAGTTTAAATCTAACCTCAGACATTTACTAGTTGCATGACCCTGGGCACTTCACTCAACCCTGTTTGCCTCAGTTTCCTCATCTATAAAATGAGCCGGAGAAGGAAGGAACTGGCAAACCGCTCCAACATCTTTGCCAAGAAAACCTCAAATGGGGTCATAGAGAATTGGACACGACTAGCTGACCAACAAAATTCCCTGCATGTTTGTGCTACTCCAGATGAGTTTATTACATGCATCCACTGCTCTCACTGATGACATATATATTTGTGGGGGAGTTTGCCCTAAGATTTTCTGAGGGAAATATTTTGTTGTCTACTTACTATGCCCTTTAATTAAATGCCTTTGCTTTGAACTAATTGTGTCTGACTAACCAATAAAAGTAAACAGCAGTAGGAGCTTGTAGGCTATGATTTTAGGAAATGCCTTCGGAGGAAGGACCTTGAATCTGGAGGAGGAAGAGAAGGGGAAGGGATAAAGCATTTATTAAATTACTCTATGTTAGGTATTATGTTAAATACTTTATAAATATTATCATTTTGCTGAGTCATTTTCAGTTGTGTCTGACTCATCATGATCTTTTCAGGGGTTTTCTTGGTGGAGATTCTAGACTGGTTTGCCATTTCCTTCTCTAGCTCATTTTACAGATGAGGAAACTGAGGCAAACGGGGTTCAATGACTTGCCCAGGGTCAAGCAGCTAGTAAGTTTCTGAGGCTGGATTTGAGCTCAGGTCTTCCTGACTTTAGACATGACACTCTATCCCCTGTGTCACCTCACTGCCCTATCTCCCTATTTTACAGTTGTGCAAACTGAGACAATGATTAAGTGACTTGCTTAGGGTCACACAGGTAGAAAATTTTTGAGGATGGATCTGTACGCAGATCTAGGCTCAGTGCTCAAGCCACTGTACCACATAGTTACATTAATCATTCCTTGGGTCAACTGTCTCTGTAAGGTGGAAAGATATCCCCTAGCATTACACTGGTTCATTCATTTGTGGATGATGTCCTTCCATGGATAGGACTACATTACTTAGTATGTAATATATATATATATGTATAGATAACATACATAAATATGTATATATGCATTCATATGTATGCACACATATATGTGAGGTACAAACATAATACCCTATTTAGGAATCAAATGTCAATATGTTCAAGCTGGGGCAGCTAGGTGCTGCAGTGGAAAGAACTCTGGCCCTGGGGTCAGGAAGACCTGAGTTCAAATCCAGCCTCAGACACTTCCTAGCTGTGTTAACCTGGGCAAGTCACTTAATCCTATTTGCCTTAGTTTCCTCATCTGTTAAATGAGCTAGAGGAAGAAATGGCAAACCACTCCAGTATCATTGTCAAGAAACCCCCAAATGAGGTCATGAAGAGTTGGACACAACTGAAAACGACTAAACAATATGTTTAAGCCAGAAATCCATGAGAAATTAAATCTGGGGGTCTAGGCAACAGCATGCTTTCTGAATTGATAAGCAGTGGATCCAAAACCAAGAATCTCCACACAGAGCAGGGCCAGGACAATGGCCAAGGAGGAGGACTGCTGCACACTGAATAGTGCCCATCACAAAGAGTCAGTCCTGAGTTGTCATTTTAGGTCAATGATGTTTTAGTCACATTTCCTTCCATATATTCCCCCTTACGAACTTAGCTGCCATTCCTTTCTCCCTTCTCCTCCATCCCCCAAAGCCCTGCGGCTGTGGCTGCCAGGGTAGCAGAGGGTTTCTACTGAGGATTTAAAAGAGCTTTTGATAATTTTCCACGTGTTCTCACATCTCTATGAAATAGTTATAATGCTCCGTTTACAGATGTGGAAACCAAGGCACAGAGGGATTGCATTTTTCCCAAGGTCACGGAGTGACCAGGAAGAGAGCCAGAACTGAAGCCTCCAATTCTTGGATGAATCCTGATCCCACTGATCGACCTCACCTCCCATTTCTAATCTTAGAATCATTCTGCCACATTGACTTATGTTCCATTCTTCTGCCTCACACAAAAGAGTTTTATCTCTGTGCCCAGCCTGTGACATTGAGCCAAACTGACTCAAGCAGTTACTGGGAATGTCTTTGGTGACTTCAATTGTGCTGGGTCACACCTTCAGCTTTTGGGGAGACTGCACAGATACAATGAGACTTTTCACAGGCTCCTTGAAACATTTCTGGGTTCACCTGGAAATAATCCTTGGCCCTCATGGAGCACTTTATACTTTTTTTATTCCCACCATCATATTCCCCTCTGCACTATAGCTATTTGTTTCTCTCTTATCTCTCCCACTGGAACCTAATCTCTTTCAGGGCAGGGATCAGGTATTTTTCACCTGTCTCCCTCAGTGCCCTGCATTTGTGATCTTTCTCCCTATTGCCTCCAGGACAGGGGTGGGGAACCTGCGGCTTCAAGACCACATGTGGCCCTCTAGGTCCCCAGGTGCAGCCCTTTGAGTGAATCCAAACTTCACAGAACAAATCCCCTTAAAAAGATTTGTTCCATAAAACTCGGACTCAGTCAAAAGACGGCACTCAAGGACCTAGAAGACCACGTGTGGCCTCAAGGCCACAGGTTTCCCACTCCTGCTCTAGGATCTAATAGAAATGCCTCAGCTCAGCATTTAAAGTTCCTAATAACCTGAATCCAATTCATCTTCCCATCCCTACTGCATCTTATATTCTCTCTCTATACACACCTGGCCTATCTGCTTCTCCTCATACATGAGACTTCGTCTCCTACCTTTTTGCCTTTGTCCTGGCTGTTCTCTGTGCCTGTAAGGTGCTCCCTCCTAATCTCAGTCTCAATACAACCAGTTTCCTTCAAGGCTCAGCTCCTGTGCCTTTCCTGACTTCTAGTGTCTTCCCCTCAAAATTACCTTATCTATGGATAGGTTATTTCCTCCAGCTCCCTTGTCATCCACATTGTCCAACACAGTGGCTAACATCTTGTCATTGCTCAATAAGTGCTTATTGATTGATTGATCGATGGGTATTAAATATGAATCGTTGGCTACACAAAGAGCCAAAACAATTATCAACAGAGGCTTTTGTAATAATGACATATAAGTCTGCTAGCACCTTACAAGACAAATTACAAGTAGTGCTATAGGGCTTGCATATGATTTGATTTACAGATGTGACCCTTGGCCTCAAGACAGAGAGAGCTAACTCATTCTCCTCTTCAGATTTAAAACTGGAATAAACTTCAGATGCTTCCAATCCAAGCCCCTGCTTTTACAGGTGAGGAAACTGAGGCCCAAAGAATTAAGTGATTTGCCCAAGGTTACACATACAGGAAGGAGCAGGGCCAGGATTCAAACCTGGGACCTCTGACCCCCAAATCTAGGCCTGGTTCCACGGCATGCATGTGTTTCTCCCTGAGTCTAACTCATACCAGAGAAGCCTCTCCTTTCTCTTGACCTCCTAATGTGGACCAGGTTATGTTTACAAAGGCATGACTCCCAGAAGTTTTCCAGCTTGGCCATCTGCCTGAGATGGTTATCTGGAATGGCAGCCATCCAACGGGGCACGCCAGCCCCGTGACCAGGAATGTCCATAGTAAGGACTGGGATGTGGGGGCCAAGAAGGGAACCGTTCCTGAGGAATCCAGCTCTGGCTACCTGACAGGCCCAGAAACCTGCTTGTCCCCTCCTCCAGCCCATAGCCCCAACTGAGGGGGAGACTTCTTCCCCTCCAAAGAGCCTCACCAGTGCACAAATAAGCAGCCCCTCAATCAGGAATGTGCAATCATTGTTTGAGGCTCTAATGGAATTCGAAACATTGTTATTGTAGTTGCTTAGAAAATGCTTTGCTTGCTTGTTTATCATATAGTGCAGGCTCGGGAATAATTTCCCGGGGGGATCTGGCCTGTATTCTGGACGGGGATGGCGTCTCTCGCCCAGCTTGGCCCATTCAGTGCGTGTCCTCCCAGCATCCTGTCTTAGAGAATGACCTTCTGTTCCCTACTTATTAAGCTATGAGTCTTGATTGAAATGACTGTCCTGTACAGGAAGGTTGTCTGTGATGCCTGGCAAGAGAAAACAGTCCTGATTTCTAGGAAGTTTCAGACACACAAGCACTCATGTGCCCTCTCTGTACTCTCTCCCCCCACATCCACTACTTCCCCCACCCCTGCCCCAAAGGCATACTCCTTTATCTTTAGAAAAAGTTAAGCTATTGGTATTCCCACCAGGAGCATGATAAGGAATTCCAAAAGGCATCAGGCAGACCAGAGGTTTGACAGGTGCAGGGAAACACAGTTGGGAGCCAGAGAGAATGAAATCAATCCATTTAGGGCGCAGGCTTCAGCCACACAGAATGCTGACCCAGTGGCCTGGCTGCCTTCCTCCTGGACCAGGAAGGAAGCAATGGTTTTCATTACAAATGACTATTTAAAATTTTCTTTAATTTAAACAATAATTAATTTCTAATTTTTGTAAAACAGGATTTACAGTCAACAATTTCAAGTCAATTTCATTTAATTCAATAATTTAACCTGCTAAAATACATAAAAATGTTTAAAAATAATAGCCTCCTTAAACTCTAAAATGAAGATATTGATATGATTTATTTTCAACTCTGGAAAGACTTTTTAAAAATAATATTTTTTGACTTTTGATGCCAAGACGGTGGAGCGAGGAAGGAACCCTCTGAAGCCTTCCGAGATTCTCCTCCAAACAACTGGAAAACTGCCTCAGAATTGATCTAGGAGCAGGAAAGCAACTTGGCAGGAAAGTCTGTCTCACTAGGGTGGGTGAGGAGTAAGGTCCACAAGCAGTGACAGTAGAAGCCAGCCTCATAGCAGGAGACTGGGCAGCAAGGCTACAAGCTTGGGGTAACCCACCCCTGCCCTCCTGTAAATCAACAGCCCCCTAGGCAAGTGAGAAGTCTGTGTAGCAACAAGACCCCACCACAATGACCCCTTCATCAACACAAACCACCAGTGAAGTCTTGACCCCATTTCTGACCAGTAACGAAGCCCCGCCCCAGGGCTATCCAACAGTAAAACACCACTTATGGGACCTGCCAGCAGAGAGACTCTATTTCTACAGCAACCCAGCAACATGGCCCCATCCCTGGGGCAGACCAGCAATAAGATCCTTCCTCCAGGGTCAGTCACCAGAAAACCTATGTCACCACAGCAGCTCAGAAGCAAGGCCCTACCCCTGGATTAAACCAGCAGTTAAACATCACACCCAGGGGAGGCCAACAAAGAGGCCCTAAAAGCCAGCAGACAAGCCTCCCCTACAGAGAACAAGCAGCTAAGCACTGAAAGCCAGTGAAAGCCATCCATAAGACCCAGAGCCCCAGCACAAAAAGCTTGAGACAGTGTCCAACTCTCACATAAAAACACCAAGTTGCAAAAAAGGGCAGAAAAATTAGTAAAAAACAAAAAAGAGCCTCACTATAGAAAGCTACTATGGTCATATGGAGGCTCAGGGCATAAACTTAGAAGAGAATAATAGTGTCAAAATAGCTACATGTGAAGCCTCAAATGAAAATGTAATTTGGTCTCAGGTCCAGAAAGAATTTTGGGAATAGCTTGAAAGGGATTTTTACAAACAAATTAGAGAAATAGAAGAAAAATTGGGAAAATAAATAAGAGTAATACAAGAGAATCATGAAAAAAAGTCAATAACATGGGAAAAGTTAGGCAAAAATTTACTGAGGAAAACACTTCCCTAAAAAATAGAATTGGCTAAATGAGAAAGGAAGTACAAAAGGTCACTGAAAAACAAATTTCTCAAAAATTATAATTTAACAAATGAAAACTAATGTCTCTATAAGACATTAAGATACAATAAAACAAAATCAAGGAAATAAAAATAATTGAAGAAAATGTGGGCTTTCTCAATGGAAAAATGACTGACCTAGAAAATAGATTCAGGAGAGATAATATAAGAATTATAGGACTATAACTGAAAGCCATGATTTAAATAAAAAAAATAAACGAAAAAGTTTGGACGACATCTTTCAGGAAATTATCAAAGAAAATTGCCTTTGATATGTTAGAAACCAGGGACAAAATAGAAATTGAAAGAATCCACCAATCACCACCTGAAGGAGATCCCAAAGTGAAAACTTCCAGGAACATCATAGCCAAATTGCAGAACTCACAGATCAAGGAGAAAGTATTATAAGCAGCCAAAAGTAACAATTCAAATATCATGTAGCTATGATCAGGATTACAGGGGATTTGGCAGATTTCACATTAAAGAACTGGAGGGCTTATAATATGATATACTTGGAAGACAAAGGAATTAGGATTACAACCAAGAATCACCTACCCAGCAAAACTGAATAAAATCTTTCAGAGAAAAAAAGGATATTTAATAAAATAGAGTTTTCACACATTTCTAATTTAAAGGTCAAAGCTGAATAAAAATTTTTTACCTCCAAACATAAGACTCAAGGGGAACATAAAAAGGTAAAGAAGAAATAAGAAAGAGAAAACAAAGGAAATTCAATAAGGTTAAATTATTTATACTTCTATATAGCAAGATAGTATTTGTAACTCTTAACAACTTTATTACTATAAGAGCAATTAGGAGTATATGTAGACAAAGGGTGTGGATATAACATGACTTTGTTGGGATGATACCCCAAAATACAAAATAATGAGGTAAGAATAAAATTACACTGGAAAAAGGATGGGGGAGATTGAATGGGGTAAATTATCCCACATAAAAGAGGCATAAAAGAGCTATTATGGAGGGGAAGGTGGTGGTGGTGGTAAAGCTTAAACTTTGTTCTCATTTAAATTGGCTCAAAGAAGGAATTACATACACACTCAGTTGGATATAGATATCTATCTTGTCCTATGAGGAAGTGGGATAATAGAAGGGGGAGAAGGGACTGATGAAAATGTGGGTATATTGGGGAAGGTGGTGATCAGAAGTAAAATACTTGTGAGCAAGGAAAGGGTGGGACTAGGAGAGAGAGGGGATAAACAAGCAAAAAATAGCATGGAGGGGAAATTCACAGTTAGCTATCATAACTATAACTATGAATGGGATGAGCTCACCCATAAATCAGAAGCAGATAACAGAATGGATTGAAAACCAGAAACCTACAATATATTGTTTGCAAAAAACACATTTGAAGAAGACAGAGACACACACACACATAGGGTAAAGGTAAGAGGCTGGAGCAGAATCTGTTATGCTTCAGCTGAAGCAAAGAAAGCAGGGGTAGCAATCATGATCTTAGATAAAGCAAAAGCAAAACCAGATCTAATTAAAAGAGATAAAGAAGGAAACTACATTATGATGAAAGGTACCATAGACAATGAAGTCATATCAACGCTAAACATATATGCACCAAATGGTACAGCATGTAAATCGTTTTTGTTTTGTTTTGTTTTTTTGCTTTGTGGAGGGTAATTGGGGTTAAGCAACTTGCCCAAGGTCACACAGCTAGTTTTTGTATGTGTGTATGTGTGTGTGTGTGTGTGTTAAGTGTCTGAGCCTGGATTTGAACTCAGATCCTCCTGACTGCACGGCCAGTGCTCTATTCACTGTGCCACCTAGCCACCCCTAGCATGGAAATTTTTGAAGAAGTTTAATGAGTTACAGGAGGAAGTAGCAAATAAAACTCTACTAGTAGGGGATCTCAAATTTGCCCTCTCAGAATTAGACAAATTAACCCCAAAAAAAAAAGTTAGAGAGGTGAATAAAATTCTGAAAAAGTAGATATGATAGATCCCTGGAGAAAAAGGAATGGGAATAGAGAGGAATATACCTTTCTCTTAGCAGTGCACAGCACCTGCACAGAATCTTGACCATGTATTAGGGCATAATAAAAATGAAAATAAAAACCTCACAACCAAATGCAGAAAAGCAGAAATAGTAAATGAATCTTTTCAGACCACAATGCAATAAAAATTACATTCAGTGATGGACAATGGAAAGAGAGATAAAAATTAAATTTAAATTAAATAATTTAATTCTAAAAATCAGGTGTGTCAAAGAACAAATCACAGAAACAATTGATAATTTCATTAACAATGTGACAACATACCAAAATTTATGTCATGTAGCCAAAGTGATACTTCAGGGAAAATTTATATCTCTAATTGTTTACATCAATAAAATAGAGAAAAAGCAGATCTGTGAATTGGGCATGCAAGTAAAAAAACTAAAAAAGAACAAATTAACAATTTTCAAACACCAAATTATCAATCCTAAAAATCAAAGGAATTAATAAGTTTGAAAGTGAGAAAGCTGTTGAACTAATAGATAAAACTAAAAGCTGGTTTTATGAAAAACAACAACAACAATAAAATAGATAAACCATTGGTTAATTTGATTTAAAAAAAGGAAAGAAGAAAACCAAGTTACTAGTATAAAAAAATGAAATGGGTCAATTAACCACCAATGAAGAGAAAATTAAGACAATTGTTAGGACCTATTTGCCCAATTATATGCCAATAAATTTGACCATCTTAATGGAATGGTTGAATATATAAATATAAATATAATAAAATAGAAATCATCCAGATTATCAGAAGAAGAAATAAAATACTTAAACAATCCAGTCCTAGAAAAAAGATATTGAACAAGTCATCATTGAACTTCCTAAGCAAAAGTCCCTAGGACCAGATTGATTCACAAGGAAATTCTACCAAACATTCAAGTAACAATTAATCCCAATACTATATAAAGTATTTGGAAAAATAGGCAAAGAAAGAGCCCTACCAAATTTCTTTTATGACCAAATATGGTGCTGATATCCAAAACAGGAGGAGTCAAAACAGAGAAATAAATATGTAGACCAATTTCCCTAATAAATATTATTGCAAAATTTTAATATAAAATACTAACTAAGAGATTGCAGCAATATATCACAAGCACCATAAACTGGTCTAATATTAGGAAAACTAACAGTATAACTGACCATGTCAATAACAAAACCAGCAGAAATCATATACTTTCCTAATTAAAAAAAACACTAGAAAGCATAAGAATAAATGGAGCTTACCTTAAAATGATAAGTACTCTTTACCTAAAACCATCAGAAAACATTATCTGCAATGGGAATAAGTTAAAAGCCTTCCTATTACAAGTAAGGGTATGTAATGGTAATGGGAATTTGAAGATCTTTCCTGCCTCTTAATAAGCCTAGGGGAATTTGAAGACCTTTCCTGTTTGAAAATAAACTCTGCCTCCTAATAGGCTGAATGTAGTCACGTGGAGCCTGTGGTGGGAAGAATTTGCGGAAGGGTGGAGCAGAACCTACAGGAAACTGGGAGTCAGAGCCAGAGAGACAGTAGGAGAGAGGAGCTCAGGCAAGGAGTTAGTCAGGTTTGTGAGTAAATATTGATCTTATATTGGTTTGTAGGAAGGCTAAAGGATGTTGTGACTCTCTGTGTTGTTATAGCTTATCAATGTTTTTGCTACTATGATGGAATCAGATTACTGGTTTTGGGATTTGGTTTTCTGGTGTCTGAATAAATGTTTCACTTGTTTTTTTCATATGGAGAGTCAGCTATATTTTGTGATCAAGTACCATGAGGGAATATTTATAGTCATGTTTGGTGCTGTAAATATTGCATTGGTGCTACAGGGTGAATCAAGGATGCCCATGAGAACTTCTATTACTTAATATTGTACTAGAAATGTTATCTATAGCAATAAGAGAAGAAAAAGAAATTAAGGGAATTAGAATAGGCAGTAAGGAAATGAAACTATCACTCTTTGCAGATGATATGATGTTATACTTAGAAAAATTACTTGAAATTATTAACAACATTAACAAAGTTGCAGGATACAAAATGAAACCACATAAATCATCAGCATTTCTATATATTACCAACAAAGTCCTGCAATAAGAGAAAGAAGGAGAAAATCAATTTAAAATAACTATAAACAATATAAAACACTTGGGAGTCTACCTGCCAAGACAAACCCAGGAACTATATGAACATAATTAAAAAACACTTTTCATACATATAAAGTCAGATATAAATAATTGGAAAAATATCAGCTGCTCATAGGTAAACTCAGTTAATATAACAAAAATGACAATTCTATGTAAATTAATTTACTTATTCAGTGCCACACCAATCAAACTACCAAAAAAGTATTTTATAGAGCTAGAAAAATAATAACAAAATGCATCTGGAACAACAAAAGGTCCAAAATATCAAATGAATTAATGAAAAGAAATGCAAAGGAAGGTGACCTAACCATACCTGCAGCAATCATCAAAACTACTTGGTACAGGCTAAGAAATAGATTTGTGTATCACAGTAGTCAACGACAAACAGTAATTTACTGTTTGATCAGTCCAAAGACTCCATCTTCTGGGATATGAACTCACTATATGACAAAAACTGCTGGGAAAATTAGAAAACAGTATGGTAGAAACTAGACATAGACCAACATCTTACACTGTATATGAAAATAAAGTCAAAATAAGTATATGATTTAGACATAAAGGGTGAAACTATAAGAAAATTAGGAGAACAAGGTATAGTTGGCCTGTCAGATCTGTGGAGAAGGGAAGAATTCATGACTGAATAAGAGATAGAAAATACTATGAAATGAAAAATAGATTATTTTGATTACATTAAAAAGTTTTTGCACAAACAAAGCCAATGCAATGAGGCTTAGAAGGGAAGCAGAAAGCTGGGAAATAATTTTTATAGCTAATGTCTCTGATTAAGGCCTAATTTCTACATATGTGGAGAACTGAGTCAAATTTATGCGAACACAAGTCATTCCCTAATTAATAAATGGTTAAAGGATATGAACAGGCAGTTTTCAGATGAAGAAATTAAAGCTATCTATAGTCATATGAAAAAAAAGTGCTCTAAATTACTATTGATTAGAAAAATGAAAATTAAAACAACTCTGAGGTACCATATCACAACTGGTATCAGATTGATTAATATGACAAAACAGGAAAATGATAAATGTTGGAGATGTGGGAAAATTGGAACAGTAATGCATGGTTGGTGGAGTTGTGAATTGATCCAACCATTCTGGAGAGCAATTTGGAACTGCCCAAAGGGCTATAAAAATGTGTGTACTCTTTGACGCAGCAATACCACTTCTAGGACTGAATCCCTAGATCATACAAATGGGAAAAGGACCCACATGTACAAATATATTTATAGCAGCTCTACTTGGTAGCAAAGAATTGGAGATTGAGGGGATACCCTTCAGTTGGGGAATGACTGAACAAGTTGTGGTATATGAATGTAATGGAATACTATTGTTCCATAAGGAATGATGTATAGACAGATTTCAGAAAAACCTGCATGAACTGATGCTGAATGAAGTAAGAAGAACCAGGAGAACATTGTACACACTAACAGTGATAGTTTGCTATGTCTGACTTTGTTAGACTTAGCTCTTCTTAGCAATGCAATGATCTGACAATTACAAAAGACTCGTGATGAAAAATGCTATACAAATCCAGAGAAAGAACTATGGAGTCTGAATACAGATTGAAGCAAACTCTTTTCTCTCTTCTTTTGTTCTTTCTCATGGTTTTTCCCTTCAGTTCTGCTTCTTCTTTCACAACATGACTAATGTGGAAATATACTTAATTTGATTGTACATGTATAGCCTACATCAGATTGCATGTCATCTTGGGGAGGGAGGAAGAGAGGAAGGGGAAAAATTAGAACCAAAAATCTTATAAAAGTGAATGGTGAAAACTAAAAATAAGTAAATAAAAATGTTAAAGATTTTATACAAACAAAACCAATGCAAACAAAATTATAAGGAAAGTAAAAAATCAAGGGGGGGATTTTGCAATCAATATTCCTGATAAAGGCCTTATTTCTCAAATATGCAGAAAGCTGAGTCAAATTTATAAAAAATACAAGTCATTCTCCAATTAATAAATGGTCAAAGGCTATGAGTAGGCAATTTTCAGACAAAGAAATCAAAGCTATCTATAGTCATATTTTAAAAAAATGCTCTAAATACCAGAGAAATGCAGGTTAAAATAACTCTGAGGTACCACCTCATATCTATCAGAGTGGCTAATGTGACAAAAAAGGAGGATGTTTGATGTGGGAAAACTGGACTACTAATGCACTATTGGTGGAGTTGTGATCTGATCTAACCATTCTGAAGAGCAATTTGGAAGTACGCCCAAAGGGCTATAAAACTGTGCATGCCCTTTGACCTAGCAATACCACTGCTTGATCTTTTGCCCAAAGACATCCACAAAAAGGGGAAAGGACGTATTTGTACAAAAATATTTATAGCAGTTCTTTTTGTGGTGGCTAAGAATTGGAAATTGAAGGGATGCCCATCAATTGGGGAATGGCTAAACAAGCTGCAGTATAGGATTTTAATGGAATATTATTGTGCTATAAAAAATGATGTGTGGGATGATTTCAGAAAAACCTGAAAAGACTTACATGAACTGATATATAGTGAGGTGAACAGAGCCAGGAGAACATTGTACACAGTAACAGCAATACTCTTAGATGAAGAATTGTGAATGACTTGGCTATTCTCAGCAATACAATGATCTAAGACAATCCCAAAGGAATTTTATGCAGCAACCTAATTTTGACAATTTCTCCTGCACAGATTTTCTTTAACAACATCTTACAATTGGTACTATTGGACACATACTCAGGCAATTTATTAGCTAATCTGTCTTTGTTCCATGTGGTTGTCTCAAGCAAATTCTCAGCAAATTTCCATGATGTGACATGGAAATTGAATGGAACCCTACTATAAAGTCTACATCAAAAGTTTCTCTTTGAGAGATATTCTATATGTTACCACACAGAGAATGTGACAGCAGAGTATAGTCAGTCATGTGTTTACTAATCTCTCATATGCACCAAGAACTGTGCTAATCACTGGCAATACAAAGAAAGGCAAAAGACAATTCTTACCTTTGGAGAACTCACAATCTGATGGGAGAGACAACATGCAAACCACTAGGTAAAAACATACTGTATATAAGATAAATAAGAAATAATCAACAGAGGGAAGGCACTGGAATTAAGAGGGGATTTGGAAAGGTTTCCTGTAGAAGGTGGGATTTTAGCTGGGTCTTGAAGGAAGCCAGGAGAGTGAGGTGCAGGAGACAGAGAAGAAAAGGGAGAGTATTCCATGAATGAGGGAGAGCCAATGAAAGTGCCTGGAGCCAAGAAAGAGAGTATTGCGAAAAGGTCTGAAATAATGCAAGCAACCCAGATTTGCCACCCAGTTGTGAGACCTTGGGTAAGTCTTGAGTCACTCTACCTCCATGAATTCAGTTTCTTTATCTGCAAAATGAAAATAAATAACTGTATGACATCTAAGGCCCTTCCCATTTTTAAAGGTCTGTGAGAGGGAGGGCAGCAATGATGGGAGCTATGGAGTCATGGGATCTATACTACAGTAAAATGTTCTACCTCTTTAAAATAGTTTATGTTGAGTGTGTGTGTGTGTACATGTGTGCATATTTGTGTATATACTGTGATTAGAGGCTGAGTTGGAGAAGTAAATAGCAAACCACTCCAGTATCTTTGTCAAGAAAACCCCAGATGAGGTCACAAAGAGATGGACATGACCAAAAAGAGACCCAACAACAAAAATGGTGCAGCAGATAAAGACCTGAGTTCAAATTTGACCTCTGCAGTAACTCTAATTAAATCATTTAATCTCTGTCTGTTTCAGTTTCCACAACTGTAAAATGAAGATAATAATGACCTTGACTTCCCTTAGTTGTTATGAAGATCACATAAGATCATAATTGTAAAATGCTTAGCACAGTGTTTGGCATACAGTAAAAACAATATAAATGTTAGAGACAAAGAAAGCTATACATAATAACACTACCGAGAGCATCACCATTCCCAAGCCTTCCCCCTGCTTGGGTCTTCCCACAAATGAACGCTCATAGCTCGCTTCCTGCTTCCTCTCTCTCCCTCAGCTCTAACTGCTATCACTCTCATCTCTGACTGTTCTGATCAACTTCCTCTGGGTTCTGTTCCACCCTTCTTGCTCCAACCCTTCCTGCTCCACCCACTTGGCAAGCTCCTCCCACCATAGACTCATGTGACTCAGGCAGGTCACATGGACCTATTAATGGATGGGAAAGATTTTCCCATTTATATTACCATTACAGTATCTGAAGCTGGATTCAAACTCAGGTCTTCCTGACTCTAGGCCCAGCACTCTATCAACTCTGCTATCTTTTGCTTCCTGACAGGTCCTACCTGGACATAGAAAGAGATCAAGTACCTATCAGTGGTCTAAGGACCAGTATCACTAAGTCTTTAATAACTCCCTAACAGGTTGGTCACTTAGCCACAGATACAGACAACTACTTTCAGCAAGGTTCGGAGGATTTGTGATCAGCATAAGTGGAAAGATTCCTCACATCAAAGCATATATTGTATGTCTGATATATGATGTAATATACACAAAGCATTTTGTAAACCATGAAGTTTCATAGAAAATGAACTCTCTTTCCTCTGTGTATATATAAATACATGTTTGTACATATATTTATATCTGTGCATATATATATTTATAACACAAATATATACACACATATATATAGCTGCATTTATATAGACTATGCAAAATATGATCAAAATGTGAATTAATTTCTTGAATTTTCTATATCCCATGGAAATTCACATTTCCAAGGCAGAGGAAAAGAGAAAGTTATTTAAATGCTTGAAGGTCTACCAATGGGACTTTTGATGAGGCACTAGAAAACCTTCCTACTCAGTCCATACAAGATGAATGGACAATTACATATATATATGTATATATATATATATATATATATTAGAAAGATAGTATAGGTTACAGTTTTTATTTGATATGAGAAAGAAATATAACTTTGGTCAAATGACTCAGAAAAAATATGGAAGAGGATAAGTGTGCAGGGAGCCAGGTAGACGACAATTGATATGATAAATTTTTATAAATGTTTAAAATGATACGTAGAAGTTAAAACAGTGCAGATGAGAGTTTATTTGTTTCTGAGGTTAATTAAAAATACAAATTATGATTTCTCTATTTAGTCAGGCAGAACTAACCATAGAATCTTCTTTTATTTCCTGGACTACTTTAATTCTTTTTTTTGCATCCAGTTCTAATTGTTTGGACTGTAACTAGGGTGAGGTGACATGTCTTTTGTTCCAAGGTGTCAACATACAGATGATTTGCTTTTCTGGTGGTCTTTGTGTCACAGCCTCTGTACTCAAGTTCAACCAGCCTCCTTCTGTCCTGACCTTAGGCCACTGCCATGATGATCTTATAATAGCTTTGCTCTTCTCTTAGGCTGTGCCTATAATTCTTGTTCCTTCCCCCACACTGCCCCCTTTTATTGCTGGTACATATGTGTTGAGGGAGAGGAGTAACAGGAAGGAGGTCTTTAACTGGATCATGAATCTAGCAAAGTCTAGATTTTCTAGGGAACTGGCCACCTTTCTGTCCCTTCCTTCTTCCCCCAAATGAACTGATCCCATTCACCAGTTTTTAGTAATGGCTCTGCTCACTCCTAAACTCACCCTCCCCAATACCTTATCAAAACAAAACAAAACAAAACAAAACAAAAATGAAATCTCAAACCCTCAGGCAAAACTAAACTGCAAAATTAAATACGGAAAACATGCTGTTGTATATGCTGATATGTATTACAAATGTTGAATTACAAATGCTAAAAAAATAAAATCATTGACATCTGGAAATTCCAAGGTCTCTACTGCAATTAAATTAATAGAGTCACTTAATAAACCAAGTATGTGTGTGTGTATGTATGTATGTATGTGTATAAACCTGATTATGTGTATTTATATGTATATACACATTATATATAATATTTCATATAATATATACACATGTGTGTATTGGTGCATATATGTGTGTCTATATAGATACTGTGTATATATATGCATGTATACACCTGTGCAAATAAGTGTATACATCGCGTTTATTTTGTAATATAGATGTGTTTATACATATGCATACACATAAAGAAGGCTTATTAAGTGACTTAGTAAGTATATACACACACATATTTACATATTCACAGAGGTATTGGTGACATCTAGATATGTGTGGTCACCAGAGGTGTGTGTGTGTGTGTGTGTGCGTGTGTGTGTGTGTGTGTGTATGTGTGTGTGTGTGTGTGTGCATTTTCTCCCGAGGCATACATAGCAGATTGGTACTATTTCAAGTAAATTGATAGAGGTAAGTGTTTTTCCAAGAGAACTCCTTAAATATATCTCTCTGAATATATTGCAAGTCTGGGCAAAAAAAAAATAGACCCCAAATGTAGGAAAATCTAGGGAGTTTTGCTTGACTATGCATATTTATTTGGCAGTTAGGTGATATAATGGCTAGAGCTCCAGATTTGGATTCAGGAAGAACTGACTTCAAATCTAGCCTGAGACACTTCCTAGCTATGTGACACCAGACAAGTCACTTTATCTTGTTTTCCTCAGTTTCCTCCTCTTTAAAATGAGCTGGAGAAGGGAATGGTAAACAAGTGTCTTTGTCGAGAACACTCTGCATGGGGTCATGGAGAGTTAGACATGACTGAACAACAGCATGCATATTTATTACAAAAATTTTGTCTTTCTTTTTTGAAGGTGGGGAGCAGGAGCTAGGAATTGGGTTGCCCCTACCCCGCACTCCCCCCCAAAAAAGAAAGGAAAAGAAAAGAAAAAGGAGGGAATTTCATAATAAAACATGTTTTAGAAATATATAGAAGAGGACTGAAGGAAAGTCACAAGGCATCACAAACATACAAGACAACTTTGAAAGTTACAAGTTGAATTTCTTAAGAAGAAAAGAAAGCTATGTATAATAGAGATTCATAGTTTCATGTACAGCCCTCCATTTCTATTCAACTGTGCATATGGAAGTGCTGGATTTAGTTGATAGTTGCTAAATTCAAAATAAGTTAAAATTTTTAAAGTATATAAATAAGGAGAAAAAGGAAAGATCTGGGAAAGAGGAACATCATGGAATAGATCTTAAAGGGGAAGATAAAAGTTATGATAGTCATGAGAATAAGTAACTGTTCACACAGTAGTGGGGATTAATGAGAATCAAGCAACAATTTTATGCATTCATTTAACAACATATTTATCAAACATGTATTATTTTTGAGTGGTGAGTAATATCAATCCTAAATTTACAATAAGTTAACGTGGTAAAGAATTAAAAAAAAAAAGATAGTCCCTAATGTCACAGTTTACAATTCAATAGGGAAGGTTAAGATATACACAAATAACTATAAAACAGGGCAGAATGTAAAAACGCATGAGAGGGACAAAACACTGTGGAAATTCAGAGAAAGAAAGAGCTTGTCTGGGGAGAGCAGGGAAGGCTCTGCATAGAGGAGACGATATTTGGGTTGGATTCTGAAGCAAGAATAGGATCCTTTTTTTTTTTTGCAGGAAATGGAGAGTGAGTGTGGGTATTTATACTGCAGGTAGGTTCTTGTCTTCCTTTTAGCCTAGTGAGATGGAAAACACTAGAAGGAGGTGGTGGTGAGTAGGAGCGGGAAGCAACAATGCCTGTAAATATAGTAAGTTTGTGGGCTGAATAGAATTTGTATAATCTAATGACCTTTGAAAACAATTTGTGAAGTGGGTCTATAGGGTCATCAAGAGGGAAGGTAGAAGACCAAAAATATTGTAAATCATGGGTATGAATTTAAATTCTTGCCCTTGGAGCAAATTTCTGGGAAAGAACCCTTATTCAATACCTTAGTGAGAGATATAGGAATATTAAAAAAAAATTATTCTTTGTCTTCAAGAGGTTTATAATTTATTTGAAGAGATCAGGCAGTTCCATGAAAAAGAGAACTAGGAAGAATAGTTAAGAATTTAATTGAATGTTCATTTTTTAAAGATTCCATTTACCTAAAATGTATATATTAGTATATATTTATCACTTCCACATGGCAGGGGTTAGGGATGTGCTGCCCCTGCAATCTGCATAAAATTTTTTGGTTCTCCCTTTGTTCCAGAGAAGTCTGATTTTTTTCTTTTTCTTTTATGGGGTGTTTACTACAGTACCTTATTGTAAAATGTGGGCTGATATTATACAATACTATACATATATTTTATGCATTTCTGAGTTTCTGAACTTTTCCTGTCATCTGCTAGCCTTTGTATGTTGTCTGTGGCTTCCACAAAACTCCCCCTAAATTCCCATTTAATTTCTAATACTGACCCATGATCTTAGTGAAACTATAATAAGGAAAGTCATGATATGGAAGGAATGATTGCAGTATGCTCTCTCATTGCTCACTCTCTGAATGGTTTTTACTCCCACTTTTTATTGGAAACCTTTTTGGTGAATTGTAAAGATGTACTTATAAATCTTGCCTTAGGTGTTGGCTCACTCTCATAAGAATTGTTACCAAATAAATGGTACAGCCTAGTCCGATCCGGGATAAGAGGAAGGGGATCAGTTCAGGCTAGAGTTGTCAGAGAGGGTTCCATGAAGGAGCTAAGCCTTGAAAGATGGGTAGAATCTGGAAAGTTGGCTGGAAGAGTATGTACCCAGCACACCCCAGACATAAATGAGACTCTCTTGGATAGGCCATTACTTGTCAGTGTCTGGTTCAGCTCTGTTAAAAGAATTTTTTTCTCTGTGTGTTCCACACACACCCTGCCTTACATTTGTTCACTGTTCCACATTCTTCTGTGACTCCTGCTTTCTGTTAGACTTAATTATTTCTTTGACTCTGGTTTGCCATGACACAGATCACAAGTTGGACCATGCCATTTTCCCCCAGGAAGGTTTTCTTTTTGTGGACCTGTAATTGCCCCTAATGATTGGTAAGAAGTGGTCCCATCCCTGTAGGACATGGGCACTTGACCCTGTGTTTGTTGCAGCCTGATTCAAGTTAAAGAGGTATGTAACAAGGCTGACCAGAAACTCATGAACTGTTTTGGTGACATTAGCTCAATAAGGTATGAAGGGATTGTTGTCCATCCTTCATTTTCAAAGAGGACCAATGATTTTGCATTAGTCACAGGGAGTGCAGACACTAATGAAATCAATATATTCCAAATAGATACCAGTAATCTTTCTGTACCAGGAACACTGCTAACTATGGACTCCCTCATGGAGAGATCCAAGGAAATAGTGATGAACTCTGCAAAACCATGTCCCAGGAGTCCCATGCCTTTAGAACCTACTGCTCTCTAGCTTCTCATATCATTCTTTTCCATGACTCATATATGAGCACCTAGGGAGAGGTTTAACTTACGTTCTCCTCTTACCTCCTATTGTCATATATTTAGAATGGAAGAGGACCTTAGGGATTTTCTTGCCCTAACCTCTCATTTTAAAGATGAGGAAACTGAAGCCTTGGGAAGTTCAGCAAGTTTCCCAAGGTCCTAAATGTCATAATGAATAGAATGGCTGGGATTTTAACCCAGATCTTCTGACTTCACACACAGAGTTCTTCCCATTCAACTAGATTGCCTTCTGTGGCGTTAAGTTGAATAGGAGTAAGTTTTTGGAGTTGAATCCTGGGATGCAAGGAGTACCAGGGCATAGAACCCAGAGGACATCATCATCATCATTCCCTCAACAAGCAGAATACTTGAAAATATTTTGGCCAGGAACAAAAATAAGTGAGGGTGAGGACAATTTAACCACAGGTTGTTATTGTTCAGTTATTGTTCACTGTAACAGTTCTGTCCAGCTCTCCATGACCCCATTTGGAGTTGCCTCGGCAAAGATACTGGAGTGGTTTGTCATTTCCTTCTCCTTCTTCCTGCTCATTTTATAGATGAGGAAACTGAGGTAAACAAAGTTAAGTGACTTGCCCAGGGTCACACAGCTAGTAAGAGTCTGAAGCTAGGTTTGAATTCAGGAAGGTGAGTCTTCCTGACTCCAGCCCTGCGCTCTATTGGCTACACAACCTATCAGTGCCTTGACCAGAGGGATAGTCCTACTTAAGAGGGGGTGGTTGGGTCCTTGCCTCAACAATGGAATTCTAGGGGCAGTTACCTGGGGGCTGTTACCTCTCCAGGAAGAGGGCACCTCATGCCTGTTATTGCCCATGGAGACAAAGCCTTATTTGCTTAATACTGTCATAGCTTTGTAGATAAGTGTTCTGGCTGTGCTCATAATAGGAATTTCTTGTGTTAAGCAGCTCCAACAGCCCATATGTTTCATGGTGCTTAGATTATTGAACAGAACTGACCCTCATGCTTGCCAAGGAGACGTCTCTTACTAATCCCAGCTGTCACTCTTGAGCTTTTTATTTTGCTGTCTCTCAGTACTCACATTTGTACCTCACCACCACTTCTTGGTCTTTATATTGCCTTAGAGTGACTGGACCTATGATTTCATTGATAGAGGGAATTCTTGGGTGAGGAAAATCCCTCTACCTATTCAGTTTGGCATTTTTTCCATAACTTTTGGTCTTAGAGATTTGGCTAGAGTATTGTGAGATTAAGGGGCTTTTACCTAGGGTCAGAGAATGAGCATATGTCAAAGGTGAGATTTGAACTCAGGTCTTCCTGGCTCTGAGGCCAGCTCTCTATTATGCCATGTTGTCACTCATATATTCCCTTGTAAATATTAAAAAATGATTTTTATTGTTTTTGTTTTCATATGGTCTATATCTCCACCTGTACATTCCTTCCCTTTCCCCTGGCCAGGAAACCATTCCTTACAACTCATTTTTTTTTAAAGATAGAGTAATAAAAGATGAAAAAATCAGGAAAATCAATCAACATATTGGGAAAAATATGATATTATATGCAACACCTCACACCTGTGGATACCAACTCTGCAAAAAAACAGGGGGGCAGGACGTAAAGATGTAATTTCATGCATCTTCTTACATACCATGCTTATTTTTTATAATTTCACAACATTAATTTTTGATTGTTTGGTAGTTATTGTTCTTTCCACTTACATTTTTTTTGGTAATTGTGTATATAATTTCCTTTTTATTTTACGTTGTATCAGTTCTTGTAAATTGTTCTATGCTTTTCTGTATCCATTAAGCTTGCCATTACTTTTAGCACAATAATAGTCAATTACATTCACATATATCACACTTTGTCTAGGCATTCCCCAATTGATGGGCATCTATTTTGTTTCCACTTTTTTGCTCCCACAAAAGTGCTGCTACAAGTATTTTGGGGTGTGTGTATGTATGTATGTATGTGTATATATGCACATACACACATTATATATATATATATATATTCGTTCCTTTTTTGGTCAACCACCCTCTTAGGGTATATGCCTGGCAGTGGAATCTCTGGGTTAAAGGGTGTAAATATTTTAGTAATTTGATTTTCATAATTCCAAATTGCTTTCCAGAATGGTTTGGCAAATTGACAGTTCCACCAACAATGCATCAGTGTGCCTGTCTTTTCATCATCCCTCCAGCATTAGTTATTCCTACCTTTTTGTCATCATTTTCAATTTGATGGTTGTAAGGCAAGACCCCAGATTTGTTTTGATTTAAATTTATTTTATTATTAGTAATTTGGAGCATCCTTTCATTTGGTAAATACCTTGAAATTTTTTTTGTAAACATCTACTAGTGAATGACATTTAGTATTATATAATTTTGTTAGTTTTCTATATGTCTTAGATATCAAAACCTGTTCAGAGATATTTGATACAAAAAATTTTCCCAGGTGAACTGTTACTCTTCTTATCCTAAATATGTTAATTTTGCATGTCCAAAACCTTTTAAATTTCATGCAATTAAACTTATCTCTTTAATCTTTTTTTGTAATTGCCTTTATCCCTTGTTTGGTTAATACTTCAACCTGCTACAAACATCTGTCTATATATATTTGTGGTATGTGTGTGTATAATCTGTTCCCTTAACAGACACATATGTATATATGCATATATATATTTATATAGACTTATATTTAGGCCATGTATTTGCTTTAAATTTATCTGCTTATTTATTTATTGCTTTTTGGAGGGCAATTGGGGTTAAGTGACTTGCCCAAGGTCAAAGGCTAATTTTTGTGTTGTGTCTGAAGCTGGATTTGAACTCAGGTCCTCCTGACCCCAGGGCCAGTGCTCTATTCACTCACTTTAAATTTATTGTGATAAGATGTTAATCTAAGCCTAATTTCTGCTAGACTTCTTTTTGCTTTTCCTACAAGTTCTTATTAACATTAGCATTAGGAAACCAATATAATTGATCATATTAAAAAAAAAATCCAAACTACATGAGTATCTCAATAGTTGGCACCAAAATGCCTTTGAAGAAGAAAAGCATTTATTTATGTTAAAAATTCTACCAAGTATAGGCAAGAAGGTTTTTTTTTACCTTGATAAACCAAATTTAAGCATTAAATGAAATGGGAAACACTAGAGGTTTTTCCAATCAATACAAGAGTATACATACACACATAGATGTATATACACATATGTACATCTATGTATGTATACATACACTCATATAGTATAGCAAAGATGTCACCTTTTCCTACTATTTTAAAAATATTGTTTTATAGCAATAATAATAAGAAAAGAAAGAAACTAAAAGAATTAAGTTTGGTAATTGAGAGATAAAACTATTCTTATCAATTGATTTACTTAGAAAATTGCAGAGAAGCAGCAAGGAAACTAATTGTGACAATAGCTTCAGTAAAGTTACAGGCTAAAAATATCCAGGAAAATCAATAGTATTTTTATATAAAAACAGCAAAACACAGTATCAATAAAATAATAGAAAAAGGAGTCTCATTGAAATAGCTATAAAATGCATTAAATATATGAGAATCAATTTACCAAAACACATCCAATTCTGGTATAGATTCAATTATAGAATATTTCTTAAGGAAATAAACAATAAAAATTACAAACCACAGTTAATTTACAGATTTAGTGCTAGATAACTCCCAAAGATTTACTTTATGGAGCTATTTTGTTGTTGCTGAATGTCTGACTCTTCGTGACCCCATTTGGAGTTTTCTTGGCAAAGATACTGGAGTCATTTGCTATTTTCTTCTCCAGATCATTTTACAGATGATGAAACTGAGGCAAACAGGGTAAAGTGACTTGCCCAGGGTCTAACAGCTATTAAGTATCTGAAGCTAGATTTGAACTCAGAGAGCTGAGTCTTCTTAACTCCAGGCCTGAATCTCTATGTACTGTACCACCTATTTACCCTATAGTATAGTTTTCTTCCTTCCTTCCTTCCTTCCTTCCTTCCTTCCTTCCTTCCTTCCTT
>NW_027186345.1:964752-971648 GCF_028583685.1 Petaurus breviceps papuanus | reverse complement strand
TCTTTCTTTCTTTCTTTCTTTCTTTCTTTCTTTCTTTCTTTCTTTCTGCTATATATACTATATAGTATCTATATACTATATATAATGTACCATATGCACATACACACACTATATACTATATATGTATATAATATATACCATACACACACACACACACACGAGATTCCAAAGGGTTTGTTTGTTTGTTTATGGGCAAATAGGTAATAAAGGAAAAAAGGGAAAAAAAGAAATTTACATGATAACTTTATTATATATTTAATAGGAATAGAAAGTTGTACATAATAGATTTGCAGTTTCATGTGCAATCATCTTTTTTATACAATGTTATGAAATTGCTTGTTTTACTTCATAAATTAAAAATAAAATAAATAAAATTTTAAAAATAGAAAGGACACTTTCAACTGGGCAAAATAGCCAGCTCACAACAACTCCAAAGGGTAGAAAGTGAAAATATTATTGTCCCCATCTTAGAGGTGAGAAAACTGAGTCTTAGAGAAGGGAGTTGAGTAGCCCAAGATCCCGGGGTTAGTGGGTGGCACATGGGAGTGTCTAGTCCATTCTTGTCATTCCAAGTCCCCAGTCTTTCCACTCTGCCTTTGTCTTTAAGGAGTTCCTACGGCACACTGCGATCTAACAAATGCCACTTGAAGTCTTTGGCTATAGAACAGAGAGTCCCAGAACAAAGCATGTTATGAGGTTTTGTCTCCGTTAGAGGAGATAGCGAATCACAGGCACAGACTCTAGTGCCCATATTGTTTGCACTCTGATAATAAGGAAAGAAAACACAGTTGTGTATTTTGGTTAGTTTTGGTACGCACAGTTCAGGTTAGGAAATTCCCTCCAAGTTTGGCTCCTTACTCAGCGTTTCCTTTTTTTTTTTTTTAAAGTGTTTCAGTGTTTAAAACACCAGCAGTCCTTGATCAGGGGCAATAACAAAGAATTGAACATCCTGGAACTTGGAACATTCCAGGGCCTCAGCATCACAGCCCTTACTGTAATAAGGAAGATAACAATATGACCAAAAACCTTGTTTTGCCTTGTAAGGCTCCGTGGAGACCCAGAAAGAAAAAGCAGAGTTGATTTTCCATTTAGGGTCAAAGCCAATAATTCAGTGGGATTTGGTGTTTAAAAATAGACACATTTGTGTAAGTGGTCGCAGCTGGCAAAAGTCTAGCTTGTGGGCCTCAGGGCAATCTCTTGCTAATCTCTTTGGCATTTGGCTGGTGGGCCTCACCAAGGAGATTTAGCTGCCTCCTGCCTTGGGCTTCCTGGAACAGAGATCATCAATTACCCAGGGCTGCTTGGAACCCAGTTGCTTGTTTGTGTGTGGTTTCAGCTTAATAATTGGAATTCCTATAGCACTTAAATATTAAAAAAAAACACTTCCCTCACAAAGACAACTATAGATAGTATTATTATTCACATTTTGCCGATGAGGAGCTTTAAAGACCTTCAGTGCCTTGCTAGGAGTCAGGATTTGAAAGCAGATTCAAAATCAGGTCTTTTGTCTTTCTATTCCATCTTACCACTGTTCCATCCTACCTTATAGTCACCTGTACAGGCTTTCTTCTGATTTACTCAGATGAAGGCCATACACTACCAGACAAACTTAAAAAGCTCATAGTGTAGCAAATATTATAAAGCTAGGAAGTTAAGAAATTTTCCTTTCTGGTGATCTTTGAGATGGATGAGTCCCTTTCCTGATCAGAAAGGTGAAGAGGAAGAAATATGTTTGACCATTTTAAAATGACTAATCCTCTTTTGATGCTCAACCATAATCCAACTATCAGAGCTTTTTAAATTAGTGCCCCATCTCTCCCTCCCTCCTCTCTCTCCTGAAGAAGTCCCTCTGTTCACTGGGGCCTACAAGCACTCAAGCCTGGAGCATCAAGACCAAGTTTTGATGCTACCAAGTATTCACATACAATTCCTAGTTTAAAACTGGAGTGTTTAATGTGTACAAGAAGATGAAGAAATTATTTATTAAATATTGTAATCAGGCAATTTTCTATAATATGCTTTCATATGAGTGTCAAATTCCATCCAACCCAGTCCAAAAGGACCGCCCAAATCTAGCTGCTGCACAGGTGTATTGTATTTTTGCTTAATGGGAAAATGTTTCCCATCCATTAATAGGTGCAGGGGACCTGTTTGAGTCACATGGAAGCCTGAGTCACATGAATCTGTGGTAGGAGGAGTTTGCTGAATGGGTGGAACAGGAAGAGTGGAGCAAGAAGGGAGGAGTAGAGTCCAGAGAAAGTTGGTCAGAGCAGTTAGAGCTGAGGGAGAGGGAGGAAGCAGGCAATCAGAGCTGTGTGTTTGTTTGTGGGAAGGCCCTAGTAGGGGGAAGGCTTGGGGATGGCAGTACCCCCTGCATACTTATTGTATATACATTTCTTTGTTGCCATGATGGATTCAGCTTTCTGGTGTTTGAATAAACATTTTGGTTCTATCTTCCATGTGGGGAGTTTGTTATATTTTGTGATTCAGAATTACACTGGCATATTCTTAGCTGCTGTAGGTGCTGTGAATGTTGTGTTGGTGCTACAATAGGGCAGCGCAGTTCAATGGAGGGAGCACTACTGGGAGTCAGAATACCTGGATTCAAAACCTACCTAAGTCTGCCATTTATTAGCTATATGTTCTTGGGCGGGTCATGGGATTGTTGTCTTTAGAACTGATAAGGAACCTAGAGATCCAAACCCTTCATTAAGCAGATGGGTAAAGCAAGCATGATACAGTGGAAAGGGCACTGATTTTGGAATTAGAGGATTTAGGTTCAAATCCTGCCTCTAAAGGTTCCTATTTGTGTGGGATCTTGGGTAAATCACTTAACTTCTCTGGGCCTCTCTGTAGATAGATAGATATAGAGATAAAGACACAGACAGACAGACAGATAGATAGATAGATAGATAGATAGATAGATAGATAGATACACACACATACATATGAGAGAGAGAGAGAGAGAGTGATCCATTTTTCCCACTCCCTCATATCTCCCCAAGTAGATGGATCATAAGATCTTAACTAGAAGAGAACTTGGAGGCCCTCTAAGTCCAACTTCCTCATTTTACAGATGAGGAAACTGAGGCCCAGGGAGGACCAAGGTCACATATGTAATAAACATCAGGGATCTGATTTGAACTCAAGCCCTCTGACTCCAGAGTCAGTGTTTTTTTTTTTCCCCCCTAAGGACTTAATGCATGATCCTTTGAGCCCACAAGAAGTGACTTGCCCAAGGATGTAAATAATAAATGACAGAACCATTAGGTCATGTTGCTTTTTTTTATAAGTCATTTGAAATCACTAGAGCTTCCTCATATGCTTGTTGAGAGGGTCCAGTTACAATAACAACCTACATTTATATAACACTTCATAGCCTTTGGCATTATTATTACTGAAATCTTATGCACAGGGTATATAACATCAGAACACTATTGACTATCATGGAGCAAGCCTCTTTGTACAGAGATTTGTGTGATTACGGGACTTCACCAATATTATATTTTGCCAATTTGTTTGACCATTTCCTATTTCCAGTTACACAAGAGGAACATACACAAATAGTGGAATTTTATGCAGTAAAGGTCCTACCTTGCCCTCAGGACCTAATGACTTTCTGTTTTGGGGCATCCCTATGGTTTCTTCCCAAAGTGAGCAACCATTGGAATAATCATTTGATGATTGCTTTCCAGAACACCCTCTGAGCTAACATCCTTTCAAGATGTCCAAGAGAGCCATATGCTGGCATTTGGTACAAACTGGAAGGCCTGGTGGCTAATTGGTGCCCTGAAGAATGAGTACTTTTCAACTGTAATAACAGCTCTGTTTTAAAAGCATTTTGTTTTAAGAAATAAAATCTGGGACCATGACATTTTGCAGTGTTCCCAAAACATTGACCAAATAGAAGTCTGATTTCTGTCTGCTAAATGATGGTCTCTGTCTGGTCTTCTTTTTACCCTGTCTATCTCTCTTTTGCCCACTGACGTGAGAGAACATTGAAGCAGACCCCCCCCCCCCCCAGCACTCCATATCTTTTCAGTGTTTATGTATTTATCTCTAAAACTTTGGGTAGGTCTAGTTAAGAACCTAGAAATAGAGGCAAAAAACCTGATGAAGTCACTCAAGAGTTCTATTTCTACTGCCAGGAGAGGATTAATTTCTTACCTAATATTTTCCAGGGATTTTATTTTTATTAAATCTTAGTGGATTTTAAGATGAAGCATCCACTCCTTTCCTTGGAAGACTATTCCATGATCTAACTGGGTTCTTCATTCGCCAAGTTCCCCAGAATGTTTATCCAAAAAAGTCTTTGCTCAGCTTTCACAGCTTGCTTATACTTATTTATACTCATCAGAATAATTATAAAAGAAAAAAAATCCTCTCCCAAAATGCCCCAGTCAACATCATATGATAGTGTATAAAAATGATCATAATAATATTGACACATATATTTCTTCTAAAGTTGATATTGATTTTTTAAATTAAAAATGCTTTTGATATTCATAATGAAACTTAAGAAAATAAAGGCAATTTAAGATGGATATTAGATTCAATGCCAGAAGGTACTTTAGAGGACATCCAACACCTTTATTTTACTGATGAGGAAACTAGGGCCAAGACCAGTAAACTGATTGTAAATTCAGCTTTTTCCACTGTACTACTCTCAGTACTCTTACCCATCACCTCTACTTTTAGGAACACATGGTTTCTTTCTTGACTTAACTCAAATGCTACTTTCTGAAGGAGGATCTTCCTAGTCTCTCCAATTACTAATGCTTTTCTCTTCAACATTATCTTTTATCTGATTTGAATTCTCTTTTGCATATGGAGAATCAAGGGAAGGAGAAGGGAATAAACATTTTTTATTGTTTTTCAGTTGTTTTCAGTCATGTCTGACTTTTTGTGAACCCATTTTGGGTTTTAGCAAAGATACTGGAGTAGTTTACCATTTCCTTCTCCAGCTCATTTTATAGATGAGAAAATTGAGACAAAGAGAGTTAAGTGACTTGCCCAAGTTCGCACAGCTAGTAAGTGTCTGAGACCAGATTTGAACTCAGGAAGATCAGTCTTCCTGACTTCAGGCCTTGTACTCTGGGTACTGTGCCACCTCATTGCCTTTCAGCCATTTATATAATGCCTATTATGTGACAGGTATTATGCTAAACACTTAACAAATTTTATCTCATTTAATCCTTACAATACTGTGAGGAAGGCGCTATTATTATCTCCATCTTACAGTTGAGAAAACTGAAGCAAACAGGAGTTAAATGACTTGCCTAGGGTCATACAGCTAGCAAGTTTCTGAGGCTATGTTTGAACTCAGGTCTTCCTGAATCCAGACCCAGCTCTCTATCCACTGTGCCACCTAGCTGCATGTGTGTGTGTGCATGTGTGTGTGTGTGTGAATATGTGTGTGAATAAAATCTCTCCCATTTCAAGGTAAGCTCCTTGATGGCAAGGATTATTCTGATTTTGTCTTTGCCTAAGATAGTATTTCAAACAGTATAAGCACCTCATAAATCCTTTTGAATTCATCATCTGGTCGGACTTTTCTATTTTCTAGATTAGCAAATGAAAGTTATTGACATTTTATGGTATTTGACATATGCTATCTTATATAAGTCTCACAATAGGGACTACAGGTACACCAAAGGATTTTGAGTCAAGGCTCAGACAATGATCTGGGGCACTCATCTCTCAAAGCAGTCCCAGACTGGGGCTCCAAGAGGCCTTTGCATGAGTTTAATGACATTTGGCCAGTGACTCCTGATGCCAAAATCAGAGAAGACAAGAATCTTATTTCCCATGTCTCATAGGAGGGCCTGGGTCAACTCCTAGAGCTTCAACCTCTCCATTATACCAGGATAACTGGGCCAGATGGGACAGTGGAAGTGTGGTGCACTGTCGTGGATAGTGAAGGCCCAAAGAAACCACAGTAACCCGTTGAGAAGCAGATGGCAGTTCTAGAGATGATTCAGGCACCTGACTACCTCCAGATTTGGGGGATAGCTCTTCTATCCTGAATTCATTCCTAAGATGATGATTCCAGTCTTGGTAGCCCAAGATGATGACTCTTAGAGGACCCTATCCCTCCCCTCCTTGCCCCATTCATTGCCACCTGGAGTTCCTGACTTCATTAGCTGGCTCAGCTGCTCTGCCTGCCACATTGTGTGTAATCAGGGGTTGGGGGGTGTAGCAGCAAGCACCCCGGGCATCCTCAGGGTTTGCCGCCAATACAGGTTCTTGGATCTGCTTTGTTAAAGGAAAGCAACTCAAAATGGGTTAACAAGCTTACTTTAATCAGTCAGACATATATCGTTTACCTTGTTCAGGAGAAAAGGTCAGCACCCTGAACCTCAAAGTATACAGGCATAATTATCAAGACAGAAACATCAAGTAGACAGATTTCCAAACTGTCCAACCATTACATCCATACCCAGTCAACATCTGGGTTTCCACATTCTGGGTTTTTCAAAGCCGGGGGACTCTCAACAACGGCTTCCCAGAATTCAGATCAAATCACAGAACACTTCTCAAAGTGAGTCCCAAAACAAAGCTACACATCAGGGCTTATATAGCCTTCTCCTGGCTCAGAGAATGTAACAACCTTATTGACTCACTGGCCAATCAAGAAGTATCTACTGAAAAACAAGCCTCCCACCCCAGGCTTCAGGTGCACATTAGCCTAGGGGCAGGGAAGATCTTTAAAATTTACATTCTTATTACAGGGGGAGAGGAAATGGCTGTGACAGGTAAAGAAAAACTCTCCACTCTTCTCCCCTTGCCCTTGCTGTCCCCCAAATAAAATAGTTAAGCTAATATATGTGTATATATGCCCATTTGATAATCTATCTATCTATCTATCTATCTATCTATCTATCTATCTATCTATC
>NW_027186345.1:952959-964742 GCF_028583685.1 Petaurus breviceps papuanus | reverse complement strand
ATCTATCTATCTATCTATCTATCTATCTATCTATCTATCTATCTATCTATCTATCTACCTCCATTTTATAGCTGAGGAAACTGTGGGTCCATTACAGAGTCAGAATCTGAATCAGGTCTTCCCCAGTTATGGATTATCTTATCTAAACCAGAGAAAACTGAGGGTGCCTCCCATGACCACCCTTTCAGGCTGTGATTCCTAATTATAACCACTTCTTTGTGGTCTATAGGGAGCAAGAACTTTCTTGGGGTTGAAGTCAAAGACAAATTTAGGCTGAATTTCAGGGGAAAAACCATTAATAACTAGCTAGGCAAAGGTGGAGTGGCTACTGTGGTACATACTGGGTTCCACATTATTGGAAGTTAATTTGGGATGGAATGCATAGAGTGCTAGGTTTGGAATCAGGAAGACTCCTCTTCCTGAGTTAAAATCCAGCACTGGACACTTACTAGCTGTGTTACAAGTTACTTCATTCTGTTTGCCTCAGTTTCCTCATCTGTAAAAGGAGCTGGAGAAGAAATGACAGATTACTCCAGTATCTTTGCCAAGAAACCCCAAATGGGGTCACAAAGCGTTGGACACAATTGAAAATGATTAAACAGCAACACACAATTCTGAGATCCCTTCTAATTAAAAAATTCTGTGATTCTGTCACTCTGTAGGAAGCAGATAGGCAAGAGAAGGCAGCTCTTTAACCCTCATTGCAAATGCACCGGCTATACTATGTATCCCTTCTCAGAATAATGTTTTAAAATGTATAAACTAAAACACACAGGATTACAAAAGAAACCAAACATGCTGAAATATATTTATCAGAATATATCTATTTTTTAAAATCAAAACTTCTAACACACCAGGTTAAGAATCTTTGTCTTAGAAGTTTTTTTTTTTTCCTAAAACACTAAGAGATATTCCAAGGATGGGTACGTAAAAAAAAAAAAAAAAAACAGCAACAGCAACCACATACCATACCTTGTGGGTAGGATGATAGCGACTCTGGTCACTACTGTTTCCTTGGTAAACCTCCCACCAATTTGCCTTCCCTGTTCCTGTACTTCACACTGAGCCAGATGAACTGTGAAACAAACCCAGGTGAGGTCAAGCATCCTATCCAATATTAAATCACAGATGTCACTTTCCCTTTTTCAGTCAAACGCACACCAAACAATGAGGGTCAGGGGCTAGAATAATGCATAGCTCTTGGATGCTATGTTCCTAGAGATAGCCTACCTCTTCCCATACTCTCCAATTTCCCCTTTCTTTGCCACTACAGTCCCAAGGGCCACAAAGAAATGATTGGAATAGAACACATAATCAATATGTCAAAGATGAGCTTCAATGTATTCCCAGAATTTCCCTGGCATGATCAGTTCTCTATACAGTGATTCTGATTGAACTTATCTCAAAGTGAGAGCAGCTGCTGGAGTTCTTTGAGCTCCTGAAAATGAAATTTCTGGTTCAATTCAACTCAGTTCAGCAACTAAATGTTGCAATACATACTGTGTATAAGTCATTTAGGATATAAGTATAGCACTCCCACTTTACCCCCTTCCTCTTGCTGACTCTGGGGGTAGGCTAGGAGGAGAGAGAAGTCAACCTCAATGGCTGAAGCATAACATGAAGATGTTGAAGAAACACAGAGGGAAAGCATGGGACCACAGATTTAAAGCCAAAAAGGAACATTGAGATCATTGAGTCCAACCCCATCTTTTTACAAATGAGGAAACTGAGACCCAGAGAAGAGAGGTGTCTTGCCTAGGGTCACAGAGTTAGTAAGTGTCTGAGGAGGGATTTAAACACAAGTCTTCCTGATTCCAATTCCAGGACTGTACCCCACTCTAAAAAAATTGATCGCTGTCTTTTAAAAAATATTGTTGTTACTTCCCAGTAACTTCCTCCCTAACCCTTCTAAAGCCTCCTTTGCAATAAGTAAAATCAAGCAAAACAAATGAACAAAATGACCATGTCTGAAAATATTTCTCGGTCTGCATGTATTGAATGTTTTGGGTTTGGTTTCTTTTTTGAGGGTGGAAGGTAGGGGAATTGGGTTTAAGTGACTTGCCCAAGGTCACATGGCTAGTTTTTTGTGTTAAGCATCTGAGGCTGAATTTGAACTCAGGTCCTCCCGACTCCAGGGCCAGTGGTCTATTCGCTGTACCACCTAGCCTCCCCATGCATCTATTGTTTTTACCACCTCTGCTAATAGGAGAGAAGTGTGCCTCATCACAAAGTCCTCTCAAATTGGTCACTGCACTGACCCTGAGATCCTGAGATCTTTCACTATCGTTCCCTTTTACATCATTGGGTTTATCATACAAATCATCCTCCAGGTTTTCCGTACTTACTCTGCTTCAGTTCATGAGTGTTTTCAAGTTTCTCTGACTTCATGTTTGCCATTCATTATACAATTATATTCCACTCTATTCCTAAACCACAAATTGTACAATCATTCTACACTTGATGGAGATACACTTTCCTTCATGTGGTTTTTGCTATTTACAAAAATGTTTCTGTACCTATGTGTCCTTTTCTTTATCTTTAATTTCCTGGGGTATATGCTTAGTAATAATATGGAAGGATGAGATGGAATATAGTTCAGACAATTCTTTAGTATAATCCCAAATTGTTTTCCATCATGTTTGACCAATTCACAGCTCTACTAATGTGCATTAGTGTTCTGGTCTTCCTTCCCGCATTCTCTCCAATATTTATTACTGTTGTCCTTTGTCGTCTTTGACAATCTGATGGGTGTTAGGTGAAACCTTAGTGTGGTTTTAATTTGCATTTCTCTTACTATTAGTGATTTAGAGCCGTTTTTCGCATGGCAGTTGATTGATTCCTCCACATTTAACAGAGAACCTAGCACAAAGCTGACACATAATAAATGCTTACTAATTGATTGATAGCTGGTGGGACATGATGTCATTATCCCTTGGGTCGATAGGTGGTACCTGACCCCAGGAGCTTATGTTCTACTGTTTCTCTAAGAGTTTCTGGTAATGCTTCTAACTTAGCCAGCCACAGCCACTCAAGGCTCCCTCTGTTTCTCAAGTTACTTAGCCTTTCTTTTCCTGGAAAGTAAAATTAATGAGATCAACGTGTGTTATTATTGGTCTCAACTTGTTACTGGCCCAGTTAGACTTTGTTTTTGTTTATTTGTTTGTTTTTTTCTTTAGGAATCGCTTTGCTACTTTGCTAGCAAAGGCACATAGGATAAATGTTTTCCCTGAGGCATTAAAAGGCCTCCAAGGTAACATGCTGTCAGTTTCTTCAAACTTTTGAGGGCTTATCAACAAGAAAGCCTGAAGAATCTTTGGAATTCTGATTGGAGAAGGCTTTTTGTCAAATTTGAGCTTTCTATTCAACTAAGATAACACAAATAGATGTTTTTCCTCCCTAAACACAGACTTTTTTCTGAGGCTTGAGTTAGAAGTTACATAGGTCCTAGACCATTGGATGTCTACATGGAGTAGTTTCTCAAGCTCAGGTGCCATATTAGAAGCTGGGTTTAGTGCAAGAAACAGCTGGGTTGAGGGAAAACTTCTAGCTTCACTAGACCCATGATTTCATTGATTTAGGGAAACTCTCTCTATCGATGCTTTCTTTTCCCATTTTGTAATATATTCATGGATGGGATTTGCATGGGAGTAGGGGATCAAGGAAAACAATCTAGTTGAATGCTAGGACTTTAACATCACCAGCCCCTGTCCCCATACTGGAAGATGACTGGATTTCTGAAGCTAAATAGAATGAATAAATGATAAACGTTAATAATAAGTCTCTGTGCGTGTCACCTTCACCTAGTGATGACCCATGCCAACTCTTTGTCTAGTCTTGCCTATGACTATGAACCAAACAACCCCTTTCCTGACAAGGCTTAAGTTTACTCACAATAGGACAGAATGGTGATCATATTCCTTCAAGGTCCAGTTTAAACACCAAATTCTTCATGATGCCTTTCCTCAGTCACAACCTTGTATTTAACTTAAATATATTTTGGATTTATTCTGAATGGGATTATTTTTTTGTATCCTTGGCATTTAATAAGTGCTGATTGATTAATTGACTGATTGATAGGTCATGGGATCATATATTTAGACCTGGAGAAGACCTGAGAAGTTACCTAAACTAAACCCTTTCATTGTATAAATAAACTGAGACACATTGTCCAAAGTCACACAGGTAGTCAATTGAAGAGTCAGGATTAGGTGAAACCTTAGTGTGGTTTTAATTCGCATTTCTCTTACTATTAGCGATTTAGAGCCAGAAGAATTTAGATAAACTGCTGGGAAATAAGGAAATGCTGAATATCTGGGGTATAGCAGGGGCTATAATACCATCCATGAGAGTGGTACCAAAGGGAGAGAAATCTGAGAGCAGTGTGGAGGATGAAGTTGCTGTGGCAACAGGTAGGGGCTTCCCCAAAGCAGCTCGCTGGGCTGGGGGCCTTTTGCTCTGGTGGCCTCTGAGCTCACTCAGTCCACTTCCAAGAGCAAACTTCTTGCTTCACAGAGCCAAAGCTGCCTTCTCTCCTTACCATGTGCTTTATGGCACAACAGACTTGATCAGCAATGACCAATCTAACAAAGTATTCTTACAATGAGAGGGATAATGAGGAGACAAACTAAACTCAAACCACAACTCCATAGTCTTGTATTACTCAGCTCAGCTGGGAATACAGACTTGCCCTTTATAGTTATTTCCAGCTCTGCTTCCCAGTTCAGACCACACCTCTCTGTCAAAGCACTCATTTTTTTTTTCCTCACACAAGACTCTTCCTGTCTAGGTCCAAAGCCTTAGTCTTAGAGTAAAGCTAGCCATCTACATTTTGACTCATAAGCTTTTCTGGATCCTTCCAGAAAAATTTCTCTCAGTCAAACTCACTTACCTGGATAAGAATTATTCCTTCCTACTTCCCCACTTTCCTCTCCCCATCAGGTATTCTAAGCTGTCCCGGTGCAAAAGTTTTGAAATTTATTTCAAATCAATTTTCTCTGGAAATCTCCAATTCCCTTCACCACTCTACCTTTGCTGTACCCCAATTCAGAATCTCCAGTCCTCTGGAGTTACATAGATGTCGTCAGAATTTTCAGATCTCAGCAAAGCTTAGTTGGATGAGTGTGGCCTTCCTTTCAAAAACCAAGATACAATAGAGAATTAATTAAATTAAACTCAATTGAATAATTTATAGAGAATGAAGGGCCTACAACATGCTAGGTGCTATACCAGGATCTGCAGTTACAAAGATTAAAAAAAAAATGAAATAATGTTTCCCCTCAAGGCACTCAATATATTTTAGCAGGAGGAATTTTGAATAAGGACTAGACCTGTGATTTCTTTGATTTAAGGTAATCTCATATGTGGAAACTCCATCTATCAGTGCACTGGAGCATCTTCTTTATAATTTTAATCTTAGGGAGCTGGGCTGGAACTCTCTGGAAAGCTGAGTGATCTCCTCAGGATTTGTGCAGCCCACATATGGCAGAGGTATGATTTGAGTACAGGTCTTTGGACTCCTAGGCCAACTCTCTGTCCATTACTACATGCTGTCTCTCAAACAAACATTAATACTAAAATTAGTATATCTTAAACCAATTATATTTCAATTACTCTGAATACAGAACAAATGGGCTTTTCCTTTCAATTCATATATGACTTTTAGAAGGCTTGTATTTGTTATTGTTGGCTCTTTTTGGTGGGGTGTGGAAGGGTATTTGTTTCTCACAAAAGGAGGAGAGAGGCTCTTTGAATTTCCTAGGTCTTTATTGTTTATTTTAACATTCCAATATTTATGCTTTAATCTTTGATAAACTTAGGTCTTATTCAAAATGGTTGACCACAATGTTTAAGGGTCATAAAAATAGTCAGACAATAGAGTGCTAAAAAATGCAAGGTAGGTAGTAAGAACTTAAAAGATTTGAGGGAGGCCAATAATTCAGTCCTAGACCTTGAAGTTACTTGAAGTCATGCCAATCTGCATTGCTAGAGGAAGGTTGAGACAAGTTTGCTGTTAATTCTATTTTTACCAATCTTTTTTATATTTTGGGTGTTTAAATGGGGAAAAATGTTATGTCTGTTGTAAGAATCTTGTGAAAATTTCAGACACCATTTTACTCATACATAGATTTATCTTCCCTTATCTTTCCTCAATATCTAGGTAGCTCAAAATAATAATAATAATAATAATAATAATAATAATGATAATTATTATTATTATTATTATACCACCCATGTACCAGGCACTGTACTAGATGCTTTACAATTATTAACTTATTTGAAACTCAAAACTGGAAGGTAGTTGCTATTTTTATTCCTATTTTACAGATGAGAAAACAAAGGTAAATAGAGATTAAGTGACTTAACCAGGTAAATGTGCTGGTTTTGAACTCAGGTCTTCCAAACTATGAGCCCAGAGCTCTATCCTTAGCACAAACTGCTGCTTTCTTTCAGGATACCCTGTATTAACAGTAAGCATTATATCACTTTAAGCTTAAAAAATACTGTGTATGTATTATCTCATTTGAACCTCATAGGGTCAGTTTCTATTATTCTGCATCCAGAAGGCAGTACAGTTTTACAGTTAGAAAGACCTTCGCTCACATATCTCTTCTGCCTCATTCTAGCTTTGTGACCTTGAGCCAATGATTTAACTTCTGAGGGTCCCAAGCAATTTTTTTTTGAGGTAATGGGATTAAAGTGACTTGTCCAGGGTCACCTATGTTGGTGAAGGGAAGTTTCATGCCAGCATTTCCCTACCATTGAATTAATAGAAATTCAGACCAAAAGCCTCATTAATCTACTTATTAATTGATCAAGTATTCTTCTTCTTACTATTATTGTTATAGACTTTTAGCCAATAGCTATCAGTTAATTATGAAAGGCAGGGCAGGTAGGTGGCACAGTGGCTAGAACACTGAACTTGAAATCAGTGAAGACTTATCTGCATCAGTTCAAATCTGACCTCAGATACTTAACAGCTCTGTGACCCTGGATAAGTCACTTAACCCTGTTTGCCTCAGTTTCCTCATCTGTAAAATGATCTGGAGCAGGAAATAGCAAACCACTCCAGTATCTTTTCCAAGAAGCCCCCAGAATGGAGTCACAAAGAGTCAGACATGACTGAAAAGACTGAATAGCAACAATCATGAGAGGCATGGGATATGGTGGAAAGGTCATTTAGATGTACAGTCAGAAGACCTTAGTTTGAATCTTGGCTATGTGACAAGTCACTTCACTTGTCTTGGCCTTAGGTTGCTTTTTGTTTGTTTTTGTTTTTAAATAAAGAGTTGCCATAGGACTGGAAAATGGAGAGGTGTCGCAAGATGGGAGAACAAATATTATCCTGATTTTCAAAAATGGGAAAGAGAATATAATCTACAGGCTGTAGATCAGTAAACTTAACTCTGGATCCTGGCAAAATTCTAGAACATATTTTTAAATGGATAATTTTTAAACACTGAGGAAAGGAAGGGAAGCTGTGATTATTAAAGACCAGCATGGCTTCGTCAAGAGCAAGTCATACTAAAGCTAAACTCACTCTTTTTTTTTTTAAACAGGGTTACTAGATTAATAGAACAGAGGAAATTCTAATAATGTAGCTGTCTATTTTTTAGCAAAGAGAAAATATTTCTTCTGTTATTCTTGGGAAAGAGATAGGAAAATGGGAGAGGGGAGGTAAGCTTGAATATAATTATATGGTTTCAGGACTAATTTATGTTGTTGTGTCATTTCAGTCTTGTCCAACCCTTCATGACCCCATTTGGGGGTTTTCTTGACAAAGATACTGGAGTGGTTGTCCATTTTCCTCTCCAGTTCATTTTTACAAATGTAGAAACTAAGGCAAACACAGTTAAGTGACTTACCCAGCGTCCTATAGCTAGTAAATATCTGAGGCCAGATTCATGTAGATTAGTCTTCCTGATTCCCAACCCAAAGCTCTATCTGTTGCACCACCTAGCTACTTGAAGTAATTAATAGAATCACAGATTAAGAGCTAGATGGGGCCATGGAGACTTCATAAGTTTAATAACCTCCTTTTATAGACTAGTTCTTAGAATCATGGGTTTATTGCTGGGTTGGACTTCCAAAGCAATTGTGTTTAACTCCTTCATTTTTTACTACTGAGGAAATAGGCCAAATGAGATTAAGTGACTTGCCTAAGGTTACACAGGAATAAGTACCACAGTCAGAATTTGCATCTGCCTCTTTTAATTCCAAATTCACAGTGAAGAAGGGAGAGAAATGTGGGAAGGCTCTTGAATTAATAGACACATAAAGTAGTCACAAATAGGTCAATGTCAATTTCAAGGAGTATCTCCATTGGATTGACCCAGGTCATATGCTAGCTCAACAATTTTATTGATGGTATTGACATAGCAAGGTTAACAGATTTACAGATGGCATGAAGCTTAGAGGGATGCTGGACAGTCAGTAAAAAAGATCCCAGACATAAACTAACAGGTCAAGTCTAATAAGGTGAAATTGAACAAAGAGAAATGTTAAGTGCTATCCTTGGATTAAAATATCAAATGAATAAGAGTAAAATGGGGGAGGAAGGTCTAGATAATAGTTCATGAGAAAAAGATCCGTTTTGCCACCATGGCTTCTTCCATAGTGCCCATTACAATTACTGTCCAAAGCTATGCTGTCTGGATAAGTAGTAGTCTTTCCAGCTGGTCCTTTACCATGATTTAAACCAGCCCTATGCCTACCATGCTATCCCTGTGACTCCTCCCCTGTTACCCTTATTCTGGGAATAGGAATCGAATCATTACTATCATTTCTTCTGGAGAGGATGTGTCACTTGTCTGCCCTTTGACTCTGTTCATTCTCCCTATGACTTCCAGATGAAAATACCATTCCCTAGCCATCACTTCATATGGGGCTGTCTCTCCCTATTAGAAACAAACTTGTGAGCAGGAGTTACCGCATTTTTGTATTTGTGTCCCTAACACTATAAATAGTGCTTAGCACTTAGTAAATACTTAAAATAAATAGGTCCTTTAAAAAGTGCTTAATGAATGCTTACATCAATATGAGCCAATAGTGTAAAATGGTAGTCAAAAAAATGTAACAATCTTTCTCTAAAGAAAGTTATAAAGTTAAAAAACCAACTGGGTTTAATTCTTTCTCTGAAGAATTAGAAATGAATTTCTCACAAAGGACAACAGGAAGGCAAATGGTGAATTGCTCAGGCTGTAATATACAACTAATGAGGTTTTATTCACACATGTAGACACATTTTTATGTATATGTGTGTGTATGTGTGTGTATAAAATTTCCCCCTAAGGAGAACAAGAAGAATTACATGATAGGAAGAGAAATTGTTCTAGTCCCATGGCAAGACTGAGGGATCACTGGTGAAGACCTTCACTTGTAGCCTGTGGATAGCAGAAGAAATTGAGGTACATCTCCAGAATATCAAGTGGAACCTTGGTGTAAGGCCATGGAAAAGAATCATACAGCATGGGCAGCCATGGATGGCTTATCACATAACTGGAGGGAACTTTTGAATCAACTAGATTACAGATCCATTTGAACATTTGGTGATCGTCCCATTGTACCCTGCCCTAGTAAGACCACATTATAGAATTCTGTGTTCAGTTCTGGACTTCACATTCCATTGTTAGGGTAGAAAGTATGCAGAGAATGATGTTCGGGATGGTGGGGTAACTTAAGACTCCACCAGTGGAGAACTGGGGGTGTAAAAGAGAAAACTGGGAATGTTTAGCATATAAAAGACTTGGGAAGAATAAGACTGCCATCTTCCAGTATTTGAAGAACTGTTATATGAAAGAGGAATGGCCATATCACTCCACTCCTCCATATACTTCAGGAGCTGTCTATTGTTTCTAGGATCAAATATAAGCTCCTCATCTTAGCTTTTAAAGCTCTTCACTACCTGGCCCCAGACTACATGTAACTCCATCTCATATTCCTCTGTCTTTGTACTTGTTGTCTCCCATACCTAGAATGCTCTCCTTCTTCACCTCTGCCTCTTGGAATCTCTGAATTCCTTTAACATTACTGTAGGCTCTACATGAAGCCTTTCCTGATTCCCTCAGCTGCTGGTGTCCTTCCTGCTCCCTCCAGTTTTAACTTTTATTTATTTTGTACATACCTGCTCATGCATATACCATCTCCCCTGAGAGAATGTAAGCTTCTTGAGGGCAGAAACTGTGTTTTGTCTAAATCCCCAGCACCTAGCATAGTGCCTGGTAGATTACTTATTAAACATTTGTTGACTGACCAATTCTGCTTGACTCCCAAGAGCAGAACAAGGCATAATAAGTGGAAATTTCAGAATAAAACCATTTTAGTTCAATAATAGGAAAAATTTCCTGAAGATAAGTACTATCTCAAGGCTCCTTGGGCAATAGTGGGCTATCTTTCACCATAAGTAGCATCTGGGTAACTTCTGGTTTGAGATGTTATGGAAAGATTCCAATATAGGTATAGGTTCGACTAAGCAGTTTCTGAAATCCTTTTCAGCTCTGAGACTCTGGTTCTGTGATGCCTCCTAACTATAGAGCCTTGGCCATTTATTATCTAGCCAGTAACAAAATACCAAATTAGATATGGAAACAAAAACAGTAAAAAGTTTCAGTAGTATTAAAGTCAGATAGTTAAATCTCCAATTATTTCTTCTAGACTAAAACAAAAGATAAATCTTAAAGACCAATATTTTTAATAAGTTGTTTAAAAATTATTGCCATCCATCCTTGGCCTTATAGAAAAACAACAAAAGTAATACAAAAATAAGTTCCCCTCATAGTCATTGCTATAATTTGCTTTGCTATTCAATTTTAGTGCTGTTGAATTTGAAATGCTGAACAAAGTCTGTGCTCCAAAAATAACATCCACACCTCTTCAGAGAACCATAGCAGTGAGGCATAGTTGGAGGCTTTATGAAGTTACATGTTCTCCATTCTTGTCAGGATTTGATTATTAGCTATTACTCTATACTTTTTGTTCTTTCCAGACTGGTTTTTGAGATGGCAGAAAGAGTTAGTGCTGACGGCAGGGTTGGGGGATTCCACTATTTCTTTAGGAGTCCACACTATGACTTCACAGCTCTTATTGTTGGAAAACATTTCCTGAAATTCAGTCCAAATTTTCCCCTTACTCACTTTTAATCCTATTATCTCTCTGGATATTCCCATCAACATACCATTCTCCTTCTTCATGAATGTTCACACCCATCTAGCCTGGGACTTGGAGACAGCCAGACCAGCCATGGTAGTCATCTGTAGGTGTTTCCAAAACAGAAGCATTGAATATATCGAAAGTTCTTGGATGAAAGGTTTTGAAGGTCTACTTCCCAGAAGGAGAAAAGCTATGAATAAGACCCATATTATAAAATTCTTGCTCCTTCAGAATGGAATCTGACAGCATCATTTGTTTAGTATGCATCATTGAGATGTAAAAAAGAATATTAGAGGTCATCTAGTCTATTCTCTTCATTATACAACAATATCATTAAGTAACCTTTGGCTCAAGGAGGTCTAGTAACTTGCCAATATCACACTCCTAACCATATAATTTTCAGTAAATCTCAAATGCTCTTTTTAATTCTTTCTTTCTCTTTTTCTTACTTTTTTCTTTCCTTCTTCCTTTTTCTTTCTTATCCTCTTTCCTTTCCTTTTCCTTCCTTTTTCCTTCCTTCTTTTCCTTCCTTCCTTCCTTCCTTCCTTCCTTCCTTCCTTCCTTCCTTCCTTCCTTCCTTCCTTCCTTCCTTCCTTCCTTCCTTCTTTCCTTTCTCTCTCTCTCTCTCTCTCTCTCTC
>NW_027186345.1:933371-952859 GCF_028583685.1 Petaurus breviceps papuanus | reverse complement strand
CTCTCTCTCTCTCTCTCTCTCTCTCTCTCTCTCTCTCTTCTCTTTCTATCTCTCCTTCTCTCTCTTTCTTCTCCCAGCTGTTTCTGCCCAAGTCTCCTGAGTGCCCACTGGTGTGTTTTTCATTTAAATAAATAAGCAACAATGACATTATTAATTATGAAACATTTACTAGCAGAAGGACAATAATAATTATAACAGGACAGTACACCCAGAAACCTGGGTCACACTTTCCTACCAATGAACATGATGTCCAAGTGAAGAACGGGCACAGACTAATAGAAACCTTAGTAGTGAGGCAAACTTGTAGGGAAAGCCACGATCTCCAGGTCATCCTATGACTTTGGACTGAAGGTATGGATGTCCTTAGAGTCTTTGGGGAACAGCTAGCCATATAGCTCCTGCTGGGTGGCATCACTTCTTTCTAGGCTTCTCTGCTCCTCTGATAGAGATATTTTCTGCTATGCTGGGGCCACTGAAACGGTGTTAAGCTTTCAGCAAACCTTAAGCCTGGGAGCTGGCAAAGCTCCTTTGGCTGGACTCTGAGGGAGCATTGTATTCTTGCACTGAAAAGTAGGTCCCTTAAACCAGGGATTGCCAAAACTCTTCTGATTGGCTTATCTGAGTTCTAAGGGGTTTTCCCTCTCTTCAGCTGTAGATGGTGGTAGAGAGTAAAGAATCCTGCCTCAGGTTTTCAGACAGAAAATTCTGACTTTTCCCAATATCAGTTTAAATTGGAGATCCAGTGATTGGATGTCATTTTCTCCAGTGAGGTCACCTCTAATGCAGAGATGTCTCTGGTCAGCTGGTCTCAGCTCAAAACACCTACTATTATCTTCTCTCTACTGAGGTTTCTATTCTCTATAGAGCTACTAATATTAGCTTCTATCTTATAATACCCCAGTTTCACATGTCTGTTCTGACTCAGAGCAAGGCCTTATCATGTGTACTGGCTTAAATTGGGTGGCAAAAACCTCAAATCTACAATTCTGTCCGATAGGACATAACTAGTCAAAATACAATTGTCCCTAGTCCCCAAACAGTTACTTGATTTGGAATTTCCCAGTTGTATACTTCTAACTCTTAAAAACATTCATAGGGAAATTTAATGCTGGGAAACAATGCACTGCAGCCATCCGTATACTCAGTCAGTATTTTTGCCTCTGAAGAGCTGCTTTTACTCAGGTCTTCTCAGAATCATTTGTGTTTCTCCTCAAGTCCTTTTATTGGAGTGGCTATTTTTTCTTGAGTCTTCTCAGAACCTTCGCTGTTTGTCCTGAAGTTGTTTTTCTTCTGAGTTTCTCACACAAGTGTCCTTTTTTCTGACCCTTTTCAGTGAATAAAATATTCCTATTAGAAAAGGGCAAAATCGTACACGTACATCATAGATCAAGCCAGGCAGTTTCAAAACATTAGGATACGGAAATTTTACCGTTTCTATGACATGGCTATAGTTTCATCCTCTTTTTGACACGCTACAATTAGGCACACTTCAGGCTTAGTCTTATGAATTGATGGAATAAATGACTATCTAAGAAGTTCTTGATATTGAAATTTTAGATTGACATCTGATTATCTTCTAACTATTTATAATGTCCTGCCAGAACAATAGGTCTCAGGAAAGAATGTAGCCATTTGTGGAAAGATTAGATTGAGCAAGCAGCTTTCTATTATTAATGGGGTTGGACCCTGTCCCCTTTTGTCTAGCTACCTCCTCCATAACCTGTCCACAAGCTGATGTACTGTCCAAAGCAGAGACGAACATACCGTAGGGCAGGGGTGAGGAACCTTCAGCCTGGAGGCCACATGTGGCCTTCTAGGTCCTCAAGTGCAGACCTTTGACTGCTTTACTGTTTGATGACTGCCTCTCTTGATTGGATACTATTTCAGGAAAGTCCTAGAAAGCTTCACTTCAATCACTCCTCTCTGACCACTTCCTCCACAGCCTCTTCCCCACTTACAAACTCTTTATCTTCCTTCCCTGTCTAGTTTTGGAACCATAAACTATGATCAAATTTAGTCTGCCATTACAGGGTGTGTTAATCTACTCCACTATGACCCCACTCACCCTTTAACTTATTCCTTTAATTTTCAGACCAAAATGTCTCTCTCTGGTCACCACTCTACTATGTATATTGTTATCCCCAGCAGAATGTAGCCTTCTTAAGAACAGATTTTCTTTTCTTTTGTATTTAGTATAATGTTAGCCCCATAGAAAGAACTTAATAAATATTACTCATTTATTCCTTCATGTCACTTTAAAACTGATTTGTACCAAGAAACAAGGCAATTATATATGACCTAAATAAGCCGGAAGTAGTAGGAAAGATGTAGGAGATTTATACCATGAATGTACACTTTTTTTTCTTGCACTCCTGTAGAAAGCTTCATTGCCCTTTTCTTTTTGACTCCCTAATAAAAATCACAGTTTTCTCTCAAGAGCTCACTTATAGATCATAGGACAGAATAGCGGTTCCAACCACAACTTTTTCCTACTTCCATTCTTTCTCATTGACATTTTTTCTTGTGTCCAGACCAAATGTCACATTATCCTCATTGGATCTCTCAGGCTTGACTACCTTTGGCTTTCTGACTGGCCTGGAATTAGTAGGATATGACTTCCTGGAAAGTAAGTCCCCCAATCAAGCTCTAGGAAGCACAATGATTTATAATAATTAATCAATAATAGCTAACATTTGTAGAGTGCTTACTCTGTACCAGGAACTGTGCTAAACACTTTATTATTAAATCCATTCAATGTGCATTAATGTTCTTGCGTCTGCAGTTTAGGGTTACTGATAAGAATTATGTTCTTAATTTAAGGAAGTCCCTTAGATACAGTAGGTTTACAAATGTGTGGATAGAGCTAGATATGTGTTTGAAATTTCCTACTAAATACTTCTCTCTCAAGGATTCTTGTAGCAAACTGATATAAAGTCTATTTTATTGAATGCTATTCAACCAGCTCAATGCTTTATCAGTCATTTACTTAAAGATCTTGAGAGTTGCAGGGTAGAAAGGCAAATCAATTGATTTCCTCAAATACTTTCCTAAAGCAGCATCTATAACAGATGGTGGTGAACGTGAGGATATTCTTAACGACTGATGGGATTTTTAGAATATCCATCTCCTCTCCTATCTTTTTAAGAAAGCTATGTTCTGGTCTACAAAAATAAAAAAAGGATGGCCAACATGCCTTTTATTATGCTTTAAGAATAACTCACATTTATATATAACTTTAAAATTATGATATTTTAAATTGCTAAGTTCATTTTTTCCAAGCTCATTTCCTCTAATGGAAGCTTCTACTTAAGCATCAGACCTTAATGTAGCTTAATGTAGCTAAGGTCCCACTTTAGACACATACAGAAGTGTGTAGAACACCCTTCCACCTTTACCCACACTGCAAATGTGGACCACAACACTCCTGAATGCAGCCTGAACCAGTTTAAAACAAAATTGGAGAAAATTTAACAAAACAAATAAAAATGCAATTAAACATAGGTAATGTTAATATGTGGGTTTCAAATTCAACGTGTGACCAAAAGGGATCCTTATGTATGGTTTAGTAACCTTATTTCTAAATGAGTTTGATACTATTGTCCTGGGGTATTAAATGCTCCTACAACTGCCTTTACTCACAATTAGAATAGAAAGATTTTTCCTTTGGAAGATAAGGTGATATGAGACTGGCTGGGCAACTGGGAAGACTGGCCATTGGCAATATCATGATGTGGGTGGTATCTTTTATTCTTTGCTAGACTGTAAATTCATGAATGCAGATGTTTCTCATTTAATCCTCCTACCTCCTTCAGTGCATGTAGTGAATGTTAATGTATATTGAATTTGAATTGGGGGGGTCTACTCAACTCTTTTGCTGTTGATGCTTAATCACAGTGGAGCAGAATAAAAACTATATACAGCATTTAATGTGTGACAAATGAATTTTAAAATAAGTTGTAATTGGTTGCAAAACAAACCCCTGCACATATAGGCCTGTTTGTGCCTGGTAGAGCTTTATCATCTCACAATTTAAAGCAAATTTAAACTGAAAGGTAGTTTTTTAATTTAAATAATTTGTACCTTAAACTTCCTTTGTTGGTGTGTGTTTCTAAATAATCTCTAGTAGCTTTGGAAAGCAAACTGTTATACTTGTGTACCAGTCACAATAACCAACAGACTTATCACATGTTATGAATTACCCTCCATTTCCTCAATTGCCACAAGGAAACTTTGCTCTTTCTTTAATATCATTAAAATTTACTCTTGAGGATATACTCTGAATTTTCTCCTCAATATATTAGAAAAATCTTCTTCCTGGAAACTTACTTCTGCCCTGGAATTCACAGAGAAATGATTAGATTTCTAATATTTATTAGAAATGACTCAATGCATCCCCATGGCCTGTCTCTCTGGTTGACAGGATCCTCCCAGGACCCTCATTTAGGGAGGGCACCTAAACCAGCCATGCCTTCATTACTCTCCAGGATGCACTCTAGACTTTCTCTACTGTGTTCCCATAGGGTACTCTCTTCTTGCCCCCTTCAGCTTTCTGTTATATGTTGTTTTCCTCCACTAGAATTTAAGCTCCTTGAGGATAGGAGCTATCTGTCAACTTGTATTTTTGTTCCCAGCATTTATCACAGGGCCTGGCACATAGTAAGAGCTTATTAAATGTTTGGTAACTGACTGAAATCATATCACTCCCAAGAATTAATGGCTAAAAGAAACGTTATTTCAACTAAAGTGTCACTTTCATTGTGGATAGTCCAAGATGGTAGAATATTAGAAAAACAGAATCAAAGTGGATCCAGAAGAGTCCAGCTGGTATCTGCAGTTACTTCAACAAGAGATCATTCAGATTTTTCTTGAAGACGTACACTCATAGGGAAATTATTACTTCCCAAAGGATCCCATTAAACTATTGGAAAGCTATAATTGGTAAGATGCTTCCCTTATACGTAAACAAAATCTAATCTTTCTCCAACTTCTAGTCATTGTTCCTACTTCTGTCTTTTCAAGACAAGCAGAAAATTACAATTCTTTTCCTCCAAATTCTTTGTTGCTTGAAGGCTGCTATCATTCTCTCCCTCTCCCACCTTCCACACTTCCATTTAAAGCTAAATATCCTTATTTCCTTTGACTGTGTCTGATAGACCATCATCTCCAGTCCTCTCACTATCATGATTGCTATCCTTCAGATTCGCTCCATTTTGCCAATGGCCTGAAATGGACTCCCAGAACAGAACTCAATACTCACAATCTCACAGTAAACGTGGATTGAATAGGACAGAGCATGTAGAAACCATCACTTCCCTTGTTCTAGAAACTATGCTTCTATTAATGGGTCTTAAGGTGGCATTATAGCTCTTAACTGTCATAGCACATTTGACTCTACTGTACTTGAAATCCTCTAGCATCCTGAGTTCTTATTTACACCAACTATGCCTCCTTTCAACTCATATATGTGCTGTTGGTTTTTGAATCCTAATGTAGAACTTTACATTTACTGCTATTATATTTCTTTTTTAATGTTATTTTTAATCTACAGAATAAAACAAGCATTTCCATAATGTAGTACAATAAAAAGATGATTGTACAGGAAACTGCAAATCTACAATACACAAATTGCTATTCCTTTCAAATATATATCAAAATTACATGGCAGAAACTGGGCATGGGCCAATATCTCACACCATTTAACAAGGTGAGATCAAAATGGATACATGATCTAGATATAAAGAGATTTTATAAGAAAATTAGAAGAATATGGAATATATTTATAAGAACATTAGAACATGGAACATATTATTTATCAGACTTATCAGCAGTAAAATATTTATGAATAAACAAGAGAGAGGAAAGTTAGATATAAAATGTTTATAAATATAAAATATAATATAAAATAATATTTAATTAATAAAAATAAAATATAAAATGGATATCTCTATTACATTAAATTTAAAAGTGTTGGTACAAATAAAAGAAATATAGCCAACATTAGAAGGAAAGCAGAAAATTGGAAAAAAAATTATAAAGAGTTTATCAGATAAAGGTCTCATATCTAAAATATATAAAGAACTTTGTCAAATCTATAAGAATGCAAATCATTCCCCAATTGATAAATGGTCAAAGGATATGAGAAGACAGTTTTCCAATATTGCTATCACATTTCATCAGTTTGGTTCATGATTCTAACCTGGTAAGATTTTGTTAGATCCCCAATCTGTCATACTACATGTCAATCCTCTAACCTAGCTTCATTTTATCTGCAGATTTGATAAGAATGCCAGTTAAACCTCTAACTGAGTCACTGACAAAAATGTTAAGCAGAATAAAACCAAGTTTATATCCCTAGGGTACTCTTTGAAAGACTTCCATCCAGGCTGACACAAATCCATTAACCATTTCTCTTTAGTGTTGGTTATTCAACCAGTTCTGAAATCCAGGTATGCTGTCTATATGTATGGCATTTCTCTGATCTATTAGTGAGAGGAAGGGGCATGTAGTAGATAGAAAGCTAGCGTCAATAAAAAATATCTAAGTTCAAACCCTACCTTTGATACAGATCCTGGGCAAACTTACTTATCCTCTTAGTGCCCCCTCTAATTAGTTGTTTATCCTTCATTTTTGAAGAGGACCAATGACATCATGGGGTGAAGTATCGCATCCAACTAAGATGATTTGTTGCACAGCAGTTGCTAAAATACATTGGAATAGGACATGTCTCATTGGGAGCTCCCTACAACTGATGAAATCATAACTCTAGTCCAACCAAACCAAGTCTTGTCTAGTAGCCTTTATGTCATCTTTCCTATTTCAGGTATTCCCCTTATTAGAGCGTCTGTCTGCCGATGAATGATTCGTTTTTGTACCATTATTTTTAGAAGGTGTTTCTGTTGGAATTGAAACAGCATTTCTTTTTCAAGTTTGGGGAACTCAGTCTCCTTTGTTTATCTGGGTGAGACTTTCATGCTAGCTTCATACCCTACAATTCACATTGGATCATAGATTTATTGCTAGTATATAGTATGATCCCTCCTTCCTTATTTTACAGATGACTAAGATCCACAATATTAAAATAATTTGCCCAGAGTCCCAAAAGGATCTGTTGATAGAATTAGGGTTTAAACCCATGTCCTCTCACACAAAATCCAGAATTTTTTCCAATGTACCCCCGTCCAATCATTTGTGATTCATTTTGTTTTATAGAATGTGTGAGAAGTTAGGAATAACATTAGAAAACCAAACTGAATTATCCTTGAAATCCCTATCCAGAGCTTAAGAAACACAAAAGAATCCTCCAGAAGGTGAATTACTGGTGACAGGTTTTACAGCCCATTCCAGACTGACAAAGAATCTCAAACTCTTAAAATCTTGGACATGAGCAGAGGGAGAGATGCTCTGCCATCCACTAACATCTAATCTGCCTGGGAGGAAGTTTGTTCTCAAGAGTCCATTCTGTCATTCATTTGTCACTGGTGTTCAAAGATCTAAAACCTAAGCTAAAGGAACAGGGGCTAAAGACAGGGTCCCAAAGTGTCCTTCACTTGAAATCTGAGCCTATCTGAGCTTGAGAGATCTAACTTTGGGTTGAAAGATTTGACTTTGAAGGTATTGATCTGCCTTTGGGTATTTATGTGAGATATTCACCATCTTCTCCCTTTCCAGTTAGACATATGGTTGAAAGTGGAGACCAAGGAGGCTTTGACTTAAGCCCTAAAGACATCTTGCTTTTTAAAAAAAAAACGGAGACAAAAAAGAAGGGACAAAGTTAGCCTCTATATCACAAATAGAACTTTTTCTCTTTCCCTAGTTAATTTACTGAGCAATAGATTATCTCATTAAGCAATGTTCTGGGTGGCTCAGGTGTCCTGAAGACACTGTATGCTTGTGTTAAGCATTTGGCAAGTACTTTTGTTCAGTCATAGTTAGATGGGCGGCCCATTTAGTCTTTCCAGTACTGCAAAATCACTAAACTCTGAGTTTTTATCTGTGAGATTTCTGGGCAAAGTAATATGTCTCAAGACAGTTTAAAAAGAATTCCAAACATGCTTAAATAATGGTGCTATCTCTGTAACAAATTCACAACTTCCCAACATTACCACCTTGAAGGAAAATTCATTTGGTTGTATGAATTGTGTTCAATTTAGCTTTCTAAATTTTAATTTAACTATTTTTTCACTTAATAGACATGGATTTTCTCACCTTCCCACTCTTCCTCTGACTCTTAATCTTATTTATTTGAATCAGTTACATATATATACATACATACACATATATACACATGTTATATATATATATGTGTGTGTTTATGTGTATATATTTCTAAATACATATATATTTCTAAAATTTTAATTTAATTTTTTTCAATTAATAGGCATTTTCTCACCTTCCCACTCATCCTCTGACTCTTAATCATATGAATTTGAATCAGCTTTATACATATACACATATATGCTCTTATATATATTATATATATATATGTATATGTCATATATATTTATGTGTGTATATACACATACATATATAATACATATATGGTGTATTGTGTTGTTTATGAGATGTCTCAAAGTAACTTGCTACAAAGATTTCCCCCTGTAGTTACCTGTTTCCCTTCTAATTTTAACTGCATTGATTTTGTTTGTGCCAATTATTAAGAATCAAAATTATCCATTTTATCTTCTATTATACCCTCTGTTTTCTTGGGCATGAATTGTTTACTTATCCATAGATCTGAAAGGTTTTCTTCCTTGCTCCTTTACTTTCATTATGTCACCTTTCTTTGTCAAAGTCATGTATCCATTTGGAGTTTATCTCAATATTCAGTATAAGATACTAGTCTTTTCCTAATTTATGCTCGAATGCTTTGCAATTTTGCCAGCAATTTCTGTTGAATAGTCCTTATACCACTACCTGGAGTCTTTGGGTTTATTAAATACCAGGATGCTGGGCTCATTTGCATCTGTATGCTGCTTACCCATTTTTTCCCCAATGTTCAAATTGTCTATTTTTTTAAACCAGTAACAAATCATTTTGGTGATTACTGTTTTATAGTATAGTTTGATATAGGGAACTTGGAGGTCCTCTTCTTTCTCACTTTTTTCTTTCATTATTTTCCTTGAAATTCTAGGTCATTTGTTTCTTCAAATGCATTTTGTTGCTATTTTTTTTCTTTTTTGGAGGGCAATTGGGGTAAGTGACTTGCCAAGGTTACAAGATTAGTTTTTTGTGTGTGTGTGTGTGTGTGTGTGTGTTAAGTGTCTGAAACCAGATCTGAACCCAGGTCTTCCTGACTCCAGGGCTGGTGCTCTATTCACTGCGTCACCTAGCTGCCCCTGTTGCTATTTTTCTAGAGATCTAAAGTAATCCTTTGGTAGTTTGATTAGTATTGCACTAGGTAGGTAAAGTAATTTAGTCAGTATTGTCATTTTCATTATGTTAACATGACCAATAAATTATTTTTCCAGTTATTTAGGTTTGTCTCTCTTTCTCTGAAGAGTGTTTTATAGTTCCATTTATATTGTTGCTATATGTTTTTTAGTTGATAGACTTCTAAATATTTTACACATTATGAAGTTATTTTGAATAGAATTTCTCTACCTCTTCCTGCTAAGTTGGAAATATATAGGAATGATGGTGATTTATGTGGATATATAGCTGCTTCAGTGGGTAAAGTGCTGAGCCTGGAGTTAGGAAGACTCAAGTTCAAATCCTGCCTCAGACACTTACTAGGTATATGGCCCTGGACAAATCACTTAATTGTTTTTCTGCCTCAGTTTCTTCACCTGTAAAATGATAACAAATAATAACACTTCTCTTTCCAGATTATTTTTAAGCTAAAGTGAGTTAGTATTTGTGAAGAGCTTTGCAAATGTAAAGTGCTATGCAAATGCCATTTAAAAAATGTGTCATATCTTGCAAATTTGCTGAATTGGTTAACTGATTGAATGAATTTTCAGTCAGTTCTTTAGAGTAAACTATCATATCATCTGTGAAAAGCAATGATTTTGTTTCTTCTTTGCCTATGTTTATTCTCTCAGTTTCTCTTTCTTGTCTTATTGCCATAGCTAGCATTTTTTTTAGCACTATGTTATATAGTATTGGTGATAATGGACACCCTTGCTTTCTTACTGAAAAAGGTTACTAATTTTTCACTTTTACATATAATATTTATGCTTGGTTTTAGGTCAATACTATTTATTAGAATAAGAAAAAGCTAATTTATTCCTGTGCTTCCTACTGTTTTAAATAGAATGGATATTGGATTTTGTCAAAAGCTTTTTAGCATCTATTAATGAAATCATATAGTTTTATTATTAATATTATTAATATGATTTATTATGTTTGTAGTATTCTTTATGTTTAACCAATCCTCTGTTCATGATACAAGTCCAATCTACTACTTCCATATAATCTTTTAATATATTTGAATAACTCATTTGCTAATATTTTATTTAAGATTTTTGTGTCAATGTTCACTAAAGATATTGGCCTATAGTTTTCCTTCTTTCCTCCATCTCTTCCTGGTTTAGGCACCAAGATACTATTTGTATCATAAGTACACATTGGAAAGGTTCCTTCTTTTCCTGTTTTGACAAAGTTTGTTTAATATTATAATTAATTGTTCATCAAATTTTTGATAGAATTCACTTGTAAATCCATCTGGTCCTGAACTTCTTTGGATGGTGAGTTGTGTTTTTTTCTTAATGATTTATTCAATGTTTTCTTCTGAAATTCAGTTATTTAAGTCATCAATTTATTTTTTGTTAATCAGATTACTTTACGTACATTTGTAATTATTTATCTATTCTAAGTTATCAATTTTCTTGGAATATATAATTGGACAAAATGGTTCATGATAATTTTCTTTATTTCCTCATTAACTGCTGTGAATTCTCTTTTTTCATTTTGATATGAATAATTAGATTTTTCCCTCTCTTTAAAAAAATCAAATTAGTTGCCTATTTTATTATTTAAAAAAAACCTCAATTTTATTTGTTAATTCAATAGTTTATTTACTTTCATTCAAAAATTAATCACCTACTATGTATAGGATATTGTGCTGGGATATGGAGATACAAAGATCAATAAATCAAGATCCCTTATTATTAATATTATTAACTAACTTACAATTTAATGTTAAAAGGGTGAAAATAGGAAATGTGCAAAGATGACAATTTCCTACAGGAAATAATAAGGGCAAAAAAGAGATTCAGACAAGATACTATGAGAAATTGGAGAAGTCAAGCATTGCTTTCATCTGGGGGAAGGAGGAAAGGCTTCAGAGAGCAGATGGTACTTAAGCTGGGCCTGGAAATAAAGGAGGGATTCCAACAGGGAAAATGGGGAAGGGGACTGTTAAACGCATGGAGGGGGAAATGAGTAAAGATAAAGAAACTAGAGAAAAAGAGAATCAGAACAGGGGACATTTAATAGTCCGATATGACTATCGAATATAAGTATGTCAGAGCAAGAGAAGGACAGAAAGAGCCAAATTATGAACTTTCAAAAATAGACTAGGGTCTTTATTCATTCTTTGGCAAGGAGTAGAGAGCAAATGAAAGGTTTTAAGTAAAGGAGGAAAATAATTAGAGCTGAAGATTTCTAAGAAGATTATTTTGATCATTTATACAAAAAATGTATTGTAAAGGGCAGAAAATGGAGGCATGGATAACAGTGCAGGATGAAATCAGAGCTCCTTGAAGTATTGTATTAGCACATGAAAAACACTTTTGAACACATAGTGGGATCTTGAGGTCGAAATGTACACAATTTTTTAGTTACTTTTGAAAAAGCATAATTCGAAATTGCTTTCTAGAACGGTTGGACAAATGCCTCATCATTTTATATTATTAAAAAGTGCATAGATCACTTTCCAAAGAACCCTCTTAACAACAACATTATGAGGTAGGTAGTACAAGGATTTATAAAGTATTTGGAAATCTATTCACAGAGACACATTCAGGGACTATCCATCAGGTCCATATGAACACAACTACAAAACATTCTTTACAAAAATAAAGACAGACAAAATAAACTTTTTATCCTTAAAAAAATAAAGACGGATCCTTTTTACAGATAAAGAAACTCAGGATCTAGGAGACTGTGGCCATGGTCATACAGCTAGTATCAAGTTGACTCTGAGGGCCGTGGTTCCCCCCTCCCTCCATACTATTAGGTTTCATAGAAAGTACTTGGTTCTTGTGCCTCTTCTTGTCCTAGTACCTCTAACTATAAAGCCTTGATAATTGGTCTGTATCATGAAAAGGCTCATGGAAAGTTCACAGATTTTTAGAGCTGGATGAGAACTTGAGTTCTTATAAGTGAACCCTCTTATTATATCTATGTTTTAGAAAGGTGTTGGTATCTTTTGTTTTTATATCATTCTCATTTCTGAATACCTCTCTCTACTCCTCAGCAAGCCATCATTTATGTCATTGTTATTCAGTCATTCCATCCTCTCTGACTCTACATGACCCCATGGTCCATAGCACTCCAATGTTGTTCATGTGGTTTTTTGTTTGTTTGTTTGTTTTTGGCAAAAATACTGGAGTGGTCTGCCATTTCCTTCTTCAGTATATTAAGGTAAACAGGATTAAGTGTCTTGCCTAGGATAGCACAGCTAGTTAGTATCTGACTCCAGATTTGAACTCAGTTCTTGACTCCAGACCAGCACTCTTCAATGAGCCACCTAGCTGCCATCATTTATAGGTAATAGCTAATAGTTAACATTTATATAGCCCTTACTATGTGTCATGCACTATGCTAAGCACTTTACAATGGTTACCTTATTTGATCCTCACAACAACCCTGGGAGGTAGATGCTATTATCCCCATTTTATGGATAAGGAAACTAAGGCAAACAGAAGTGAAGTGATTTGCTCAGGGTCACACAGCTGGTAAGTGTCTGAGGCCAAATTTGAACTCATGTCTTACTGATTCCAGGCCAATCGCCTAGCTGTCCCTTAATAAAAAGAGATGAAAAAGAAAGGAAAAAAAAAGGATCTCTGCAAAACCAACCAACAACATGCCAAGGGAGAAAAAAGTTTGGGCATTATGATTGTACAATGTCCATTTTTTGGTGTGTGTGTGTGTTGTTCTTTCATTTATATTGTTGTAGCCATCATAAATATTTTCTTGGTTCTGCTTAATTCACTCTGTGTCAATTCATGTAAGTCATTCCATGCTTCTTTGAATTTTTCATATTCATAATTTTTTATGGTAAAGTAGTATTCCATTAGGGCATAGTGGATAGAGTGCAGGAACTGGAGTCAGGAAGACTCATTGTTCTGAGTTCAAATTCATCCTCAGACACTTACTGTGTGACCCTGGGCAAGTGACTTGACCCTGTTTGTTTCAGTTTCCTCATCTGTAAAATGAGTTGGAGAAGGAAATGGCAAGCCACTTCAGTATCTTTGCCAAGAAAACCCCAAATAGGGTCATGAAACATCAGGTGAGACTAAAAAATGAAGGAACAATACATATTCCATTATATTCATGTGCCACAATGTGTTTAGCTATTCCCCAATTGAGGGGAAGCTATTTCAGTCTTTGATTTCCTTTGGACATATGATTAGTAGTGAAATCTCTGGGTCAATGGCTGTGGAAATTTTGGTCTTTTTTAAAAGAATAATTCCAAATTGCTTTCCAGAATGGTGAACCAATACCCACTTATTTTATTTTGTTAACGAATGGCGTATATTAGATATAATAGCAAATTTATTTATATATAATGCCTAACATCTTTTAAAGTGTTTTTCTTTCAACTATAGTGTGAGGTGAGCTACTTTAGTATTATTATCCTCATTATATAAATGAGAAATCTGAGGTCCAGAGAGTTTGTGACTGCCCAGAGTCATATAACTGGTTAATAAAAAAATAACAAAACAAAACAGCTTTAATCTTTTTAAAGGATCAACAGTGCTCATTTCCATTTATTCTAGAAGTTCTTAACACGAGGGTCCACACAGTGTTAAGGGGTCTGTGGATATACTTTGGTGAGTCAATGAACTTGGATGGGAAAAAAATAACATCTTTATTTTCATTAATCTCTTACTGAAGAAGGCATTTTCTTCACTGATATCCATTACACACACACACACACACACACACACACACACACACATACACACACAAACACACACACTAAGAATTTTCGATTACACTAAATGTGTCTAGGTATTTGAGGGTATTGCTCCTTATTTTAGTTGATTATTGTGGCTACAGGTGTGACTCAGAAAACAGACTGACTATGTTTGCCCACATTGTGGAAAGATACAATCATGGCTCTTTGCTGGAGACTTCCTCCATTTGCAGAGGCCATTGCTGTCTGCAATTCTGTTTTTCTGTTTCTCTGCCTTCCTCTCAAGTCCTCATGGTTGGTTGACTTGTCTCAGTGCTTTACAATCAGTCCACATTGGGGTGCATGGTGGGAAGCTCTGAATTTACATTAAATAACCACAGTGAGTGAGAGCCTGACCTAGAATAGCAGAACTGTTCAAAACAAGACAAAATAAAACAAAACAAAACTGACAACAACAAATGAGGGTTTCTAAATAATTCCTCCAGTTTTAGGCACCTAATCTAAGTTACTATAATTAACTAAAGAAATAAATCTATTTAATGATGTGATTGTAAAGCTGACAAAACCCTTTTGTTTCCTTCTCAAGGGAAGACTCGAATGTTCCCTTTTCTCTCACTCCCAAAGAACAAAATATGACCTTATGCAGGCTTGTGAAAGGGATACCCAAGCACCTGAATATGTAAGCCTGGTTGATATATGACACATGTTCCACTGAGGCAACATATTCATGTTACAGGTGTTCCAAAAGCTAGTGGTTTGCTTCCACAAAGAACATAGCCATTCTTTCTTATGTTTCCAGAATTTTGGAGAAGACTTTTGGTCATTGATCCTGGTTTACAGGAGGAGTCACTCTGGGCTGCTTCCCTGCTATCTCTATTTCTAGTCTTCCTGAATTTTTCCACACCTGAACCTTGAACTCCACCCTGGAAGCAAATCATTCAAGGATCTAGGATACCACCTTACCACTCAGCCATCTCCACCTCTTAAGGTCCTGCAATTTCCTACTCCTTTGTATATGTTGTCTTTCCCTATTAGAGTGTTCGTTCCTAGAGGGAAGACTGTCTTATTTGCTTATATTTATATCTTCTTAGCACAATACTTGACACATAGAAAATATTTAATAAATGCTATCTGAAAATATTTAATAAATGTCTATCTCCCTAGTTATACAAGATTGATTTGTGTCAGTCATAGACCATTTTCTGTATGAAGCAATCAGAGACACAAACAAATATTAGATTTGTTCTGCTTACAGAAGAGAGGCCAAGACGATGCAAAAAGACAATTTTCAGCTCCATGTAAAGAGTAACTTTTTTTTCTTTAAAATATATATATTTTATTTATTTTATTAAATATTTTCCAACAGTTTTAAAAAAATTCAACATTCATTTTAAAAAATTGAGTTCCACATTCTCTCCCTTCCTCTTGTCCCTCCCCCTCCCCTTGAGAAAGCAAGCAATATGGTGATTTTACATATGATGTCATGCAAAACGTATTTCCATATTAGCCTTGCTGCAAAAGAAAACAAAACACAAACAAAACAGAAAAATAAAGAAAGGGAAAAAAGTATGTTTCAATCTCCACTCAATTTATCAGTTCTCTATCTGAAGGTGGATAGTATTTCTTCATCATGAATACTTTGGAATTATCTTGGGTCATTACCTTGATCAGATAGCTAAGTCTTTGGCAGTTGATCATTGTTACAATATTTCTGTTACTGTGTGATTCTGCTCACTTTTATTTTATTTTTGCTTTTTGGAGGGCAATTGGAGTTAAGTGACTTGCCCAAGGTCACATGGCTAGTTTTTGTGTTAAGTGTCTGAGGCCGGATTTGAACTCAGGTCCTCCTGACTCCAGGGCCAGTGCTCTGTTCACTTCACCACCTAGCTGTCCCGATTCTGCTCACTTTTAAAGAAAAACTTTCTAACAATTAGACCTCTCTAGCTGGGGAATGGACTCTTCTGGGATATTATAGGTTTTTTTCTCCTGAGAAGTCTTCAACCTAAAGCCTAATGCCCACTCATCAGAGATGTTGTAGAAAGGTTTTCTGTTCCTATAGATGACACAGCCTTCTAATTCTGAGATTTTGTGATATCTTTCCCACAGAGAATCCGGGGCTATTCCAAGTCTGAATGTGCTGACATAGGACCTTAACCCCTGCACACCACTTAAAGACCTTAGGCACTTACTAGGAAGTTTCATTCCAATAGTGCATTATAGGTTTAGAAGCATGGGTCCCTGCTCAGAAGAGCTACCTGTTTATAAAAATTCTGGAGATGTTTAGAGTCTATCTGACTCTTGTGTCTCAGTCATTTCAGACATGTCTGACTCTTTGTGAAAACCCCTCATTTTTGGTTTTCTTGGAAAAGATACTGGAGTGGTTTGCCATTTCCTCCTCCAGTGGCTATGTCTTTACCTGGTTTCTTTTGGACTTTTGGGGAAATATTTAAAAAAAATTCTCTTCTAATGGCTGAAATTTGTTTGTTTTCCATATGGTACATTTCTGTAGACCCTCATAAACCAGTCAGTGACCCTGAATTCTTGTGACCACCCTTTGAACTCATAACTAGTTTGAGCCATCTCTGTTAAACTGCAGAATGTTTTAAAAGAAATCTCTCGGGCTCAGGGTCATGCTCCTTGTTCTCCTAGTTTGCTTGATTGGCAGAAATGAAGAGATGTGTTTTTGTTTATAGGGAACAATAAATAGGGAGAAGATCCAGATGTTTTTTCCAGACATTTTTCTGCTAGAGGAAGGAGGGGAGAGCTGAGCTGTGAGCCAAAAAAGACTTTTCAGAAATGCCCAAGTAACTCTAACAGCATTAGTGCTTGAGGAGAGAATTAATAATTGGCCATTTGTACTATATTGTGTCCAAATCTCACATCCTAGATCTCTACCAACTAATTGGTTATAGAAACAGAGAGCCAGTGTGTTTTACATGAATGCCTACAGGAAGCCAAAAAGAAAGGTGATGTAATAGAAATCCTATATCCAGAGATTAAGAAAAGAGAAAAAGCCAGACCAGTCATGGCATGATAGGATGCCAAGTTCACCACAGTTACTTTGTTCATTCTCAGTAATCATTAAGCTAATGTCCCAGCTATGATGATTGGGTAGATTATGACTCAGGTCACCTTTTCCAAGGAGAAACATGGGATATAGAGAATAAAGCATCCTATTTCAAAGCATCTTGACATGAACACTTCTAGCCTCATAGCCAGACCAGCCTCAATGAAGAAATCTTGGATGGGGTTTCACCTTCATAATGTATGAATTTTCTGGAAGAGCTTTTGATTCACCTTTGCCACAGATGTCACTGCTTCTAACTGACTGTAAAGCAAGCCCCAGTTTCTAAGAAAGGAGACAGATCAATGGCTTTTCCTTGATAAGGCACAAAATCGTTCTATAAAATGCTATGTTCACCTTCCTCTCCTGTTAAACATGGAAGGAGTAGCACGGGGGTGATTTTGACCCAACTGTGTTCAATGGTATGAACTGGTTGCATCATCCATTTTTATTTGGTGGTTGAAGTTGGGAGAATATTATCTGAACAGTTTGGAGACCTGTCAAAACCCATCCCTCAAATCTTTTCCCATTGGTCTTTTCTTTGGAAAAGGACGCAAGGAAAAAAATGGAAATTAATTTGTTAAGTAATAGTTCATATTTATAAAGTGCTTTACAATTTACAAAACAATTTCTTCACAATAATTCTGTCAAGTATTCAGTGTAAGTTATTATTCACTCTGTTTTTCTGGTGATAAAACTGAATCTCACAAAGGAAAGGTAGTTAGGTGACATTGAGCTAGAGAGCCTGGGTGGTATGATGGATGGAGCACTGATCTTGGAACCAGGAAGACTCATCTTTATGAGTTCAAATCTGGCCTCAGACACTTACTAGCTGTGTGACCCTGGGCAAGTCATTTAACCCTGTTTCCCTCAGTTTCTCATTTGTAAAATGAGCTGGAAAAGGAAATGTAAAATTACTCCAATATCTTTGCCAAGAAAACCTCAAAAAGGGGTCACAAAGAATCAGACATGACCAAAGTGACTCAACACAACTCGGAAGCAGGAAGATCCAAATTTAAATCCCATCTCAGATGCTTGCTAACTGTGTGACTCTAGACAAGCCATTTAATTTCACTCAGCTTTGGTTTCGTTAGCAGTAAAACTGGCATCAATAATAGCACCTACCTCCCAGGTGGTAGAGGAAGGAGGGGAGAGTCAAAGAAGGTAATATGGGTAAAGTGCTTCAAAAATATTAGCTATTATTATTTGCCCAATGTCACACAGCTAATCAATGATTGAGATGGGAATTGAATCCTGGTCATGTGACTCCTAGACCATTGTTCTTTGTTCTATATCTGCTATTTGCTAAAGGAGATCAATGAGACTTTAAACAACCGTTCTTTATGTGCAAGATTCATTTTGCAAACTGAGACATGAAAACTTCATTACTTTGCTGTAGTCTGTTTTCACAAAACTACAAGCTGCTAGAACTGAGAGGAATCTTAAAGAATATGTATCACAACTCTCTCATTTTATAGATGAGTAAACTGAAGCCCAAAGGGTTTAAGAGATTTGCCAAGGATTGCATGACTAATAAGCGGTGGAGCTGGGGCTAGAAGTTCGGTTCCACATTAATTTCTATGACTCCAAGCTAGATTGAAGTTATTTTTAAACATGCGCTATTCAGATTTGTAGGTATAAATTGTAAATGGCTTTTGTCAATAAAGAAGAGATGATGATGGGCAGACTAGGTGCTGCCATGCACAGAATAGCTCCCTTGTTGCTGTGGAGACAGGATAGAGCCACAGGTTGGGATGCTGTGAAGCAGAGAGGCAGCACACAAGCTTGTAGGGATGCTGCTGTCTGCAATTCTACATTGGGCTTATGTTGGAATATTAAGAGGCAGCCTCCAGGACTGGGACAGGTCCATTCCTTCACTCCTCTCCCAGTTGTAATCCAGATCCTCCAAATTCTTCCTGTATGTCTCAACTGCCTCACCCAGAAGACACCTGTCTCTGTGGCCTTTTCACCCTTGGAAGGTCCCTCCGTCCCAGTGCCCTTCCCTCCAATTGGATTGGTAGGTTTCTCCAGTAATTTCCATTTTGAGAAAGTGTCCAGATAAGTCTTGTGTTTACTTCTTCACTTCCTTCTTGGACTCTCCAGATTTCTCCATACTCCTAAACTGGTACTCCATAATCTTTCCATGCTCCTATAGTACTACTGGAAGTCAGTAGATCAAGAAACATTAATTAAGCACTTTGTGCCAGGTACTGTGCTAAACTGTGGAGCTGCAAAGAAAGGAAAGGAAAGGGAGGAAGGAAGGAAGAGGGGGAAGGAGGGAGGGAGAAAGATGGGGGGGAGAGAGAGAGAGAGAGAGAGAGAGAGAGAGAGAGAGAGAGAG
>NW_027186345.1:933094-933271 GCF_028583685.1 Petaurus breviceps papuanus | reverse complement strand
GAGAGAGAGAGAGAGAGAGAGAGAGAGAGAGAGGAAGAAAGAAAGAAAGAAAGAAAGAAAGAAAAAGAAAGAAAGAAGAAAGAAAGAAAGAAAGAAAGAAAGAAAGAAAGAAAGAAAGAAAGAAAGAAAGAAAGAAAGAAAGAAAGAAAGAAAGAAAGAAAGAAAGAAAGAAAGAAA
>NW_027186345.1:932565-933084 GCF_028583685.1 Petaurus breviceps papuanus | reverse complement strand
AAAGAAAGAAAGAAAGAAAGAAAGAAAGAAAGAAAGAAAGAAAGAAAAGAAAGAAGGAAAATAGCTTCTACCCTCAGGGAGCTCACATTTGGCTTTCTTGGATCAGCCCCACCTCCTCCAAGTATCAGACTCAATCTGTGTAAACTCAGAGTTGAGGGACTGGAGGGAGAGGGGACCCTGTGATGCAGGTCAATCAGATAGCAGTGAGTAGAGTATGTGTGTGTGCATACACACATACATATATACATCTACATCATGCATATATACATACATGTTACTTATAAGACACGTAGAGAGTAGATCAAAGGTCATCTCAAAAGTGGAGGGGAGGCATAAATAATTGGGAAGACTGGGAAAATCCTTTTGTAGAAAATGAGGTTTGCTCTGAGTCTGAAAGGAAACAAAGGGAGCCAAGAGTTAGAAGTAAAAAGGGAGAATGTTCAGGAATGGGAGACAGCATGAAAAAGGTACCGAGGTGGGAGACCTAAAATTTTTGTAAGAAAATGGAACCTTTGGGAA
>NW_027186345.1:922394-932465 GCF_028583685.1 Petaurus breviceps papuanus | reverse complement strand
GTGTCAGACTCAACTAGAAACAAGGACCACTAATCGGTATAAATTAGGCAAATGACTAAACAATCAAGCCCTTATTTATAGCTTTTGGCAACTTCTAAGGTATAAGTGCATGCACTCAAAAGTTAACAAATGTCTTTCACGAGCTGGTATGAATTGACTCCATCACAAGCCTGATGTCAGTACCCAATGATCTGAGTCTGCTTCTGCCATTAGGCAGAAGTTAGGATTGTGGCAGTTCTTTTGAAGGGAAAGGATATTGGTCTGCATGCTCTGTAAAGCACCCAGCAACCTGAAGAACACACTTTTGCCCTCCTCACCCAATAACATGCATTCCTGGGCACAAAGGGGAGAAGAGCTTTCTCCACTCATTTTCTTTTCAGCTCTTTCTCTAGGAGAAGGAAGAATGTCTTCCCTCAAAGTTGCCCAGCCAAAGGTAAAGCTAGACTTATTCACAGGTGAAGTGGACAATGAACTATGTGACATGATTTGAAGGGTCATCCTGGCCCCAAATTTCTTCCCCAAATAGATATGAAAATTATTAAAATTATGTCATCAGAAATTCACTCTGGAGGTAAGCATTTATTTCCCCCTCTCTGAAGTCCTCTTGTAAAATGTACGTGCTCTGGGAAGAGTTGTCAGTAACATATCAAATCCCCAAACATTAGTATGGATGACTTTATCAGATCATTTCCTTTTAGGGCAAAAGGAGCTCAGGGTATTACAAGAACACGCCCTGCAGGATTCTAGGTTGGTAAAGAGATGCTGAACATCAGAGAAACGAAGTGCCGAAAAGGCAGGAGAAGGGAGGAAGGAGGGTATCCTGAAGGCAATCTTCTATTTCACAATTTTGCCCAGGGCCAGCCCTGGTTGAGCTGGTAAGATACAGATAAGAAACAGACAGATTTTATTCTGTGGATTCACCTGTTCATGAGATTTCTAGGTAAAACAAACAAACAAAAAATACATGAATATACTCCACATACTATTTGGTTTTAATACTATTAAATCAATAATTGCAGGGCTTATAAAATGCTGATTGTAATTTTTAAGATTATAATTGCATTTATATAATACTAAATGATTTCATACCCATTACAATATATTTTCATAGCAACTTTGTGAGGTAGAAAAGTCTTGTGTAATCATTCCAATTTTATAAATAAGGCGACTAAAGCTTAGAGAAATAAAATGATTTCCTTAAGGCCTCATGGGCAATAAATAGTGAGTGGAACTAGCTTGGGAATCAGTTTTCCCAACTCCTAATCCAGCTCATGTACACAGAAAGCACTGCTGGCAGAGGAGATGGAAGAGAGGACAAAGATAAAGGAAGACAAACATCTTTGCCTATCTCAGTAATATTATTTTTGGCAAAGAGATTCATGGTGTTTTTAATATAAGAGAAGACACTAGCCAGAGACCTATGTTTAACACAATGTACTCCACAGCAAACAGTGTTCTTTGTCAGACCCTATAATGAGCTTCTTCATTGACTTCATTGAATTCCTCTTTGAAGCCAAGACACCCACAACCCCTCCATCAAAACACCAATTAGTGTTCTTTCTAAAAGAGCTAAGCTGTCCACAGGTAAAAGGAGGGTATTAATAGACTGTGTGGAAATTGGTGCAGCCAAACACATGAGATGCAGTGAAGCAGATAAGATTACTTGGAAACCAAGTAGTAATCTGTGAAGGGTCTCTAATCCCCGCCATCAGATCATCCTTGTGAAGAGAGAGTTTCTGAGTATTATCAGGGACTTGACTTCCATTAAGTCTTCAAAATATCGTCATTGCACCAAAGCCTTTGATGTAAACACAGGATCATGGGATTTGGAACTGAAAGGAACATTAGAGAACACCCAGTCCAAGCTTTAAAAAAAAAACAGATGAGGAAAATGCCACCCTGAGAAAAGAAGTACTGGCCCAAGGTCACACCATAAGACAGACATACCAGGGCTGGACTTCAGAGCCATAACTAGGACTTGTCCCTGCAACAAATTCAGTTTGGAAGGTTCATATGGTTTGATCACGTGATCACTTCTATGTGTGATTGAAGAAGACAATGGCAGACAGAGCTCATTGGAGTTGAGAAGGTTTAGGAATGGAGTTAACACCGGGGTGTTTGAACAGGACAGTGGTCAGGGTAGAGAAGAAGACTGTGAGTCAGGCACTGAATTTATTTGGGAGGGGGAAAAGTGTTCCAGATGTCCTTAAATGATACCAAACCAACAAAAGTTTGGACAGATGGGACAATCTTTAAAGGAGGAGAGATAGTTGCTGAGTGATGGAAACAGAGAGGGTCTGAAAGTGGCACTGGGCAGCAAGGAGAAAGCAAACTTCTCTTGGCCCTGTGTGTCAGGGGATGAGAGAGAAGGAGCAGTTAATCTTGGAGAAGTTGTTGAGGTGTGTTTGGGAAGCTGATGTCTGAACAAGAAAGCTGTATTTCGATGAACATCAAGAAATGGAAGGAAGGTCAGAGAAAAAGATCTATGTTGAAGGGTTGTTAATTATCAATAAAGGAGGGTTCCAGAGGACACAGCGGAAAGGGACAGTAGAAGAGGAGGGAATGTGGAGGTTACTAGGGGGCATAGGGTGGTGGCCAATTGTACCATCATAGCAAGTTAATGAATGCTTCATGATTGATTGATTTTATGGTGGCACGATACAAATGAACAAGTAAATGCAAAGTATACATAGTCTTACAAAGTAATTTCAAGAGAGGAGACAGTCATAATAACGAATGACTGGAGATTTGAGGGAGACAATGCCTAAACCATACTTAGAAGGAATTCAGAGATTGTAGGCAGAGGTGAGGGCTGAGGACATTCCAGACTTAGGAAGCACTTTGCAAAGATGTGGAGGCAATGTATGGAATGTGAAGAACAAGAAACAGCTCATGAGTAAGTTCAGGGAAGGGGAACCTCAGGCCTTCAGGTCACATGTGACCCTCTAGGTCCTCAAGTGTGGCCCTTTGACTGAATCCAAACTTCCCAGAACAAAGGTTTTTCTGTATTCAGTCAAAGGGCCGCACTTGAGCACCTACAGGGCCACATGTGTCCTCGAAGCCACAGGTTCCCTACCCCTGGGTTAGTTTAGCGGGAACAGAGTACAGAAAGGGAAGTGAAATGAAAGGAGACTTATGAAATAGGTGGAGGGGGCAGTTCATGAAGGGCTTTGAATGCCAGACTGAAAAGTTTGAATTTTTAAAAAAGAAATAAAAAATTGGATGAAAAATTCCTGTTGCTAAGATTGTGAGACACATTTGGATGGGTAGACTATTACTTTACTTTATCAATTTCTATGTTTTGGACAAGTATTGAAGATAGAGCTTGAGTTTGAGATAAAGTAGGCTGGGATGCATTTGGGAAATTGTGTAGAACTTTCAAGGATCTCAAGTCATTCCCTGCCACCAAAAGCCAGCTTTTCAATAGCAATATTCCCAAAGTTGGTCCAGCCATGTGAAGAGAGGGAGAGATAAGAAATGGAGAGTCCAAGTCACATAGCATTGATATCCACAGTTCGCCCAATCTGAAAAGACCTAGAGGAAGGCCTTCAGTGTGATAGACAGATCACCTTTCCCCCACCTCTACTGTATGATCCTAGGCTGATTTCATATGACATAGCCTGCCAGACCAGGTAGTGCACTGGGGGTGGTCTGACCTTGTAGAAAGGCTGGACTTAGAAGAAATGTATAATAGTCATGGGCCTTCAGGAGGTGGGAGGAGGTGGAGCTGGGCAGGCAGCTGGATCTCTGCCAGGGATGCAGGAAGCAAGCCATCCCACCACAGGATATCAGGGGTCTGGGATAAAACCTCGGCTAGCCTAGCAGGATTCCAGATATGTTGGGATTTAAACCTGCCTTCAAATCCCATAGTCTTTCTCTGCCACTATAGTACTCACTCTGTAATAACTGAAACAGCATAAGGGCCTCCAGGGAGCTGTCTGCCATTAGCCCTAAGACATATACCATTTGATAGAGTAGGGACTGGGCACCATTAGCTGTGTCTGTTCATTTGGGAGATCAGAGGTACAAAATAACTAGGTTATAAGTAGGTTAATAACGAGGTTCCCTGGAACTGCTTGGGATCTCTTCTTCCACCTGCTCTGTCTTGCTAATTTACTGCTGTGGCCCTGAGCTCTGATTTTCATCTCTGATTCCAGATCCTGTCATTTATCAACTCTCCAGACCATAGTTTTTCCTTTTCCCCTTTCTGACTTTGTTTTAGACAACCTGTTGCTGATATTTTCATTATAGATAAGCCCTAGGTTGAGGAACTCATCCACCAAGATATTGGTGTCCTGAAGGACCTCCATCCATTCCATACCATTGACCACATCCTTTATCCTGACCCTGGGTAGAGTCAGGCTGAATAGGACAGGCACACAAACATTGAGAACTGCACTGACCACTATTCCTGAAAGTAGATACAATCAGCAGAGTCCAAACAAGGAAATGAGAGAAACATACCTTGGACTCCTGCAACAACAGTTTCTAGTCACACATTCAAGTCCTACCTGCATCTCATTTTCACTCCAATCTCACACAGAATCCCTCTGCAACTGCAAATTGATATTAGTCAGTTTTCTCCAAATATACTAGCCATTAATATTCTTCTCCTTCCTTTTGGTAAACTCCCTGGGTACTATATGACTTTGTAAATATGACAGAAAAAAAAACAATATCTGCCTGAGATGTTTTTTTCTCCATGGACCTGCAAGACCTTTTTCCTCCTATTATATTGAGAAAATTAAGTCTAACCAAAGCAAGATAGTGGAAAGAGAAGACCATGCCAAGCAGTTACAAAAAGGGGAGAAAATCAGAATTAAAAATCTGAATCAAAAGCCCAAAGAAGTTGTGTGGGTATACCCAAGGCTAAGAGATTATAGGGACAGGATGTCAAATGGTGAACTGTGCTATCATGAGATCTCTTAGGTTACCCTGGTACACTAGCTGATATGTGCAACTAGGCATCTTAAAGGGGCTATGCCACAGACTGATGGTGCTTACTATAGCTAAAGTAAGAGCTGATACACTTACCTTGATGGATTCTATACATTTTTCTAATTTAAAAATCAATGCACATTTCTATAGCATGCTAAGGTTACAACATACTTCCTCACAACTCTGTGAAATAGTTAGTATCCGAATTATTATTCTCTTTTTACAGTTGAGAAAATTGAGTCATAGAAAGTTTAAATAACTAGCCCAGGGCAACATAACTTTATAGTGTCATGAACTCAGGTTTCCTGTCTCTAGGATCAGTATTCTTTCTACTACTCTATAAAAATCTAGTAAAAGTTTTTTTTTTTTTTTAAGCAATCGGGGTTAAGTAACTTGCTCAAGGTTACACGGCCAGGTGTTTCTGGGTGGGTGCTGAGTGTCTGAGCCCGGGATTCGATCTCCAGGTCTTCTCAACACTGGAGCCGGTGCTCTTACTCGCTGTGCTACCTGGCCACCCCTAAAAGTTTTAAAGATAAGACAACTGATATAGAGTTAAATTTAAAAGGTGACTGGGCTGGAAAGAAAAGTATCAAACTCAATCTATCCAAAACAGAATTTATAATCTTTTCCTTTAGAGTCACCCCTTTCCCAAACTTCCCTAGTTCTTCTAAGGTCCCATCATCTTTCAGGTTACCCCAGTTTGCAACCTTGGAGTCCTTAAATCATCACTTTCTCTCATTTCCATTGCCATCCCCCAACTCCCAAATAGTAAATCAGTTGAAAAGGTGCATCGATTCTACCTCCACAACATATCTCACATCTGTCTCCTTCTCTCCACTGATGTGGCCAACACCCCAGTCTAGACCTCAATCACCTTCTCTCTGCTCTTCATAGGTCTCTCTGCCAGTCTCTCCCCTCTGTCACCCATTCTCCAACAGCTGCCAAAATTTAATTTCTAAAGCACAGATACTGATCATGTCATTCTCCTCCTCAAAAGGTTCCAGTGACTAGGATTAAATATAAACTGCTCTGACTTTTGAAGCGCTTCAGAATCTGACTCCAACTGACTTTTCTAGTTTGTTCAATAGTGTATGACTCTTTGTGACCCCATATAGGGCTTTCTTGGTAAAGATGTTTGAATGATTTGCCATTCTTTCTCCACATCATTTTACAGATGAGGAAACTGAGGCAAACAGTAAGGTGACTTACCCAGGGTCATATCCCTAGGAAGTGTCTGATGCTAGATTTGAACTCAGGTAGATGAGTTATTCTGATTACAGTCCTGGCGCTCTATCCACTGTGCCACCTAGCTGCCCTAACTCTTCCAGATATTACATATTACTCTCCTTTATTTACTCAATAGTCCAGCCAAATTTCTCTACTTGCTATGCCTCATATCACAACCTTCTCTCTAGGTGGCATAGTGGTTAGAGGGCTGAACATGAACCAAGGAAGACATGAGTTCAAATCTTTCTTCAGACATTTAATAATAATAATATGACCCCAGGCAAAATCAGGATAATAACACTTTTACCTATGGTGAGGATCAAATGAGATAATATATGTGAAACATTTTGTAAACCTTAACGTAATGTATAGATATTAGCTGTTGTCACCATAATCATCATCATCATCATCATCATCATCACCACCACTGCCACCATCATCATCATCATCACCACCATCACCACTATCACCACCACCACCACCGCCATCATCATCATCATCATCATCATCATCATCACCACCACCACCATCATCACCACTACTACCACCACCACCACCATCACCACCATCACCACCATCATCATCATCATCACCATCACCATCACCACCACCATCATCATCATCGTCACCATCACCTTCACCACCGCCACCATCATCATCATCATCATCATCTCATCTCCCTTCTCTGTGTGCCTTTGCATAGACTGTTCTTCATGCTTGGAATCCCTTTCTTCCTCACCACAGCCTCTTAAACCCCTGGTTTTACCTTAAGTTGGAAGCTTTTCCTAGTCCACTCAGCTGCTAGCAACTTCCCACAACCAAAATTATCTTGTATATACATTTAACTGCTAATCTGCATATAGGTTATTTCTCTTCTAATTTATCCTGTATATAGCTTATTCGTGCATAGTTATTTTCATGTTGTCTCCCCTCATTCAGCTGTGAGTGCCTTGGGAGCAGGGACTATATTTTATCTTTTTTTGTATCCCCAGCACTCAGCACAGTGCTTGATACATAGCAGGCATTTAATAAATATCTATTGGCTTACTGACTGACTGACAGATTCAGTTCCTTAAAGGCAGAGATTGTTTCATTTTTATCTTTATGTCCCCAGAGCCTAGTACAGTTCCTGGCTTAGGAGGTGATTAATAAATGTTTGTTGATTCATTGACTAATTGCTCCAAGAATAGAGGTCAGGCATGTGTTTGGAGAAAGACAGATCTATACAAAAAGGAGAGAACAACTGAAGAATAAAAGTCATGTCACATAGTATAGAATGGAAATATTAGACAGAGGCTTTCCCCACATGGGAAAATTAGAGAGAAAAATGCAAAAGAAGGCAATGACTTCATTATTTCCAGAAAAGCTTTAATGTGCCTTGAGGAATGTTCTAACTAGAATCTAAGTAGGGCATGACCAAAATCTTTATGAAAATTGTCGAACTTATGCTTTTAAATGTTTGCTTGAGACAGCTTTTGGTTATTTAGAAGCTACAGTGACTTAACCTTTCCTGCAACTTTTGAATCTATAATTACAGATTCTATAATCCATAATTAGCTGGACAACTGCCCTTAATATTCCATTTTAAATTCAAGTCATTTGTCAAATCTTTACAAAACCAGCCCAGCTCAGTGCTAGGTACTATAGGGGTGATTGGGTCATGTAGCTAGATGCTAGCAATTCTACCCTTACCCCAAAGTTACCTGGGTGAGCTTGTCAATACCCTTACCCCAAGCGCTCACAGGATGGGTCTCAGACCTGTCCCATGTATCGCAAGATCAGGAATTCTATTTCAGAGGTCTGTTATATAGGGGCAGCTAGGTGGTGCAGTGGATAGAGCACCAGCTCTGGAGCCAGGAGGACCAGAGTTCAAATCCAGCCTCAGACACTTTCCACTTACTAGTTGTGTGACCCTGGGCAAGTCACTTAACCCTGATGGCCTCCCCCCGGGGGAAAAAAACCCTAAAAAAAGCAACAAAAGCAGTGATATCTTATGGGAGACCTTGCAAGTTGTTAAAATGAAGATGGGAGTGAGATAAAGCTGCTCATCATCTTCTCTATCCTCAGCAAAAAAGAATGGGGAATAAACCCCGATGGACATGATTCTCAAACTTAGGTCCTCTCCTGGGATTGAGAGACCTTAGCAAAAAAGGAGAACAATGAGAATAACTGAGTTGGCCCTTTTCTCCATCTCAGCACTCTGAAAGCTTTCTTTTTTTCTTTCTTCTCTTCTTCCTTTATTCCCATGGGCCCCTACCTTCCAAGCCCAGAGGCAGCCAGCACATTTTCTTTATATATATATAAATAATCTTTATAAGTAGAGATGATGGCTGTATCTTCTTTCCCTGCCTGTTTACCTATCTGCTTATCTGAGTTCATGTTATACCTCTCTGCTCCCAGGAGAAAATAGGCTTCTTGATATGATTGTTTTGTTTTTGTTTTCCCGGTGCCTAGTACATATGCATATACTATATGCAGTCAGTATTTAATAAATATTTATTGGATAGAATTATTAAATTCTATTGAATCAATGTAGGCAGAATATCACATTTTTAATTTGTGGACTGTGGGAATAGCTAAAGTCTCTCATGGAATCACATAATGGGAGAGTTGGAAGAGTCCTCCACAGTCATCTAATCCAACATATGCACAAAAGGGATCACCACTCTTCACATGCCTGGCGAGGTCATATGGTGTCTGAAGATCTTCAAGAAGCAGGAAACCACTGCTTCCTGAGGGAGTCCTTTCCACATTTAGACAGCTCTAATTGGTCGTTTTTTCCTGATATCCAGCCCAAGTTTGCCTCTGCAAATGCTACCCAATGGTCCTAAGACTGCCCTCTGGGCCCAAGCAGAATAAGTATAGTCTTCCATCACAATAACAGCCTTTAAACTGAAAATAACTATTATGTTCCCCTAAAGTCTTCTCTCTTCTATGCTAAACGTGCCCAGTTCCTTCATCTCATCATCAAATGGCACAGACCCATGGATTTTTAATGTCTCTCTTGTCCTCCTTTGGATACTTTCTGACATCAATATTCTTAAACTATGGGGCTCAGAACTGAACACAATATTCCACAAGAAGTGTGATGAAAGCAGAATACAGTAGGATTATCTCCTTATTCCTAGTTAATGAAACCCAAAGTTGAACCAGGCCTAAATTCAGGAAGAAAAGAGCTTAAATCTAGCCTCAGACCTTACTAGCTTTTTGACTCTGAGCAAGTCACAACCTCTGTTTACCTCAGTTTTCTTGATTATAAAATGGGCATAATAATAATGATGGGGTACCTGGGGTCTAGGTCAAACCAACTTGTAAAACCAGTCTGTGAAGTTGTAATTTGTTATTGACATTTGGAAAAACTTAGGCAAGAGTCAAATATAAACCTGGCATAATTCTAGATGAGGACAATAAGCCAAAGAAAAAAAGATGACTTTCTTGGATCAGCTCCCCTTTCTCCAGGGTCAGACTCAATCAGGATGCTGGGCCACAGGTCACTCAGATAATAGTGAGACAATTTCTGTCTAAGTAAATTTTTGGTTCTTCAGAACTGTCTTTATGAAGGCATACACAAACACATACACATATACATATACATATACATATACTTCATGGTCTGAAGTTTCACAGGATGGGAAGGCATGGATGGGTTATGATTTACATCATTGAAATGAATATCCCATTGATAAAGTCATAGATCCATTGGCATATTAGAGTAAATCCATTGTCTCCTCATGTGAGAGCATTCTTAAAAACAAGCTTTGGCAGATACTAAATGAAAAAGATTTTGAGTTTGAGTTGATGATGAGTTCATCTATTATCTGGGCACTAGCCATAGAAAGAATAGAAATGCTTATCACCAAAGGATTGGTGAAACTCTCTCTCTCTGTCTCTCCTTCTTTCCTTCCT
>NW_027186345.1:918478-922294 GCF_028583685.1 Petaurus breviceps papuanus | reverse complement strand
CTTCCTTCCTTCCTTCCTTCCTTCCTTCCTTCCTTCCTTTCTTTCTTTCTTTCTTTCTTTCTTTCTTTCTTTCTTTCTTTCTTTCTTTCTTTCTTTCTTTCTTTCTTTCTTTCTTTCTTTCTTTCTGTCTTTCTGTCTTTCTGTCTTTCTGTCTTTCTGTCTTTCTTCCTGTCATGGCAACTCATGGAAGCATTTAGAATACGTGTGTTGATAAAATCACTCTAAGCTCTAAGTTTCTGTTTTAAATCTATAATCTTAGTAGATGTTCAACGAGTTCTTGTTGATGGTCTATGGTTTCATTTAGTTTGTTGAATTACACTTTTTTGTTACAATAGAGGAGCTTATTGCATGGTGGTCAGTTGCGAAATAATATTTTTTCTTAAAAAAAATCCACAAAACAGAATTAAAAACTTCTCCCTGAATAGGATTTTAAAGTAATAGAAGTACATGTATATATACACATAAGTGTATATATTCCTATGTATATAGGTATATGAGGGCAGCTATATATGGTACATGGTATATAGTACAGTTGATAGAGTGCTGGGTCTGGAGTCAGGAAGATCTGAGTTCAAATCTAGCCTCAGGCACTTACTAGTTGTGTGACCCTGGGCAAGTCACAACCATGTTTGCCTCAGTTTTCTCTTCTGCAAAATGAGCTGGAGGAAGAAATGACAAACCATTCCAGTATCTTTGCCAAGAAAACCCCAGAAAGGGTCACAAAGGGTCAAACACAACTGAAAAATGACTAAACAACAGCAACAAATATAGGTATGTATTTGCACACACTGGACAAAGAGGCCAGCACAGTCACACATTCTTATCTCTTTGGTAAGCATGCAATGAAGTTGTTTTTTCTTATTTTTCCTCCTTTCTTTCTTCTCTCACCTCCCCCAACCTCACCACTTCCCATCTCTACACAGGAATATACTAATCAGGGAAATATGCGCTGGCTGTTTAGTAAAGAGGTCAAATCCATTTGGATGGAATTCCAAGCTTGCCATGATAACAATGTCAGGAAGCAAGGTCCTCAAGTTGGCTGCAGCCGGCAACTCCTTAGCCATAGATTGTTGAAAGACTTGGCCCTGGGCTGTGCTGCTTAGGGTTTTTTGTGCTTGGAATGTTGCGATTGTTTCTGGCACAATGAGGAATCTGTGCATCCACACTGGAGAAGTTAAATTACAGGAACAGAAGTTAAATTAGAGTTCTTAATTACAAAATGTTTCCAGGGTAGTCAGGTACAAAACTGAATAGGTTTGGGCTCTCTGGGAGCAAATGGATTTATTCTTTTTTTTTCTTTAGTGACAGGTAGTGTACAGTGAAAAAAATCCAAGAGATCTAGAATCCCATCTCTGCTTCTTGGGCATCTTTTTCTGTACTTGATTTTCACCAGCAATGAAATAATAAATAAGCAATTAACTAAATAAATAGAATCAGCACATAATGAACAAATATATACACGCAAAAATACCTACATACAAAGAATAATTTCTTCGAGACTTAGCTGTTTACCTTAATCTCTTTTCTTTTTTACTTCAGAGACACTCAGGCCACTTTCACAGGATTATTTGTTTGTTTTGTTTTTGTCCTAATCTATTCCAGAATCTAGTTTGTCCCTCACCTTCTTTCTATCTGATTAGGTCAATAAAAATTTATTGAATGCCAGCCATGCATGGTACTGTACAAGCTGAGGGGAATACAAAGACACATGATAATGATGGCTCACATTTATACAGAGCCTTAAAGTTTGTGAACCATTTTACATACATGATCTAAGCATATATTATCTTCACAGTGACAGTGTAAGGTACCAGGATCTTGTGGAAAAGGCACTTCAGGAATCAGAAAGATTCCAGAGATTCAAATCCTGAGTCAGGCATTTACTGGACCTTGGACAAGTCACTTAAATTCTGTGTTTTAGTTTTCTCATTTGTTAAAACAAACAAATGAATAATTGAGGGGGTTTGATTCTATGGCCTTTAAGATCTCATCTACCCTAAATCTATGATTCTAAGATCCTATGAAGCCAAGCCTCAGAAAATTCAGTGACTTGCTTGTCGTCCCACAGCTGGTCAGAGGTCGAATTCAAACAAGTCCTGACTCCAGATGCAGCCCATTGTACATTCCTTCATCTATACTGTGTCTTGAAGATGAGGTTTCTGTCCCCTTAAGCCCAGAAAAGAAACAGGACTTGTACCAAATAAATAAAATGCAAAGTAACAAGTAAGAGTAAATGAGAAGTACCAATAAACCCTTCCTAGAAAGAAGGGATATTGTGTTCTAGAGTGGTCTCTGCTTGTAGGGAACCTAGAATCTGTTAATTCCTTAATTTACAATGAAGCACCAGGCTGTTTCATTATCTGAAGAAGTCAGGGACATGTAAAGAAAGTGTAGCCAAATTTGAAATAATGTGGCTCTTTCTATAATGTGAGCGGTGTGTGCCATGTGTCTGATACTGATTACCAGTGCAGGCTGGGAAAATCAATCTCCCATCTCTCCAATTCAATCATCCTTTTCTGTGTGTGTAGGGTGGGTTAAGGGGGAGATAGGTTGAGGGAGAGGAGAATATCAATGTATGCCACAGGTAAGTTAAAAAGATGACTGATTTGATCCATTTTCTGCCATTATTGCCTCCACAAGGAGGCCTGGGTAGGGGAAGTTTTTGTTTGAGTCATTAACATTTTTGGAATTTTTCTCTAAATCTTAGCTCAGAGTCAAAGGACTGCAAGACTCAACCAAACCACAGGATGTTGCTATATTAGGTTAATATTTCGATTATTGTTATTATCTACTTTGTTATTTCCTGCAAGCCCCACAAAGCCTTTGTGTACAGCTGAAGGAGACACAAGGATAACGTTATTACTACCAGCCACCTGGCTGCTGACAGAGGAACCTTTTAGGAGAAATTTGAAGTGGTTTTTCCCTGCTCTCCTTCCTTGGACCTTTTGAAGATCATGTCCCTTCAGGAATATGTGGGGTAGGAAACACATTCCATTCTATGAGCCCAGAAAAATGCATGAGACAACTGGAATAGGCAGGTGGGGATGCCGGTGGCTACATCCTCCACGCCAGGCTCCAAGAATGAGTACAGAACGTATGCATGGAGTTAAAGGAAAACAAGGTCTTGTCAGCTGGGCATGAGTGACTCATGAATTAGTGACAGTCTTTAGCCTAATGCAGTCATCTCATTTGAGAAGCAATGATCATTTGCCCAGCTAGAGACAGCCCTGCCCAATCTAACTGCTTGGGTTTTCCTGCTTTGTGAATGGAAATCAGCATCTTGTTGGGTGCCTGGAGCAGATCATACTTAATTACATCACCACAATAGCCCCATTCTGTTCTCTAAGATCCATAAGAACACTCGGCCTTAATAGAGTGTGTATTGTTATCTTTAGGACCCTTCAATAGAATTTCTGCTTGTGGGCTGTGAGGTATTCGGCACTTTCCTGTCAAAAGTGCTGTATTTGTATCACTGAGTTTGGAATCATGAGACTTGAGTTCAGATCCCAGACACCTACTACCTGTATGATCTTGGCAAGTTACAACCTCTTTGAACCTCAGTTTTCTCCTTTGTAAAATGAAGGAGTTGGACTAGATGTACTCTGAAATCCCTTCCAATTCTGATCTATGATTCTATGAAAAGAAGCATGGCAAAGCCAATACCCAGCAATGCCCTTGGTACCTTTCCCTATGCTTGTGTTATCTCAACTACAAAAATCAGTTTACCTGGGACTCACTGCTTAAATAGGTATACCTCTTGCCCTCTTCTGAGAGGGAGAGAGAGAGAGAGAGAGAGAGAGAGAGAGAGAGAGAGAG
>NW_027186345.1:846176-918378 GCF_028583685.1 Petaurus breviceps papuanus | reverse complement strand
AGAGAGAGACAGAGAGAGACAGAGACAGAGAGACAGAGAGAGACAGAGACAGAGAGAGACAGAGACAGAGAGACAGAGGAGAGAGAGAGAGAGAGAGAGAGAGAGAGAGAGAGAGGTAAAAGAAAGTGAAAAGGAAAAGGTGGAAGGAAGGATAAAGAGAAGGAAGAAAGGAATAAAGAAAGGAGAGAAGTAAAGAAGAAAATGGGAGAAAGAAAGAGAGGTGAAAGAAAGAATTTATCAAACACTTTCTATGGGTCAGTCACTATGCTAAGAACTGGTGAGACTTTTGATTTTTAAGGAAATTACATTGTAACTTCACCACATCTAAAGGAGTAGTGACCAGGGAGGGATATTTTAGTTAGTTAAGTCATAGGGATGGTGAGTGGAATCACAGTGTAATTTATTGACATGATCTTTCCATAAAGATTCATATTGATTTGATTACCGATCTTACAGCTAGAGATAAAAAGGGACTGGGGGGGGGCAGGGAAGGGGAAAGGAATGTGCATCAGCAACATGGCATGAAGCAGACAGTGTGGTGGGTCTGGGTTAGGCTCTCTATGGCAAAATATCACCAATGGGAAACCCAGGTCACTTTTTAATTTCTATATTGTACTCTTCATTTCTTCTTTTAAAGAAGACAGGGCTATCACTAAACTCTGGAGTTTTCAGCTGCACACAAACAAACAAATAAATAAATTATCCACCACTGGTTTTTATCATTTCCTCTTTAGAGCTATGGCAAGCTTCTGCTCTCATTTGTCCCTTTCTAGTTGACCACATTAATTCCTTTCCCTGCCATCTAGGTTTCTAATGGAGCTTGAAATTAACCTGCCACGTTTCCCTTCAGTGTGTGTGTGTGTGTGTGTGTGTGTGTGTGTGTGTGTGTGTGTGTGTGCGTGTGTATGTGTGTGTGTGTTTGCATGACCAAGCTCTGGGAGGAATGTTATTTCTCAAACCATCTCTGCAGCGTCAGAGTGAATGTGGGGGCTAGTGCTGAGTCAGCAGGAGAAAGTTTGATGAGATGAAACATCTCTTCTGAAGTGAGTATACAGAAGCTTTAATTTAATTGTCAGCAATTGCACATAGGTACCCTAAGCCAGCAAAATGACAGAGACCTTAAGACACACACACACACACACACACACACACACACACACACACACACACACACGGAGGTCTTAGAACTTTGCCCTGTTTAAGAGAGAAATTCATTCTCCAAAATGAATGCTTTTTTCCTACCTTAGGCTCACACACACTGCATGTGAATGAGAAGATATGTATGCTGAATTGGTTCATAACGGTGGAATTTTCTCCCAAGCATAAGCAATGTTGGTCATATAAGACAGTCATATTTGCTATTTGTATGTTGGGGAAGACAGGTTATATGTTCTACTGCAACTGGCAGAATCCTTAGTGGTGCTGACTGGAATCTACTTGGGCTTAATAAAATGACCTGTGTTTCCACCTTCATTGTGCCAAAACTATGTTGGCTCCATTTGTGTCATATAATACTTCATAGAAGCCAGAAATCTATTTTAGAGCTATGGAATGTGAGAACTGAGAAGAAGCCTGAAATCAACAACTCCTTTCTTTTCTCATCCACCAAAACACAGATCTCTGCCATAGCCTCCCTGCAGTACACAGACAGACAGAGAGAGAGAGAGAGAGAGAGAGAGAGAGAGAGAGAGAGAGAGAGAGAGAGAGAGAGAGAGAGAGAAGTGAAGCTTGTTGTAGTTGTTGTTGAGGGAAAAAATATTCACTCAAAGAAGAACACTCTGCATTGAACCTGGAGTTGAGAGATTTGGTTTCAAGAACCTGCTAGGTCATTACCCATATGACCTTGGGCAGGTCACTTAATTTCTCTTCCCTCCATCTGTAACATGAGTGGGAAAGGTTTAGAGGATCTCGATGCCACCTAAGAGAAATGTAGAGTCATTAAACTTCATATTTCTCACTGGACTTTTTCAATGGCAAAGTCTTCATGGTTCAAAGACCAATCAACAAATATTTACTGAGTGTCTGCTATGTGTCAGACATTGCTCAGGTACTAGAGATGCATAGACTAAAATAAAACAGTACCTGCCCTCAAGGGGCTTATGTTCTATGATTTCTTCAATGCAGGTACTCCTTCCACTGGCAACGCTTACAGTTCTCTGTCTATGCTTTAGTAGATGGTCTTCTTGAATTCCTGTGTCTCCTGTTCCCCCCAAATTCAGCACCTAGTGGCCAACTCTGAATGAGGCTAATTCTCAAATGACACACAAATTGAGATCTTACTTGGAGCCTTTCCTTCGAGCCTGAAACCTGTCAGATCTTATGCTTTACTGGAATAACTTCTGACTGAATCCAGGGTCTTCTCCATGCTGTGATGAGGCAGGATTTCAGTAGTCCCTCTGCATACAGCAGGTGCTTGGTAGATGTTTGTCCAGGTGACCATAAAGAATGAACTTTTACCTGGGAAACTCTGCCCGTGTGGAATGTACAACAAAACCAATTTGTTTCTTCTTTCTTGGAGTATTATTCCTATAAAGAAATGAGTTGTAGCCAGAAGTCATAAATGTGTCAATTCTACCACCAGGTGGCACCAAATAATTTCTTTAGAAAATAACTGTTCCTCAAAGCATGTGCTGAAATGCTCTGCTCAGTTGAGGTGAAACCTGTCTTTAGACTCTCAAGAGTAGTATCACCCCTTTCAATGAATCCTCTTACTTGATACTTTGGGATTCAGCAGCCACATGCTTAGTTTTTATTATGTTGGAGCAGTCACTCAGGATGCCATAATTTCCTCAGAGTGCTTTAACATGGAAATGCAGATAAAATAAAAGGGTTAAACCCTAGGACTATGAGAGAGTTTCAGACAGACTCAAAGCCAACACAAAGCTTCTTGTCCCTTTGGTCTAGATTTTGTGGCACTTGAACTTTGGGACCATTAGGTAGCCAGGGGAAAGTACAGAAGAATACTGAGGACTAAGAGGTCCCAGAAATAGTTAGGGAGACAATACCAATGTGAGTTCCCATGAGAAGGATAGAGGGAGGGGGAGGAGGCAGACTTCCAACTGCAGCCTGGCAATCTCAAGCAGGCACCTGTGCTCAAACACTCAACATGATGAACTACAGGCTTTCTGTTCCTTATGATTCACCTACACTTTGACTTTGTTTCAGGCCCTGAATCTGTGTTTATTTCTTTGGCTGAAAATGTGGGTTCTATGATTTTGAAATTTAAGGACTTTTTTTTTAAAGTATACACCAAATCCTGGTAGCAGTACATGGTATTATGGTGCTTTAGGGTTTCCCTATGAGTGAGGAAATTGATATTCAAAGAGGTTGTGATTTTGCGAGGGTCACACTGCCATGTCACAGGTAGGATTCCAAACCACTTCTCTCCTGACTGCAAATTCAGCATGCTTTTGTTCTCTACCATGCCATCTCATATCTACTACAGAATAGTAGGGTTGTTGAGGTAGGAGAAAGAAAGGAATGCTTTGCAGACCCTTAAGGAAGCACTAGGACACAATGTAAAGGGTTCTGGTCTTTAAGGACATGAGTTTGAATCCCACCTCTAACCTTTACTACCTCTGTGACCTTTGGCATATGATTTAACTGCTCAGTTCTTCACCTCCGAATGAAGGAACTGAACTGTATGGTCCATTCCAACTCTAAATCAATGACCTGTTAATGTTATAACCCTCTCTCAGATATCCACCCACTGAAGACCATAGCATAAATAAAATACTAAGAAATATTGCACAATTTGTGTCATACTAGAATTCTTTTTAAAAAATATTTTATTTTAAATTTATGGAATAAAACAGGCATTTCCATAATATAGTATATCAAAAAAGTTGATTCCACATGAAACTGCACATCTACTATGTCTAACTTGCTATTCCCTTTAAATATATAATAAAGGCATCATGTAAATTTTTTTCCATTTTTCCCTTTTTCCCTTTCCTTCCCATCAGAGATGGTTATCATTAGACACAAATATGTGCATATATATGTATGTATGTATGTATGCAAAATAATTCTAACAAAAATGCTCCAAATCAGATCAATAGGTCTCACCTACAGAGTGAGTAGAAATAAGCCTGAATTGAAGGGAGAGGTAAATGTCTAATGATTAGATTAATTAATCAAAAAGCATTTATTAAGCACCTATGGCATGTCAGGTACTATGCCAGGCCAAATACAAAAGGGAGATATCCATGACCTCAAAGATCTTACATTCTACTGGGGTTAAGGTGTGGGTAGGTCACAAAACAAACTCATAATAGAAGGAATTAATTTACACAAATATTTGTTTTGTAGTTGTAGATACCTACCCTGATCCCCAGTGGCCATCTTGCCAGTGTAAGGTGTTGTTAAATCAATGAACCAAGTGAGTTATTGACAGTCAATTATGGATAGAAGGCTTTGGCCCAGAGCACTTTAATTCTTCTGAAAATCAATATTTGGAAACAATTGTTTTCTGATTGTGCTGTTTCATCAGTAAATCAGAATGTATTGACTCTACATAGTAGTTAAACACTACAATGGGTCACCCAAGGAGCTGTCCACAGTCTGTAAAAATAGTGGTGGTCTCATTTATCTGGCTGCAGTCTTAGATGATGGTTTCAGAAAGAACTAGATTTTCTCTATTTACTCAACTATGGCTGCTAGGCACACCGTATTCTCACTCCTTTCAGTTCCTTCACTAACTAGTTGTGTGAACTTTGGCAACTTATAACTTCTCTCAGCCCTAGTTTCTTGACCTATGATGGAGGTATACTTTAAGGTGAGTTAGGAGGAGAAAATGAGACAACAGATGGAGGAGCACTTTAAAAAGTGAAAAAAGAAGAAGAGTGAGAGATAGAAAGAGGGAAGACAGAGAGGTAGAGAGAAAAGAGAGGGGGGAAGGAGAGAGAGAGAGACACAGAGAGACAGAGAGACAGAAAGAGATAGAGAGAGAGAGAGAGAGAGAGAGAGAGAGAGACAGAGACAGAGAGAGACAGAGAGAGACAGAGAGAGAGAGACAGAGACAGAGACAGAGAGACAGAGACAGAGACAGAGACAGACAGAGAGACAGAGAGACAGAGACAGAGACAGGGAGAGGAGAAAGAAGAGAAAGGAAAGAGGGAGGGAGAGAAAAGGAGAGGTAGGAAGATGAAATAGTAATGGTTTTGTAGTCTTATCTCAGTTTCCAAAGTAAATTGTTGTCTACTCAAAATGAAACACCTATCTTTGTACTCTAAGTGGGAGCATATATAGTCCTTAGTAATGGATGATTATGATGGTTACGGTGATGATAATTAATATTGTAGCAGAAGAGAAACAGTGCTTCATATTGGATAGAGAGCCAGACTCTGAGCTGGAACAACCTGGATTGGAGTCTTATGGCTGATCCATCCTGTCTGTGTGATTCAGGGAAAGTTAGAAAGCCTCTCAGTGCCCCAGGCAACTTTTTAAGACTATAAATTACAGCACAGCTGCAACTGTGCCTTGGTAGAGGGAGTTTCCTCACAGGGAATTTCCTACATTGATGAAATCATAATTATGCATACATACATACAGACAAATATATGTGTATATATACACATATAGCTTATTTTCCTTTTTCTATACCTATATTTATGCATATTTATAAATATATTTATACTTAGAGTTTATTTTCATTTTTTTTAAGAGGCAATGCTAGTCTATTCCTACCTCATTATTTTGAAATGAGAGTACTATGTTTTATATTCATATATGTGTATGAGATATAGCATAGTATTCTTATCTTTTAAAATATATTTATATATACAGATATATGTGTATATGTGTTTATACATATACATGTGTGTATATACATATATACATACATATACAATACATATATATACATACATATACAAATACATATCCCTTTTTTTTTCAAAATAATGGTATAGGACTAGACCAACATTTCCTTTCTTAAAAATAAAAATGAGCTCTATTACATCAAGTAATACATATAAAGATTCAAGTAACAGTTTTAGTCACTTATACAGATTTTTAAAAAACATATTTGATGGCAAATGCAAGGCCTAAAATCTAGTTTTCATCTGAGAGGCAATATCTGGATTTTTAAGTTTTTAATAGGCTGATTTGTCCTTTGTATTTATAACACATGCATTTTAAATTGACTTCAAAGCATGAACAATCATGCAAATGTTTACCCACACAAAAATTTTGGGGTTTTTTCTGTTTTTATTTTTGTTCTTTTGTTTTTTGTTTTTATTTTTAAGCAGGGTGACTATCAGGTGGCCAAGGGGGAGCTACCAAACTGCCAGGTGGACAATGAGGTCTGCATTGACTGGTGAAAAACAAAATCCTTAAAAGTTGGAGATTCTGGAAAAGGTTCTAAGAATGACAATTTGGTTGATGTTAAATATATTCAGAGGAAGAAAAGAAAAAGTTTGTTCAGGTTAGCAGGTGGGTCAACTCTAGTTGCAGCAACATAAACAGACCTTTCTACATGCAGCTTCTGGTCTCATTGCTTAAAAAAAAACAACACAAGTTGTTCCTAAATACTTATACTGTAAATATTAATTGCAAGACCATATTTTCCTCTGTCCTTAAAGATAATGTATTGAGAATGTGAAGAAGAAAAGGACAAAGAACCCAAACTTTGAGGACATTCAGAATATGGGATTCTGATGAATGTTTTGAAAGCCACCAGAGGAAGAAGTGTTATTCTTTCTTCTTCACAAAGAAATGGCTTCATGATGCTTGCATTCCATTCCATTTCTACCAAACTTTCCTGAATGATGTGTCATTTTGGCCTTTTCTTGGCATTTTTGCTCCCTGAGTATATGAGTCTGATAGCTTTCCCTAACTTTTTGATGATAGCTAGAAGTTATGCATGTTTTTGGTAGTGCCTGGGTAGTCCCTGTTCTCTGGGTGTAGCCTGAAGATAAGGTTCCATAAACATTGATTAGCTGCTGGCACTGGGTAGATGCCATCATGATGGCAGAAGGAGAATAGCTGCTCCCAACTGACTCCAGTGATGCATCTGGAACGTGGGCGATCAAGTTGGATTTATAAGGCATACCCAAGGAGGTGACTCCCAGAGCCTGAACGTCTCACAGTGCATTAGGAAATTTCTGCCTTTGAACAGCTAGGTGACTCTAGGTGATAGAGCATCAGCCCTGGAGTCAGGAGGACCTGAGTTCAAATCTAGCCTCAGATACAACACTTACTAGCTGTGTGACCTTGGGCAAGTCACTTAAGCCCAATTGCCTTGCTTTTCCCCCTCAAAAAAAAAGACAAAAAGAAAAAGAAAATCTCTGCCTAGGATAGCATTTCCTAAATGGTTCCATAGAATCTTTGTGTTCCAAGGAATATGAACAAGTATTATATGAAAAAAATTAAGTACTAGAGATAAGTTCCCATTTAAATATTAAGTATAAATTTATGTTTATGTAAAAGTTACTTATTACTCAATATTTTAATGAATCCTGGATTTCATCATTCATTGATTCCATTAGGGCAAATCACAACCTATCCAAACTTTTTCAATATGGTTCTTGTTCATATCCTGCCATAAGCCCTCCGTAGGAAACTTACCCAATGTGCTAGAGGCCTTTGTTTAAATCCTTTAGCATTCTGTGGATACCAGTCGAGCACCAGGCTGCCCATCTGTTACCCTTCCTTCTTGCCAGATGACCAGTCTTTCTCCTTTTTCAGTCATACATCTCTATGATATTTTTATGCCACTTTTTGTTCTTATTTTATCTTTGGTGACGTTCTGCAGCCTATTTTCACTCACCATGTGTCTCCCTGTTGCCCTTTGGGTGATGTGTAATTTTAATTCTTTGGAAATCATGATATTTCATTACTTTAGACAATATAGCATTTTGACAAGAAGAGTTTGATGGGGGAGGGAGTGGGGAAGAGTAAGACCAGTGATCACACTAACAGAGGGAGTTCCTGGTGAGGAACTTCCCCTACCAGTGCAGGTAAGACATGTTTTCTTCACCTTATCTTATAGTCTGAAAGTACCTGGTGGGGCCCTGAAAGGTTAAGTGACTTGCCTAGGATGACATGGCCATTATGTGTCAGAATAGAGACTTGAAACCAGGTCTTTCTGACTCAGGTCACTATGGAAAGCTGCTCCTCTGGAAACATGCTGATGTTAAAAAGAGAAATCTTTCTTTCAGGGAGAAACTTGGGAATCATCAAAAATGCTATACAACTGCCCAGATACAATCTGGTCCTCTTTCTCCCTCCTAATCAACTCATTGTCTTATCTCATTGACAATCTTCAGGTTTCAGAATATCTATGTACATTAAGAGATAGATATAAAATATGTAATATGTGTACATATGTAATATAAGGTTATATATAAAAATTCACACAATAATATACATACATCTATACATATGTACACATATTGTATACATAATATATGTGTGTAAATATACCCACAATAATGATGGATTAGTTCTATAAGTTGCCCATTCATATCATAGATATCAATAAATATTCTTTATCCTCTTGGATTTTCTTGTGTGGGTAGCTAAGACTAAACTCACTGAAGTGAGGCCCTCAAGAGGACTTCATAATCTATAGGCAATCCCTTTTTCTTTTGGACTCTCCTGGTTGGCCTCCATGACAGTGACAGATGCCTCTTTGCAGAGGTCATTATTAAAACTATGATATAGCCAGATTACACCCACCATGCATCTCTGCATTGTCTTTTGGGCAATTCACAACTTTGGAGATTGTAGTGTTCTAATTCTTTTTTTATATGATATGAAAATAGTTTTAATTTCCTCCATTTTTCTTCCCACATCCCCTGACCCCCCACCCCTTTCAAGATTTTAAAATTTTTTTCTAGAATTTATTGTTTCTTCCAGCATATCTAAATAAAAACATTGCTTATTGAAATGGAAAAATCTACAAGATATGTTTTCTGGGTGGTGTGGAGGGTGATCTATGATGTTTTAGATTTGTAGAGTTTGAGACAATAGTAAAATATCATGGCGGAGAGCTTAGGCTCATAGATAGTAGGGACATAGAATGAGTTCTAAAATAGACAGAATTCTTGCCTTCAAAACACAGTCAAGTAGGGCAATGGCAAATAGACAGATAAATTAAAATTTTTTAAGTCTACAAAGTATATTAAATCAGATACAAGAGAAATTTATCTAGTTGAGGGAAAAACAGAAGACTTTACAAAGGGTTTGGTAGTTGAGTAGGGTCATAAAGCATGTAGTTTGGGGAATGATTGCATATGTAAAGAGCTAGCTTGAGAAAAGGGCCTACAGATGGTGGGGTGTTCACCACTGATAGGAGACGTGTGTGATAATTTCAGTTCCAGTGAACAAGAAACAACCAATAAGCCCCAGATGGAACAAGTTAAATTTGCTGCAAGGCCCTGAGTCATAGGAGATCTATACTGATCCAGGAGAAGGTAGGATACTGGGAGATATGCTATCTCTAGGAGCATAGATGTTGTCTTCCTATGCACACACTATCTAATCAGTAAGGTATATTATAATTAGGAAGACATGGATGTCAGCATTATGTATATAATCAATACCTGCAGAATGATTAATTCTGTTGTTTGGAAGCACACAAGAAATATCCATGCCTTGAACAGGGTTAAGTCCTGTGGGAGGGGGCTCAGGCTTATTCAGGGCCCATCACCATCTCACAAAGAAGAAAATTCAACTGTAGTCATTAGGCCTCATGTCCCAGCTACATGGTATGTGTACCTGGAAAACCTTTGGGTGGCAATCTTATCTCTCACTATTCTCCTATACATTCTCTATGTTCCAACCAAACTGAATAGATCAGTTTCCAGGACAAGACTTATGCTCTCCCATCTCTGTACTTTCTTATTGCTGATTCCTCTACCTGGGATGCCTTCCTTTACAATTATCTATACAATGCTGGCAATGTACATGAATGTTATTATAGCTTTGTTAAGCCTTGTCTTCCCAGGAACAGAAACTGTTTAGAATTTGCCTCGGGCCAAGATGAAGAAAAGACCTCTCCTTGGGTATTGAATACTGTGATAATATTGTATATCAATATATCAATATCCACCTATTGATATCCCACTCATGTTTCAAAGCCCAACTCAAAGGCTAAGAATTCCATGGTATATTCTTTTATCTCCTGGGTCAGAGGACATCTTTCCCTCATTTGGACTCTTTAAAATGCTTTGTTCCTTTATGATCCTTTGTTTGTGTGTACATGGGTCATTGTGCACGCTAGATTTTTTTCTCTTATTCCTGGAATTTATTGTTTCCTCTAGAATATCTAAATAAAAATACTGCTCATTGAAATACAAAAATCTGCAGGACATGTTTTCTGGGTGGTGCGGAGGGTGAACTATGATGTTTTAGACTTGTAGAGTTTGAGACAATAGTAAAATATCATGATGGGAAATTTAGGATCATAGATAGTAGAATTAATTTGCAAGATCATTGAACTTAGGAGTTACTTATTATTAATTCTTGATTCCCTGAGAGAGTTTAGCAAGTTGCCCTGAATGTAGTGATCTCTTATAAACATATATTGATTCAATCAATAAGCATTTATTAAGCACCTAATATATGCCAGAAACTTTGCTAAGCATGAGGATTACAAAGGAAAAAAATGAAACTATCTCCATCTTCCAGAAAATTATATTCTGTTGGAAGGAGACAACATGTACATCTGTAATTATATATAAAATATTCATATAGTGCTTTGTTATAATAATAATGTATATTATATGATATGTATATTATAATGATTACCTTGTTAGCCTATAAGTAATATAATGGTCCTTAAGGTTCCCATGGTTCCATCTTTTGTGACTTTAGGGTGTTTATTTTAGATAAAAAGTTATGAGTTTAGTTACAACCACTCTGAGTCTAGTCAGGAAAATTTATAGCATTTAGAGAAATGACTAAACTTACATTTACATGTATCTCTAATTAACCCTTGGACTCTATGAAGTTGAGGCAAAATTCAGGTTACTAGTAACATTCTCCCAACAACCCTGGGAGGTAAATGCTGTTACTACCCCCATTTTACAGATGAGGAAACTGAGGCAAACAGAGGTTAAGTGACTTGGCTAGGGCTATACAGCTGGTAAATCTCTAGAGACCTGATTTGAACTCAAAACTTCCTGACTCCTGGTCCTGTGCTCTATCCATTATGTAACCAAATAGCCCAGCCAAATCTCTGATTTAATTGTTGCAGAGAACATCTAGGTCAGAAATTTCTTTTACCAATGCAGGTTGTCACCTTCTCCACAATTTATAATCTTATTGAGTTGCCTAGATTGAGTGACTTTATCCAGGGTCAAACAGATAAATATGGGTCAAACAGATAAATATGGGTAAGACAGAATCTGAACCTATGTCTCAATGGTTCCAAGGTCAGCTTTTCTGTCCAATAAAATTTCTTCACTCCAAATTAAATTCCATTGCAATGGACTCTAGGGGAATCATACAAATTATTTTATAACATGGGAATTTTATTTTGTTAAATATTATTTGAAACAAATAGGTCATTAGCTAAGGATTGGAAATATTTTTTCATTAAGATTGAAATTGATGGGATTTGTGGTAGTGGGATTGGACTTCTACTGGGGCACAGTTATTTCTTAGTACTTCAGAGATTATCTAGTTCAATATTTCATGTTTTCTAAGAAGAAATATACTTCCTAGATCAGTCTCAACCTTAGCTCCAGGAAGTAAGTTTAGTCAGAGAGAGCCCAAACTTTCTCTAATTGTTATAAATTTTCCTAACTAGACTCAGAGTGGTCATAACTGAACTTATAACTTTTTATCTAAAATAAACACCCTAAAAGATCAGTCTCAACTTTAGCTCCAAGCTTTGTCTTCCCAAAAACAGGGGTGGGTGAGTGGGTGGGGGAGATAATAGCGAATGGGAACCAGAAAGAAGGGAGCTAGATATGAGAGCCTAAAGAGAGAGAGAAGAAAAGAAGTCAGTGTTTTTAGCTTATAGCTGTGAGAAATATCCTTGGTCTAGGAACAAACTGTACTCAATGGAAAGCCAGGAAGGTTTTAATTACTTTTATTTTACATTTATTCTTTCTGAATAAATGAGTAGATCCCTTAATGGAGAATATGGTGTAATGGCAAGCAAAGAAGTACTTAGCACCTTGTTTCAGCTTTTCAATTAGCATCTTGTTTCAGTTCAAGTTTCTTTTGAGTCTTTCCCTGATTATATCAAGTCTTTGTTAAGAAACAGAACTTGTGAAACCCATAGTTGGAGGAACTTGCTGATGCAACAGGAAGGGGTGGAACAGGGAGGAGCTAATGACCGTATATAAAGAGAAGCCCAAGCTGGAAGAGAGCAGATGTGAGAAGGGGAATAGTTGTGGAGGCCAGCACTCTGTCTGTTCTGTCTGTGTTGATTTTTGTTTGTGATACTTTGTACAGAAACCCTGAGACCTTACTGGAAGCCCTGAAAGAGGATTTTCTTGTTGTCTGTTTACAGAAGTCCTAGAGGAGGGTTTTAGAGGTCCTGGGACTGTACTGGCAATGTGTGTTGAATTCTCAGACTTTGTTTGTGGGTCTGTGTTCATTTCACAGGCAGATAGTGAATTGATGATGGTGCCAGCAATATGTATGAATGTTATTGTGGCTCTGTTAAGCTTTGTCTTCCCCAAAACAGGAACTGCAAAGAACGTGGTAGTTGGGTAGATTCAGGCAGGATCTGGACCCATGGAAGAGGCACCATGGAATTTGGGAGCCAACCTCCAGTCAAGATGAAAAGACTCCTCCTTGGGTACTCAGTGCTGGCTAAGAAGACCATGACTTACTGTGTCCTAGGGGTGGGGGAACTTTGTACTCTTGTACCTTGTACCTCTTAAGGATGATTGAGTTAAGGATGATTGGAAACTTATCACCAGTCAAGAAGAAAGAAGACTTTTTGACTGAGAGATTAAGACAATGTGACCGGGGCAGCCAGGTAGCACAGCGAGTAAGAGCACCTGCTCCAGTGTTGAGAAGACCTGGAGATCGAATCCCAGGCTCAGACACTTAGCACTCACTCAGAAACACCTGGCCGTGTAACCTTGAGCAAGTTACTTAACCCCAATTGCTTAGGGGCGGCCAGGTGGCTCAGCGAGTAAGACCACCGGCTCCAGTGTCGGGATGACCTGGATCAAATCTGGGCTCAGATACTTAGCACCACACCCAGAAATAACTGGCCATGTAACCTTGAGCAAGTTACTTAACCCCAATTGCTTAAAAAAAAAGACAATGTGACCTAGGGGTGGAGAACTTTGATCTTTGTACTTTGTGTGCTTTAAGGAGGCTTGCTCCTTAAGGATGATTAAGTTAAGGACTTACTGAATGATATCTTTTGCTTAAAACTATGTGGCTACTTTGGTGAAAACTATGTGGCCATTTTAGTGATAAATCATTATGTTATAACATTGTGAATGCTGTACTTTGGTTTCTGTGAATGTTTTGCTTTAGTTTACTGCTGAAAAAATAGAGAGTTCACTATGCTATGTGATTAGAACCTTAGAGCTATTCACAGCAGCAGTCCTCTGGAATGCTACGCATACTTGGCTTTACATATGGAAACTCAGAGAAATGCAAACCTTTTTATTCTGCTTCCGTTAGAATTTCCCATGTTGTTCTCCATTGGCTAAGAGCAACCTCCCAAATTTCCCATGTCATGCTCCCCTCAAACAAGGCATCCCTCTTCCGGGACTGCCCTTTGCATATTATTACTTGAAGTGTTCCCTACTCTAGAACATGGGCTAACATGAGTTGCATGTACAGATAATGAGGTTATAATTCTATGCAGGGTATGTAAGTTAATATGCATGAAGCTAGTTAAGCATATGTAGCTGTAAAAAGTTGGTGACTATCCCTTCACCCTGATCAGTTTGAGTTGGTTTCAGCCTGGGTCCCCTTCAAGAGGAACTTACGTGTAAACTAGCCTTGTAACCTTGGGCAAATCCCTTAACCCCAATTGCCCTCCAAAAGGCAAGAAAAAAAGAGGAACTTATGGATTTCTTCCAGCTATATGATTGGATAGAATTACTCTACTTTTCTTCCTGTCATCCTGATTTATACCTTCCTGCATGTCCTGGGTAACATCTGTTTTTGCAATGTCCATTGTTCCTAAAGAATCTGTGGAAACCAAACTTTGAGCATTTCTCACATAGCTTTTATTTTTATTTTTATTTTATTTTTTTGAGTTACAAATTTTCTCCCCATCTCTCTCCTACCCCATCCCCAAGATAGCAAGCATACTGAATACCTCTTCCCCCAATCTATTATCTTTTATGTCCTCTCCAATCCTCCCCTCTCACCCCTTATTTCTTGTAGTTCAGGATGGATTCCTATACATCATTGACTGTATATCTTATTTTCCAGTTGCATATAAAAACACTTTTTAATATTTGTTTTTAAAGCTTTGATTTCCAGATTCTTTCCCTTCTTCCTTTCTCACCCACCCCCACTGGGAAGAGAAGCAATTCAATATAGATTGTACATGTGTAGTTATGCAAAACATTTCCATAGTAGTTATAATGTGAAAGACTATATTTCCCTCCATCCTATCCCGCCCCCCACTTCTTCTATTTTCTCCTTTGACCCTATCCCTTTTCAAAAATATTTGCTTCTCACTACCCTCTCTCCCAATCTGCCCTCCCTTCTATCATCCCCTCTCTTATCCCCTTCCTTCCTACTTTCCTGTAGGGAGAAATATCCAATTGAGTGTGCATGTTATTCCCTCCTTAAGTCAAATACAATGAGAGTAAGGTTAACTCATTCCCTTTAACCTTTCTGCTCTTCCCCTCCATTGTAACAGTTTTCTCTTGCCTCTTTATGTGAGATAATATACCCTATTCTATCTCTCCCTTTTTCCTTCTCCCAATATATTCCTCTCTGTCATCTCTTCATTTTATTTTTTAAATATCATCCCTTCATATTCAACTCATCCTGTTGAGTTGAATATGTCTATGTATACATGTATACACACACACACACACACATATATATACATCATATACATATTCTCTTTACATACATATATATATGTATGTATACATATATACACACACACATATATTCCCTTCAACTATACTCATACTGAGAAAAGTCTCATGAGTTACAATTATCATTTTTCCATGTAGAAATAGAAATGGTTCATCTTTCATAAGCTTCTTATGATTTCTTTTTACTGTTTGCCTTCTCATGCTTCTCTTGTTTCTTGTATTTGAATGTCAAATTTTCTGTTCAGCTCTGGTCTTTTTATGAAGAATGCTCGAAAGTTTTTGATTTCTTTGAATATCCATATTTTCCCCTGAAGTATTATATTCAGTTTTGCTGGGTAGGTGATTCTTGGTTTTAATCCTAGCTCCTTTGACCTCCAGAATATCATATTTCAAACCCTTTGATCCCTTAATGTAGAAGCTTCTAGATCTTGTGTTATCCTGGTTGTGTTTCCATAATACTCAAATTGTTTCTTCCTGAGTGCTTGTAATATATTCTACTTGACCTGGGAACTCTGGAATTTGTCTGTAATATTCCTAGGAGTTTTCTTTTGGGGATATTTTTCAAGAGGTGAGTGGTGGATTCTTTCAATTTGTATTTTGCCCTGGGTTCTAGAATATCAGGGCAATTTTGCTTGATAATTTCTTGAAAGATGATGTCTAGGCTCTTTTTTTTATCATGGCTTTCAGGTAGTCCAATAACTTTAAAATTATCTCTCCTGGATCTATTTTCCAGGTCAGTGGTTTTTCCAATGAGATATGTCACATTGCCTTCTATTTTTTCATTCATTTGGATCTGTTCTATAGTATCTTGTTTTCTCATAAAAACATTAGCTTGCATTTACTCCAGTCTAATATTGAAGGAATTATTCTCTTCAACGAGTTTTTGAAATTCCTTTTCCATATGACCAATTTTGCTTTTTAAGGCATTCTTCTCCTCATTGGCTTTTTGGACCTCTTTTGCCATTTGAGTTAGTCTATTTTTTAAGGTGTTATTTTCTTCAGTCAGGCTATTGACTTGTTTTTTTTTTATTATTTCCTTGCATAATTCTCATTTCTCTTCCCAATTTTTCCTCTACTTCTCTTACTTGATTTTCAAAATTCTTCTTGAGCTCCTCTATGGCCTGCAACCAGTTTACATTTTTCTTGGAGGCTTTTGATGCAGGAGTTTTGACTTTGTTGTCTTCTTCTTCTGGTTATCTGTTTTGATCCTCTTTGTCCTCAAAAAAGGATTCCATAGTTTCATTGCTCTTCCTGTGTTTACTCATCTTGCCAGTCAATTACTTGACTTTCGAGCTCTTTGCCATAGTAGAACTCTGCTTCCAGAGTGGAGAGTGCTGTGTCTCAAATTTCTGGGTTTTTTTGCAGCTGTTGTCAGAGTTTTTTTTCCCAGGCTCCTGCCTCAGAATTGTGAGGAGGACTTTCTATCCATAGCCTCAACAAGCTCTGCCACACCAGTGCTCCTCACCCCAGGACCACCACCCAAGGCTCAGATCCAAGCAGAGCAAAGGAAGAGAATCCAGCCTTAGTGCCAGCAGAGAGATTCCTGCAAATGCCCTCTGGACAGTCATTTGGTCCCCCTACAATCTGTAGGCCTGAAGCAGGAAGCAACAGTAGTGGCAGCAGTTGCAGCTACTGTCATCTCTGCCATCCCGGGGGCAGAGGCTGGACTGCATTCTTCTCTCACCCATGATCAACAGGGTTCCCCACTGACCTTTTACTTTCTCTTTGGCATTTATGGGTTGAGAAGTCTGGAAACCTCCAAAATTTCCAGTGATTCACTCTCCTAAAGTCTGCTCTGGAATGTCTCTGCTGTGGGTCTGGGCCACCCTGGGTCTGGACATGTAAGGCTCACACATGTAAGCGACTGTGCTTGGCTCAGAGATTGTCATGTGGTCTAAGACAGGAGTAGAGGTAGTGGTCATGATGGTGATGGAGGTGATGAGACCCAAAAGGGAGATAACTACATATAGGTCATGGGAGAAAAGGACAGAATAAAGTACCTGGTGAAGAAGAGGAAGTAGCAAATGACTTAAGTACGAGGGAAGAAGAGAAAGGAAGAATGAGGGGGAGCCTAGAGCTGTTTTCAGAGCAGCCTTGCCTTCTTCCATAGTCAACTCTGTAGATAAAAGTCAAATGTACATCAGCAGGAGACAGAAGATATTTAGAGCAATTTTGAAGAGGGGGAATAGAAAGTGGGTGCCTTTTGGTCACTGATATAAGGAGGGGGAATTAAAGAGAACTCAAAGACCTTGAAAAAAATAATGCTGCATAGTTGTGTGAGTTATGTTTCGGTCCAGCTAGGTGGTGCAGTGGATAGACCACTGAGTCTGGGAGTCAGGAAGATCTGGGTTCAAATGTGACCTCAGACACTTACTAGCTGTGTGATGTAGGGCAGGCCATTTGACTACTGTCTGCTTCAGTTTTGTCAACTGTGAAATGGGGATAATAAGCACCTCTGTGAGGGTCACATGAGATAATTTTTGTAAAGCGCTTCACATAGCATCTGGTACACAGTAGAGATTTAATATATTCTTCTTCACTTCTCCATCATAAACATTTTCAGAAATTGCTCATTGGTGATTGCAAACTAAGTTACTTCATTTTAAATGAAATGACTTTCCAGTGGAGTGGTGTTCCCTCCTTTTGTTCCTTCTCATGACATTTTCTCCTCTCTGTCTGCCACTCATTGCCATTATTATAATGAGATTAGTTTGGCAGAGATTCAGCATGTTTTAATGAATAAAAGGGCTCACCAGATTGAGAAGAACCTGGGTTCAAGTCTTGCTTTTAACATACACTAGGTGTGTGACCTTGGTCAAATCTTTTGACCTCTTTAATCTCCCAGGAAACCCTTTAAGATTGTAGAGGAGTTGCCTGTCTTTTTCAGTGGAGGAAATTTCCATACTAGGAATTCCCCAAACTGATGAAATAAGAGCTGCCCCCCACACCTCCACCTTCACACAAAAGTCTGGCAGTGGAATGAAGGATCATTTAGGGGAGGAGAAAGAGTAGAGACAGGAAGACCTATAAGATGCCTATTACAGTCATCAAAGGCTGTGGTAAAAGTACAGGCTGGTGGTGGTAATGCTGGTACCCTGGGGCAGCTAGGGAAATTTCTGGGTCTACACTCCTAAATCAGTCCTTTGGAATGACTCAAAAGTCACTATAACAATTCTGGCTAGTTACAATATATCTTAGAAAATCATATTGCTTCCCAATGTTCTTGGGAGAGAGGGGGAGAGAAGAAAAGAAGAGAGGAAACACAAGGGTTCTTGGAGCTCACTTGTCCCTTGGCTGTGTTTGACCTGAGGGTGAGGTACAGTCATGATCTGCATCATTGCAGTTAATGGAATTGGAGATTCTAATGAGCTCTAGTGATGGATTTAGTCGATCAACCAAAACATTTGCTGTAGTTTAGCAAGAATATTATGTTTCCCATGCCTTCCCATACTTTGAAATGACATGTGTTGCCGACAATAAGAAAGATGTGTGTGGTTACCCTCAAAGGCTTTATCTCTCCCTAGAAGTCACAGGAATTTTTATTTTAATCTGCCTATGTCAGTATTGTACCAAACAATTAGTTTAAGGGTAAGGTGAGGATTGCTTAGTTGTTTGTTCTAAAAGGTAGTGCAGCAGATAGAGGGCTAAATCTGGAGCCCTCAGACACTTACTAGCTGTAAGTCACTTAGCCCTGGGCAAGTCACTTAACCCTGTTTGCCTCAATTTCTTCATCTGTAAAATGGGAATAATAACACTTACCTTGAAAGGTTGTTTGAGGATCAAATGAGGTGATATTTGTGACAAGTGCTTAGCACAGTTCTTGGCATACAGTAGGCACTATATAAATGCCTATTTCCTTCCCTTCCCCCAATCGACAAAGAAAAGGGAGGCTCTTAATGCAGTTTAGTTGGGGACCAAGAATAGCTAGTCGTAAGTACTGCTTGTGAGGTTATGTCACCATAGATGGTTTGGCAAAATGATACCACTATGAGGATAATAATAACATCTACCTTGAAGGGTTTTTGTGAGAAGCAAATGATGTGGTACTTGTAAAACCATTTAGCATGGTGACTGACATACAGCAAATGCTATATAAATGTTAGCTATTATTATTGCTATTGAGGGCAGCTAGGTGGTGCAGTAGATAGAACACCAGGCCTGGGGTAAGGAAGACTCGAGTTTAAATCCAGCCTCTGGCACTTACTAGATATGTGACCCTGGGCAAGTCACATAACCTTATTTACCTCAGTTTCCTCATATGTCAAATGAACTGGAGAAGAAATTGACAAAGCACTCTAGCATCTCTGCCAAGAAAACCCCAAAGGGGGTGATGAAGAGTTGGTCATGACTGAACAACATTGACAATAATTATCAATCATTATTATTTTATATGTATATATAACTCACACACAGATGTATGTTATATATACACATACATATTTCATACATAGTACAAATAAACAAAGTCTTTCTTTCAATTCAAATCATCAAGCATTTATTATTTATTAAATACCTAGTAAGCCCAAGGCATTATTCTTTGAGTCAGGGATACAAAGACTTTAACAGGCCTAAACAGTCCCTTCTTTGAAGGACCTTATATTCTACTGAGGGGAAACAAATCCATAAGTAAATAAATAAGAGTCTATTTAAAAGCGTTTTGAAGAGGAAGGAATGCACTAATAACTTGGTTGTGTGCAGGGGTTGGGGATGAAGGATCTGCCTTGTGTAGAGACTGACATGTGAACTGGGCCTCAGAAGGAAGTAGGAAATACAACCAGGGAAAGTGAGGAGGAAGAGAGTTCCATGTAAGGAATTTTGTGCACAAGGAATAGGAAATGGGCTGGTTTAGCTGAAATATAGAGTATGTAAAGGAAAGTAAGATAGGAACATTCCGGAAGATAGGATGAGTCCATATTGGGCTTTAAGTTCAAGCAGAAGGGTTCCTATTATATCCTAAAGAGAACAGGTTGACCGCTGAAATTTCTTGAACAGGGGAATGATAAGTTCATACTTCTGTTATAGGAAAACAATTTGGCAGCTACACAGAGGGTAGATTAGAGAGTTTAGCTAGAGTCAGGGAAGTCATATTGGATTCAGTTGTGAGAGGGGATGAGGACCTGAACCTGACTGGATAAGTAGAGAAACTTTGTGCTTTGTGATTCATCAATAAAAGGGCATTTTTAAAAACTTGTGCAGAAGCCGTCCAAACAATTTGTAGAAATATAAGAGAAGCAGAAAATAAATAAATAAATAATTAGAATAATTTAAAAATAAAGTTCTGCAGTTGGATAACTTACTTGGGAAACACAAAGCCTACACAAAAAATAACTAGAGAATAATTGTGAAACAAAATGTAAACCAGTGCATTATTTTTTTTAAATGTAATGTTAACTCTCGCTTTTCTATCACCTGTGTTTTCCTTGTATTCCTCCTTTCCCATCCCAGAAGGATATCCCTTGGGACCAAGCTAAGCAAGCTCATTTTAATATAATAGAAGTACTTAAGGTTAAGTTCCATAAAGAAACATAAAGCAAAGACAAGCTTAGAGTGAAGTGGGAGTCCTTTAGGGAAGGTTTTTTGGGGGACACTGAATAATTTGGGCAAGATGTTACTGTACCCTTAAATTTTGGGTGTTCAACTCAATTTGTCCCTCTTTAAACCTGGGAGAAAATCATGATGGCTACCAAATAAGGCTTCCAGAGTCTTTGAGGCTCCTAATTGGAGATGAACCATATAATGCAAGAGAATAGGTTTCCAGGTTTAATAATTGCCATATTGAAGAAGTCTCAGTGTATCTTTTACCTTTTGTTCTATAGCCATTTGTGACACTCTACCAGCTCTCTCAATTGTCCCTGGATTTTTCCTATTATCTCATTCAGGATTGGTTATTTTTAAACACCCTTATTTTGGTTTAGCTGTTCTTTCCCCCCATCTCACCTTAGCTGCTATTTTAGCAATTTTCCCTTTAAATGCCCAGAGCTGGATTCTTGCTGTGCACCCTGTGTAGGAGAATGAGGGAAGGGGGAGGGAAGAAGGAGGGGAGAGGAAAGAGAAAAAGAAGGAGGGAGAGGAATAAGAATTGCTGGATAGAAAGCCAGCAGAGGCGTCTTGAGGAATATACTCCAAGTGATATTAGCAAGGCAAAGGGTTAGTGGAAAGCAGGAGGGAGCAAGCTGAAAGAAAATGTCAGCTTTGGGGGGTGCTTCTATCCAGGTTGGCTGGGGAGGCGGCTGGTGTCACCGCTGAGTGTATTTGCCATTTATGGGATTCGAGAGTGAGGTTCCTGAAATGACAAGCTAATAAAAACAAGTGATGGGTGACTAATATTTTCACTGAGTTCAGTGCTTTGTTTGCTGCTAGCTATTTTCCCCCTCCTCTTCCCCCTTCTCAGCAATGACATCTTGCTATACCATGGACCAAGTGCTGCTTCAGCTCTTGGCCAAGAAACTAGAAAAAAGATGGGTGCAGAGATCATGGGGAAATATTCTTTGATTTAGAGAAGGAGCAAAGAAATATTTGCCAGGGGAAAATTCCATACATATATAAAGTAGCCTGACCCCTTTTGGAGTTGGGCATCTCCCCCTCAGCTTTGGATTCAAAAAATGAGCCATTACATAGTCAGGACCATTTCTTTGGACACAGGTATTTGTGTGTCATAGTCGGAGTTAGGTCAGCCACTGGGATGGTGGTACCTGCGGCACAGGCTACAAAGGCAATATTAGTCATTTCCTCTATTCATTCTAAAGGGAATGTATTTGTTTTCCCATTTGAGCACAGTTATGTCTTTAACAACCTGGATGGAGCTGTTAAGCTATTGAGCCAGAAAACAGATTTATTGAATGTCTGCTATGGACAAGTCATTTGCTCCTTAGTGATTCTGCAGAGGGAGAAACTATCCACCTTAAAGATGAGTGTAGTGTTCAAACACTGCAGGCAGCCACACACCCGAGGGCAGGCTGTCTTCCTTGGACTCTCTCTCTGTCTGTCCTCTCCTCTCCCTGTCTCTCTCCTCTTCTCCTTCTCTCTGTCTCTTTATCTCTGTCTCTGTCTCTGTCTCTCTCTCTCCCCTGTGTCCCCTCTTCACTACCTCCCTCTCTCCCCTTCCTCCCTTTTTCCCTCTTCCCCTCCCTCTCCCTCTCCCCTTGGTCTTTTCCCTTCTGTTTTATTAAGACATTGATAACTAAGCATGTTAATTATTTTCATTTATAAAGAATATATTTTATTATTTTTTTTGGATTTTGCATCACCTAAACTTACCAATGCATCCCCCCCTCCTCCTTCCAGTGAGTCATCTACTACAACAAAGAATAAAAAGAGAAAAAATCAAACTAACGAACACATTAAAGAAAAAAAAGGTCTGACATGTAAAGTATTCCATATCCACAGAAACCTCACTTCTGCAAAGACAAGGGGGTGGGGGGAAATCTTCTGTGTTACCTTCTCATATCTCTTCTTTGGGGGAGGGGGTATTTACATTTAAATTTATTCATTTCAACCCATCAAGTATCATAATGCTCTTCCAGTTCCTTCTCTGAGTCCCATCAGAATGCTTTGTCTATTCCTTTTCATTTTTGCTCATATTGGCATAATGAATAGAGAACTAGCTTTAGATATGAAGAGTTCCGGGTTCAAGTCCCACCCTTGATACACAGTCAATTGACCTTTCTGATCTCTAGAGAGCTCACTAAGGTTAAAAGTTCCAGAGAAGATGCTGAACTAGAGGTTGTTCTCTGTATCAATGCAATCACAAATCCATCCCCAGGTAATGGACAGTGGGGTACGATTCCATTCCTTTCATAGTTTTCATTATTTAATAAAAGTCTTTCCAGATTTCTTCACTTTCCTCATATTTGTTACTGCATGATTATATTCCATTAATGTGCCACAGTTCATCTATCCATTTCCCTAATGTTGGATGCTTAGGTTGTTTCCAGTTTATTGCTTTTGTTTTTGTTTTTGCAACTACATACAATGCTGCTATAGAAACCTTTCAACAAACATTCTTTTTTGTTCTTTTTGATTGGACTATTTGTTGACAGGCCTGATTCTTTCTTAAAGCAGGACTTCCTTCATAAACATTTATCAGCTCCATGTAATATATTCTCAATGACTCTCAGTGAGTCGCATGGGGATTGGAGGTGGAAGGAGAGCAAGGGTGAGTATCATGGAGGAAATATAAACAGATAAACTATAAGGTAAAGAGGCCAGTTTTCACAGGTGGTCTATGGAGTCAGGCTTGTTGCTGAGCAGAAACTGCTTACATGTGTGGCTTCCTTCCTTGTAGGACATTTTTGAGTATGTGCTGCTTTGCTTCTTCAGGCTAACAGTAGATAAAAGCACCAGGGCTGAGATATTAGACTTAAGAAATAAAAATGATGGGCATGGAAAAGAAAATTTTCTTCTAGACTATAGTTTTTTTTTAATATTCTGGAAAACTTTATTTTTATTGTAGGTGGAATGGGTACACAGCAAGTTAGATGATTCCAATTTTGTTGGCAACATCTAAAGCATCATAGTCTGGAGCAAGACGGACATAGGCCTTCTTCTCTCCATCGGGCAGGATCAGTGTGCTGACCTTGGCCACATCGATGTCATACATTCTTTATGGCCTGCTTGATCTGATGCTTGTTGGTCTTGACGTCCACAATGAAGACTAGGGTGTTGTTGTCCTCAGTCTTCTTCATAGCAGACTCAGTGGTCAAGGGAGACTTAATGATGGCATAGTGATAGAGCTTGTTTCACCACAGGGCACTCTTCCGAGGGTATTTGGGCTGCCTTCGAAGTCTCAGTGTCTTGGGTCGCCGGAAGGTGGGGGATGTTCGGATCTTCTTCTTTTTGTGGCTATGGACACCCTTTAGCACTGCCTTCTTGGCCTTCAAGGCCTTGGACTTGGCTTCCATCTTGGGGGGACAACAGCTTCCTTCTTCACCTTCGGCGCCATGTTGGGGGAAAGGCTAGACTATACTTTCACTTGAGATAGAATAGGAATTAGTTTTGGAGCTAGAAGGGACATTAAAGATTATTTGGGTCAAATCCCTCAATTTTAGGGGTGAGGAAAGTGAGACCTGAGGAGTCTAAATGTCTTATTAGTGAGCTAAGACTAGAATTAAAGTCTCCTGGTTCCATGTCCAGAGGTGTTTCCTTTATTTACATTGTTGGATCATCAAAAAAGGGGAGTTAGTGATATAGATGATAATAGCTAAATTGAGGGCATTTACAGTAGATAGAGTGTCAGGCCCGAGAGTCAGGAAGACCTGAGTTCAAATATGACCTCAGACACTTACTAGCTGTGTGACCCTGGGCAAATAACTTAACCCAGTTTGCCTCAATTTCCTCACCTGTAAAATGAGCTAGAGAAGGAAATGGCAAACCACCCCAGTATCTTTGCCAAGAGAACTCCAAATGGGGTATCAAAGAGTTGGATGCAATTGAAATGAATTAACAACTGGATTAACAAAGTTAATCTGAGGTATTTGCTTTGTGTTAGTTCAACAGTTATGTGGAAAGAAATTAATGTCTTAATCTGGAAGAAAGCCTGATCTGAAATGGGAAAGAATACAGTTTCCTGCATTTCATAGACTCTGCAAGAACATGCATAGAAGCCTGAGCATGTCTGATGCCTCCATGTGGCTTTTCAGGGATGGGTCTCATTTAGGCTTCATACACCCTACTTTTCCATTATAAAAGAAGGTTAAGGGAAGAAAGCATGGGAGGAAGGCAAAATAGTTCCTTAGACACTGTTGTCTGTACTCAGTTTGTATTTTCTAAAGTGTTGGGATTTTTAAGACCGTTGGGAGCAGGGATAGGCCAAATAAACTGCGGGATAGAGACATTTCTAACTCAACTCTGCAGTTAATTAACAGCCTAAGGGAGGAAAAGAAAGGCAAAAAGAAACGAAAAAAAAATCATTAAACCACAAGTCCAGGGTCAAGTATTGTGCTTCTTGCAGAAGGAGATTATTAGGATAATTAGAGCCAGTGAACATGGATGATGCCAGTCTGTGAAAGACATGGTACAAGGTTAGCATTTCTGTCTTCTAGAGGTCCACAGCCCCTAAATTTCTGCATTCTAAAAGGTAGGCAATTATAATAGCCTTATATCTATAGTATACAAATATATAGCTAAATCATTTTTAGATATAGATATAACATTAAATATATGTGTTTATTTACATGTGTTCCCATACCTACCACGTGCCATGAACTATCCTTCAATTATTATTTATTTGATTCTCTCAGTAGCCTTGGGAGGTAAGTGCTATTATTTTGCACATCTTTTAGATAAGGAAACAGAACATCACCAAGGGGCAATGACTTGCCTAAGGTCACAGTTAGTAATTGCCTGAGACCTAACTTGAATTTAGGTCTTCCTGTGCAGTGGTCTAGCTATCATATGCCCTGCTGAGTCTGCTTTTCTTCAGGGTAACCATATCTAATGCCTTCAATGAATCCTCATCTGCCACAGACATACAGGTGTTCAGGGAAGACTAGCACCTTTGCAGTGAGGCTTGCCAAGTCCCTCTTAGAGATGCTCATCCACCTCTGGTGTCCACCTTTCGCCCAATCCTCACCTATGGCTCCAAAAAGCTGTAGCACGTGCACACCAGGAGCTAAATGAGGTTGAGAGTAACTGATGGGCTTCAAACCCATTGGTGAGTTAGGGGAATGTCTACCACAGCAATACTTCACTGTGGAATAGGGAGATGAGAACAATTTGTTCCAATGTATGTTGTGTGTGGTTTTGTTTTTCATTCTCGAAGAGTACCATGACATCAGGGAGATAATGACATGACTTGCAATTGACTTTGATTTGAGTGAGGGAGGGCTGTGCAAGGTCACCAGCCTCATTTTTTCCTCCAGAGTCATCTGGGTTCAGGGGCCAGACAATGATAAGGACCATTGGAGATGGCCCAGAATACAAGGGCGAGGGGGGGGGACCCTGACCCTTTTAAGCTAAGGTCTTTCTGAATTCTCACTTTGAGTGAGGCAATGCCCATTCAGTGAATAGACCTCTTTTAGAAGAGAGTCAAGGGATGATCCCTTTAATTAAAAAAAAATCAAACTGGGAGGGTTGTTGGCCAGAAGAGAAACAGTTAGTATTTACATTCACTCTGAGCCAGGAGGGCCCAAAAAATAACCATTAAGTGGTACTTGGGTAGGGAACTATTTGTTCAATCCATGAAATCCAGAGTGAATTGTGTTTAAGGCTTGGTCTTTGAGAAAGAAATCTAGTTAGTTCCAATAGCTATGCAGGTGACTGAAGCGGGTGCTATGGAGCACTTAAGAGCTTGGTCAGACATTGAAGACACCAAGGTTATCAAATGCATCCTAGGCCTTCACCAGTCATCCTGACTTTGGTCTTGCCAGTGGACTTCAATGACTGCAAAAGAGAGGCTGATGACTTTGTGCAGCCCTGCCTCACTTAAATCCAATTCACACACAAGGCAAGACATCACCCTGTGATGTCATTGGTCGTCTTCAAAAATGAAGGACAAACAGCAGCAAACAATGTGCTGTGTGGTCTACAGTCCCCTTTACTTCCTGATACTTTTCTTCCTTCTGTAATCCTCAACCATCCTGGACGCAAGGATTACAGATGTGGGCAACTAAGTTGGCATAGAGTTTCCTTTGAAATGAAACTCTCGCTTGGGACTTTTGTACAACCTCAAGATTCCACTGGCATCTTTTTTCCACCTGTGGTTCACCCAAAAGCGTGTATGTACAGCCATAGGCATATGTGTGGTTATGGCCAACCACATTTTATAGGCCACGTGCTAGGAGCCATCTTGCTGCTGAGGAGCTGCCTAGAATCTGGAATCCAGCTCTGGGGATCCCAGTAGCTGCAGGTGCTGCCGCCACTACTTCCTGTTTCACTTCCTACTTATTTCTACTTTCCATTTCTGCATGTCTCAGGAAAAGTATGAAGAAGGATTCCTGTCTAGTGCTCAGGTTATCCTGCGGTCCACAGCCCCTCTCAGGTTCTCTTCCAGGCTCTTTCTGTAGTTGCCTGGCTTGATTGGGTGAGGTTTCTGATTGACAGAACCCAGTTCCCCTGAGGGTCAGGCAAACTCTCTGCCCTCCTCCTTCCTACCCCTGGGAGGTCTCCACTACTGCCCAGGGACTCTAGCCTAACACAACAGGAAAATATCAACTATTTGTTTTCCTTTTTCACTTGTTTAGCCACTTTGCTTTCTAGGACTTCAGTTAGTAAGGACAAGGAAAATAAAAATCATAAATAAATAAAGAAGCCATTTCTGGTCATTAGTCTTTAAAACTTTATCATTTGGCAAAGTGCGTACTTAGGAGAGAAGGATCCAGTGGGAAAGATTTTTTTTTAAACAAAATGATGAGGTCAACAATGTTATACTAAACATATTTTTTATATGCTTATGGTGTCTCCCATTTGAATATAAGCTTTGTATGAGTAGAGATTATTTCATTCTTTGTTAATGTATGCACAAGACCTGGTATATAGTAGGAACTTAAAAAAATACTCATTGACAAATCTCTTTTAAGGGAAGGAAGGGTTTATATAAAGGAAGTTGTATGCAAGTTCATATTTTTAAAGCAAAATCTAGTTAATTTAAAAAAATTATTTTATTTTAGCTTACAACATTCAGTTTCACAAGCTTTGGAGTTTCAAATTTTCTTTACCTCTGCTTCTCTCTCCCCAAGATGCCACACAATATGACATAAGTTCTACACATACATTCATATTAAACATATTTTCACATTAGTCATGTCATAAAGGAGAACTACAACCAATGGAATGAACCAAGAGAAAGAAGAAACAAAACAAAATAGAAAAGAGAGAGAGCAAATAGCAGACTCCATAATTCTTTCTCTGGATGTGGATAGCATTTTCTATCATGAGCCAGGTGGAGTTGGCCCAGAACCCTTCATTGGGGAGAAGAGCCAAGACTATCAAAGTTAGTCATCACACACGTTGTAACTGTGTACAACGTTCTCCTGATTCTGTTCCCCTCACTGAGCATCAGTTCATATAAATCTTTCCAGGTTTTCCTGAAGTCCACCTGTTCATCATTTCTTATAGCACAATGGTATCCCATTTCATTCATATACCACATTAGTTAATTTTTTAAAAAATGTTTTCAATTGATAAAAACAACATTTTTATGATTATTTAGTTAATGCTCATCTTAAGATAAGAATTCCCAGGTTACCACTCTAATGAAATGTGCCACTAATGAGTGCAATAAGATGGGACATGAGGGGTGGCTAGATGGCTCAGTGAATAGAGCACCGGCCCTGCAGTCAGGAGGACCTGAATTTAATCTGGCCTCTCACACTTAACACAAACACTAGCCATGTGACCTTGGGCAAGATTGCCCTGCCCTCCCTCCTCCAAAAAGCAAAAAATAAAAATTAAAAAAATTATAAGAAAAAGATAGGACATGAGCCTAGAAGTCAGAGGCCAGAAGCACCAGTCCCAGAAATAGAGGAAGGGAGCTACAGCTGAGCAAGTCTGCCTTTGAGCCAAGAACAAAGAGGTTCACTTGGGAAGGAGACTAGCAGAGGATGGAGAGATCCAATGCATCTCCCTCCAATAAAGACAGCCACTAGAAATTAGGCCCACATTGGTAACCAGCAAGTCTATCAAAATGAGCAGGAAAGAAAGTGAGGCACCAGGATAGGTACCGTGTTTCCCCGATAATAAGACACTGTCTTATTATTTTTTTTGGACAGAAAAACACCAGAGGGCTTATTTTCAGGGGAGGGCTTATTTTAATGAACATTGACAGCAATTTTAATAAACAGCTCTCCTCCGCGGCACTGCTCTCAATGGTGCCAGCAAGCAAATCACTGGGGAAGAACAGGATGACGCGCTCACTGCTGCAGCTCTGATTGGATGCAGCTTGGAGCGCGGTGTGTGTTTCACCTGGGGGGGGGGACGGTGCATACAGAGGGTACCGTAATGTAGTGTGTAGCGCAGGGGATCACCTTCACTACAGTAGCAATCTCAATAGGGCTTATTTTCGGGGCAGGGCTTATTTTAGAGGAATCTTACACAGTAAGGGGAGGGCTTATTTTTGGGATAGGTCTTATTATCGGGGAAACACGGTACCTTTAAATATTACTTTTTTTTGTAAATGCTCATCATTTTAATGCCAGAAAGTGTCTCTCTATTTTGGAATTTAGGCATTTATTAGATGATGAGTCAAGTTGTTTGTGTAAAAGCAGATGATAACTCTCAGAGGGCATTGTTTTCTAATCTTGCCTAAAGCTTGCGAACACCTTGGCCTGCCACTGATTAAAAGGTTTACTTTTGTTATTCAGTTGTTTTCAATCCTTTCTGACTCTTTGTAACCACATTTGGGTTTTTTTTGTTTGTTTTGTTTTTTGGCTGAGATACTGGAGTGGTTTGACATTTCCTTCTCCAGTTCATTTTACAGATGAAAAAACAGAGGGAAGCAGAGTTAAGTGACTTGCCCAGGGTCACACAGCTAGTAAGTGTCTGAGACCAGATTTGAACTCAGGAAGATGAGTCTTCCTGACTCCAGGACCAGGAGTCTATCCACTGCCCCACTTAGCTGCGGCTAAGTTTAGGGGGTACCTATTCTATAAGACATTTTGGAAATTTATAACTTTCCCTATATTTAAAATTTTTTCCATGTGTTTCTCAGTAGGTACTGGTAATGGCAATAGCAACAACAATAATAACAATTAATAACAACAATAGCATTAATAATAATAGCAATAACAATACCACCGTAGTTATTGTGATAAATATGGTACATATATCATCACCTTCTAATTCTTGTAACAACCCTGGGAGATGGGTGTTATCATTATCCCCATTTTACATGGGGCCACCATGGATAGGGGCCACCAAGCTGGCTCTATAACTCTTCAAAATATTACAGAGTGCCTGCCATGTGTTTAATTCAGGAATAGGAAAGTAGGATTAAAACAATGAAGCAGAATCCCATATCCCTCTTTGCAGGAGGCCTAGGACCAGCGTGGACCAGGCTCTATACCCTGCAAGACAAAATCAAAGGTTGCCTGGGAAAACTGCCCAGAAATAAGGTAAGTCTTGAGGAGGTTTATACAGGCAGAGACCCAGTAACCTCAACCCCTCCTTCCTATCCTTGGTACTACCCATGCATCCATAAACATGCACTATTTGGGTTAATTACTAACACGTGTTTCAAAGCATGCTTCATACACACTATTTCATGTCCTTCATTAGCATCATGTAGACTCTCAAAATGTTTGCATGTGACCAGGAGTGAGGATCCAGAATGAGATGGGATTAGGAGGTACATACAGTAGGATATTTTCTTCACTTTTGGCTAATGGAAAAATGACATTGTTGCTGTTCAGTCTTTGTCAGTTGTTTCTGGCTCTTCGTGACCCCATTTGGGGTTTACTTGGCAGAGATACTACAATGATTTGCCATTTCCTTCTTCAGTTCATTTTAGAGATGATGAACTGAGGCAAACAGGGTATAGTGACTTGCCTAGAGTCACACAGCTAGTAAATGTCTGAGGTCAGATTTGAACTTGGGAGGATTAGTCTTCCTGACTCCAGGACTGGCACTCTACCCAATGTGTCAAAATGAACATTAGCCAGTCTATTAGGTAGGTTGGTTGTTAGATATTAATCCATTGTTGAACATTAATTATAAAATTGTCATATTCCACATGCATTGACTATATAGTCATATGTATTCCAATATAAAATATTTAAATAAAATTATTTCTGGCTTTTCCTTTTTGCCAAATGTTTAATGTCTCAATTGTACATGAGGCATAGTATGGTGGAAAGAATTACTAGATTTGTAGTTAATCAATCAATAAATAAACATTTATTAAGCTGGTTCTGCTACATACTACCTATGTGATGTTAGGCAAGTCAATTCACATTTTATAGACCTGGGTTCCTTCATCCATAAAATGTGGAGACTAAACTAGAAAACCTATAAATTCTTTCTCAGCTCCAAATTCTTTGCTCCAATGTCCCATACACATTAAATCAAAGAAAGACCTGCTTTGCTTTTGCCCGTAAATTCTTGAATGAATTCATCATCATTACTATCATCATCATCAAGTATTTATTGAGCACTCAGTGAAGGCTTGTTGTACCTTTGTGATGCCATAGGTACGACACTTCACAAAGCAATTCACCTTAGGTCATTCTTGAATGCTCATCAACTCAGTGTACATTTATCAAGGAAATACTATGTACAAAGCACTGTGCCAGCCCTGCATGGGATATAAAGATGAATAAAATACTATCCCTGACACCAAGAAGTTTATAATTTCACTGGCGGTGGGGAGGAATGGTGTAAAGGGAGAGAGCAAGTACAAAAATAATTTAGCTACGTGTTAGAATATGATGAGACAAAATGTCAAGAAATCATAGAAGACGATGATAAGATCTGATTGAGGGGATCGAGGGAGGTTCTGGGAAGGAAATGGCTCCTGAACTTGGTCTTGAAGATAATATTTCTATCAGTAGAAATGAATTTAGTGTGTCATTCTAAGTGGAGGAAATAGTACACAAAACAGACAAGGTAGAAAAATGAACAATGTCAGCAAATATACAATAGTTCTGTTTTGCTGACACGGTGGTTAGCCATGGTGTATGGGCTACAGAGATGGGTAAAGGGAATGAGAGGAAATATTTCTCATTATTCTATGTGAAACTTACATTACAGTGTTTATGATGAGGCAGGGTTATTGTAGAAAGAATATTGGATCTGGTCCTTGGATTAAGAGACAGAACATCTGCCACCATGTGATACTTAAATCCTTTTGAGCTTCATAGGACACACCAGAGTTTGTGCCTCCCAGATGTGATATTCAAGAATTCAGGGTCACCTTTCTGCTACAGAGAAAGTTAGTATAATGATGTGGTTGCTGGCGGGAAGTAGGAGGATTTTTTCTAGCCCCACCAGTTAATTTATTCACCCCATTTAGTTTTCCTCCTGAGGTAATTTGCATAGACCAGGAGTCTGATGAGTATTGAAAGTAATCGTCTTACCATAGCTCCAAAAAACTCCTATGCATTTTTTCCTAAGAAGAATTCCTAGGAGGACTTACTGGTACCTAGAGGTATGTTAGGAGTAAAAAGGAATTTTATGATCATAATTCAGTTAAGAGTTTAAACTGAAGTAGTCTGAGGGACCACAGAAGATCTTAGCTCAAAAGATAGACACAATGCTGAAGACCTGCTTAGGTCTGAAAATTTATTTAAAAATACAAAATAGCAAATGGGGCTATCATGTTCGATGGCACCCTCCTCGGCTAGCTATACACATTCCAGGCCTCTATCCCCTTTCCCACTGACAGTGTAAAAACTCTGAGTAAATACTTGTATATAAATGGGGTGGGGGAGATGAGGACAAATGTCTTGTCACTTATTTTTGCTATGTTGTTTAATTAAATGTCTTTTGCTTTGAGCTATTATACCTACTGGTTGGCTGGCAAAAGAAAGACATCAGTGGGGGCTTGATAGCTAAGGTTTTGAGTGAATACTGACCAATAGTGTGCTTGAAATCAGGGGTTGTTTTCAGGGGCCTTATGTAGGAGAAGATTCTTGGGTACTATATTAGCAACAGAAAAGGATTTTAGCAGAGGATAGTGCCATCAAAAATGATAAATCAAAGACCTAATTTCCTTTCTTCACTCCATTCTAACCTAGCACTCCTCAGAATCTCATTTGCTGATGTTTCTTTGCATTTACTATTCCTTTTTCCTATGATCTGAATTGGCTTTTTGCTGATAAGGAAATTCTCCATGCAGAGGATAGACAAATGGAAAATTTCTATCAAAATCACAAAGAGTACTGCAGAGAAATACATTGTGGTGTAGGACAACTTTAATGCCATTATTGGAGGGAGAATCAATGAGAAATAGATCAGAAATTTAGAAGGAAGTGCAATAAACAAAGATTGTGGTTGGCTGAGTTTGTCCCCTGTAGTTACCCTCCTATCATATCCTCCATTCTCATATTGTCTTCTTCTCATGCCTCAGCTCACACCATCCTTTCTTCTTGGAATGGATGGATAGCCTCTCCTTTCTGTATCAGGTAAGATTTCTTGTTCTGAAGGTGGACTTCCAGCTCTCAGTCTGATCCAATGACCATATTCCTTGACTTTTCCCACAACATGTACTCTTCCCCCACCTCAGAATGCTGAAAGTGATTGCTCATTTCTCAAATTTCTCATAGCTTTTTGCCTGGTCTTCTTTGCACTTATCACACTGTCCCTTGAAACATAGTTATTTCTGTGTACATTGTTTCTTTCTTTTTTGATTGTAAGATCCTTGAGAATAAAGTTCAACTATATCTATTTTTATATTCCTGTCACAGAATCCTGCAGATAATACTTAATAAAAGTTTGTTGAATTGGATTGAATGTCATGAGTACATTTCTTGAAAGTGAAGAAACACCTGTAGGTAAGGAGAAGGCCTTTTGGGAAGACGTAAAAGCAAATCGATGTCTTCCTCAGTGACATGAGATGTTTTCCCTCTGATATATCTGTCTTTAAAGCAAGAAACATTTGCAACAGATTGAAATGTTGGCCTCTTAGAGTGACAGTTGTCCTAGACGTTGCAAAAGAAAATTGAATAAACACAGCTCCAAGTTCCCACTGAGAATATTGTTTTTATGCAGAAACATAGGTTGGAAGATTTTCAGTTCAAAGAGAGTCAAGTCAGTGAAGACCAAGAGAGCTTCATCAAAAAAATTAGCCTCAGCCGCCAATGGATGCAATGAAAGAGTTTTCCCAGTGCAGTAAAGGAGAATCAGGCTACAGAAAAGATGAGGGTGAGAAGAGCACAGGTATAAACATAAGGGAAAGTTGGGAAGTAAGATTAAAAATATCTGTGCCAGGAAATGAGAGCTGGCCTGCATAGCAATGATGAAAAATGCAGAGGCATTTGCTGCAAAGAAGTAACTGAGATGAAGCAGAAACTGAAGGAGGAAAAATGGGATGTCAGGGGTCAGCAACAGAAGTGGAGCATTATGGGTGGTGTTAGAGGACAAGAAAGGTTAGTGCCTCACAGATCCCCAGTGAATGAATGTCATCTATAAAAAAAAGAAAAAATTGGGGCAGTCAGGTAGCACAGAGAGTAAGAGCACCGGCTCCAGTGTCTGGATGACCTGGGGATCGAATCCGGGCTCAGACACTTAGCACCCACCCAGAAACACCTGGCCGTGTAACCTTGAGCAAGTTACTTAACCCCAATTGCTTAAAAAAAAAATACTACTATGTCTCTTGCATTCATTTAAAATTCCAAGTACCACATGTCAACTATGGAAAAATTCTGTATGCCTTGTGAGAGCTACAGCAGCAGATAAAGATATACAAGGTGGGAAATGACTAGGAAATGATGGGATTCATTGTGCATACCTAGAAATGAGTGTAGAATTCTACAAAGCACCCAAGGGGAGGGTCAGGCATTAACTTGCATGGAGTTTGTCTTCCAGGCTTCTAATGTGTCCAGGACTGTCTTGCTTGTGAAGAAAGACAACTTAGGACATCTCAGTGATGGTAATTGCTTTCTTGTTCTGCAAATCTACCCACCTCTTCATTTGCAAGCAGCTCTCCTGCATCAAGAAGGAGATAGAGAGTTCCACCAGGCAGGAGAGTCCGTCATTTTTACATGTCACCTTCTGAGCCACAGGTTACATATATGTAGCATGACAATGTCAAAGAATGACAAAGAAAAAGTCAAAGATTATTGAGTCTTCATGTGCAGGGCACTGGAGGATTACAAAAATATATCTGTCTTGGGGCGTCCAGGTAGCACAGCAAGTAAGAGTACCGGCCCCAGTGTTGGGATGACCTGGGGGATCAAATCCAGGCTCAGACACTTAGCACCACACCCAGAAACACCAGGCTGTGTAACCTTGAGCAAGTTACTTAACCCCAATTGCTTAGGGGCGGCCAGGTGGCTCAGCGAGTAAGAGCACCGGCCCCAGTGTTGGGATGACCTGGGGATCGAATCTGGGCTCAGACACTTAGCACCACACCCGGACATAACTGGCTGTGTAACCTTGAGCAAGTTACTTAACCCCAATGGCTTAATATATATATATCTGTCTTAGTGGAAACAGAAATCCAGCTTGGGAAAGGGACTCAGACACCATGGCTTCTCCCTCATCCATCTTCTTCTTGAAGACCTTCAGTGATGAAGAAGGAAGAAGGAGGAGAAGAAAATCTAGTTTTGAATCCTGGCTCTGGCATCAGTGTGACCTTTTTGTTTGGTAGACTCAGTAGTGTTTGACTCTTTGGAACCAATTTTGGGCTTTTATTCACAATGATACTGGAGTGGTTTGCCATTTCCTTCTCTAGATCATTGTACAGGTGAGAAAACTGAGGCAAATAGGGTTAAATGACTTGCCTAGGGTCACTCAGCTAGTAAGTGTCTGAGACTGGATTTGAACTCAGGTCTTCCTGACTCCAGGTTTAGTGCTTTAAACATTCTTCCACCCAGCTTCCCCAATGTGATCACTGGCAAGTCATTTAAAAAAATGTTCCTGTGCCTCATTTTCCTCATATGTAAAATGAATATGATAGTCCTTGTACTATCTACCTCATAGGACTGTTGTAAGGAAAACACCTAAATATGTGCTACATAAAAGTGAATTTTTTATTATTAGAAAGTTTTGTCTTTCCTGTCCTTGGGCCACTGTAAGGAGTGACAACAATGAATACATTCCACAATGGTGAAGTAAATCCAGCAGATGTCCACTTTCCTGAGGAGATAAGCCCCAAATGCTGAACTGAAATTAAGGTGTTCACAGACCTGTTTCAGATCATCAGCCAAAAGGAGTTGGCAAAGGGAAGCAGTCCCCTGAAACTCTTCAAGGCTCCTTTTGAAGTGTTACTTTGGGGAACGAGGGAAAAAAACGTGGGAAGAGGGAAATCAAGCTGGATAGAAAACACCTCATGATTTGCTTTTTTGTAGATGACGACATTCATCCTAGAGCTCCAAGGAAAGCTTCAACAGCTGCAGAGGGTGTCCAAGCTGATCAGCATAAAAATGAGCTTTAATAAAGCAAAGTTGACATGAAGCAAATATTTCCTGCAAGCCTAGTGTGCGCAGACAGAAAGGTGATCAAGGTGGTGCTGGTAGATGTTTCCATTGTCTCCAGTTCCAGCAAAGTAGCAGGAAGGATAGAAATGGACTGAAAAGATGCAAAGTGTTCAGAATTCTTTTTGGCTTATAGTAATTAGCTCCCATAGCGATATTTATCATTTCTGTGCAGCTAAGCCCCCATATACTTACTCATCTCTCATGTCCCTCCTGAGCTCCAATTCTGAGTCTCCAGCTGCTTCCTGGACATCTCCAACTTTATTTCCCATAGACATCTCACACTCAATATATCCAAAGTAGAAATGACCATCTTTTCTCTTCAAACCACAATTCTGTTGAGGCAACTATTATCATCTCAGTCACTCAGAGTTTCAATGTAGGAGTTTTCCTTGGTTCTTCATTTTCCTCATCTTCTGTATCCGTTCAGTTGCCAAGTCTGTGATAAACACTTTACAATATTATCTCATTCAATTTTCACAAAACTCTGGAAAATAGGTGCGTTTATTCTCTCGATTTTACAGTTGGGGAAACTGAGGCAAATAGAAGTTAAATGACTTGTCCAGAGTCACACAGCTAGTTAGTGTCTGAGGTCGAGGTCACTTTCAAACTCAGGTCTTCCTGACTACAGGACCAGTGCTCTATTTACTTGACTGCCCTAAAGAGAGTCAGAGAGAGAAAAGTTTCACCTTACAGATTACTCAGCAGATCAAGAAATAGTGTGAAGAGATTTAGAATAAGCCAAGTTGGGTTCAGATCCTATTTCTGAAACTCACTACTTAGGTGATCTTAGAAAAGTTTTTTTTTGTTTGTTTTCAACATTCACTTCCATAAGCTTTTGAGTTTTTCATTTTCTCCTCTTCCCTCCACTTCTGATTCCTTAAGAGAGCATGCAATCTGATATAAGCTCTACATATACATTCATATTAAACATATCTTCATAGTAGTCGTGTTGTAAAGAAGTATTAAAACCAATGGGAGAAAGAAGAAACAAAGCAATAAAAGAGAGAGAAAATAGTATGCTTCATTCTGCGTTCAGACTCCATAGTTATTTCTGTGGATGTGGACAGCAATTTCCATCATGAGTCTTCGGGAGTTTCCTTTCATTTCGGGATCCTTGCATTGCTGAGAAGACTCAAGTCTATGAAAATTAGTCGTTGCACAATGTGCTGTTACTGTGTACAGTGTTCTCCCAGTTCTGCTCGCCTTCACTCAGCATCAGTTCATATAAGTCTTTCCAGGTTTTTCTTAGAAAAGCTTTGATGGGCTTCAGTTTCAATCAGCAATGATCACTCCTCCTTTGGACCTCATAGGCGGTGATAATTCTACTAAACAAAGATTCCTCATCTGTAAAATGGAAATGTTAGAGAGATGGGTGTTATAGTGAATAGAGTACTGTAACTGAAGTCAGAAAGAAAGACCAGTACAATTTCTGCCTCAAGCCCTTAATAGTTGGGTAGCCCAGGGACAGCCAGGTGGCTCAGCAAGTAGGAGCATGGGCTCCAGTGTCAGGATGACCTGGGGATCAAATCCAGCTGCAGATACTTAGCACCACACCCAGAAATAACTGGCCAGGTAACCTTGAGCAAGTTACTTAACCCCCATTGCTTAAAAAAAAATAGTTGAGTAGCCCTAAGCAAGTGATTTCAATCTTTCTCAGTGTTAGTTTCCTCATCTGTAAAATGGGAATAATAATAGTACCTACCTCACAGGGTTGTTTTGTATATTATCTCAAATGAGATAATATAAAGTGCTTTGCAAACCTTAAAAATCTACAAAAAAGTATTATTGTTGTTGTTAGCTTATGAGGTCCTTTACGGTTCTAAATCTATGATCCTAGGGTCTGTGACCCTTTGAAGATCAAACAGTTAGTAGTAATCATTCACTGAGATTGGACAGAAATGACTCTGGAAGGACACAGTGATTCCATAAGAAACCACAGTTGCAAATGACAGAGAAGCCAGTGTCCTATCTGAGATAACAGACTTTAGAAGGAATGACCACTGGTGGCCCTCAGAAGCCCATGTTCAACATGTGACTTGCAGGGTAGCACCTTCTGTTCCTTAAAGGGGCAGGCCTGTTGGGAACTATTGTCCACACAGTGAATTATGTGAGATTCTGGGAACCTCCAGGTTGAAAGGTAGACAGAGACTACAGAGACTGTGCCAGGATGCAGCTGTCCACAGTTTTGTGAATGTATTTAGGAGTCTTGATGTTCAAGACTGAGTAGGCATGGACACAATATACTATTTTGGTTAGTGACTGAATGAGCCCTGAGCGGAGTAATGTAAATGAGGAGTAAGAGAAAGGGGAAGGGAGATGGATGCCTTGGATGGGGGAAGGAGTGCCCAGGAATATTAAGACCTAGTGAAAACTGCATGCCTCTGCTGCAGAAGTGTAAAACTTGAATAGTAACTAGAGCTCTGTGAGTCAGAATATTGACTTAGAAAACCACAAATTAACATTATCTATGTTGCATCATATTTTAGTTTATTTTGTGAAACATTTCCCAGTTATATTTTAATTTACTTCTCTTTGCACTCAGGTTTGGTCAGCTGCCTGCTGGCCTCCAGTTGGACATCTTTGGCAGGTGAGAGAGAGTGTGGGGGAGGTCAATGTTCTGGTATTATGTCTGTAAACCAGAACCCATGGTGGGGAGACAAAGTATTGTGGTGTAAACCTATTCTGGATATTTTAAGAAACTATGTGCTATTCCTTTCTCATAAAGCAATCTAGTTTGGGAAAGCATTGATAAAAAGACTTCCACCCACACAGAGTTATGTTCCCAGAACTAACCTGATGATATTTCTCCTTTAGAATTCTCCTGGTACCCTCTAAGGAGTCAGAGATGATTTTTAATGCTATAGATTTGAGCCCCCATTGGTGTGAATCCCCAAGATTACCAGATGAGAATTATTTAGTCAGTTTATTTAGTAGTTTTTAGAAAGTGGATTTTTTCCTAGGGTAGTCAGGTAGTACAGTGTAATGGAAATGCAAATTTAAAGATCTTCCCTGCCCCTAGGCTAAAGTGCACTTGGAGCCTGGGGTTTTTCAGTAGATACTTTTTGATTGGCTAGTGAGTCAATAAGGTTGTTACATTCTCTGAGCCAGGAGAAGGCTATATAAGCCCTGATGTGTACCTTTGCTTTGGGGCTCACTTTGAGAAGTGTTCTGTGATTTGATCTGATGAGACTCTGGGAAGCCATCGTTGAGAGCCCCCCCAGCTTTGAAAAATCCAGATGTTGATTTGGTATGGATGTAATGGTTGGACAGTTTGAAAACTGTCTACTTGATCATTCTGTCTGTATATTCTGAAGTTCGAGGTGCTGACCTTTTTCCCTGAACTAGATAAACGATACATATTTGACTGATTAAAGTAAGCTTGTTAACCCATTTTGAGTTGCTTTCCTTTATCTAAGCAGATCTAAGAACCTGTGTTGGCAGACATCCTGGGGACGCTGGGGTGCTTAGAGATAGAACAGGCCTAGAGATAGAACAACTCCTCTTCCTGAGTTTAAATCCAGTCTCAGGCACATAGTGGCTGTATGACCCTGGGCAAGTCACTTAACCCTGTTTGCCTCAGTTTCCTCAGCTGTAAAATTAGCTGGAGAAGGAAATGGGAAACCACTCCATTATCTTTCCAAAGGAAAATCCCCAAAGGCATCAAAAAAAGTGAGACATGACTGAAAAAAAAACCTAAACAACGTTTTTTTTTTTTCCTAAAATGATCCAGCATGAACAGTTACTACAAAACATCACCAAGTATGGGACATATTTTCCCATAAGACACGGAGGAAATGGACTCAGGTTTAGAAAGCATAGGTGGCAGCAGGGTAACAAAACTCCTGGTTACTGGGAGTCATTTTCTTCCATTTGTGGGATGTTCAAGAAATCGCCCTCTTGGGCAGCATATGGTCTCTCCTTGAAGAACTGTGAGTTCAGTCTGTCAGTGGCTCCCAGTGATGCATACACTGCCCCCAGGGGATCCAGAGATGATGTTTAAGACAGAGGGGAAGAGGAGAGGCCCAACATGTTTTGGATCCTCCTCCTCTGATTAAAGGCAAAGGGAAGAAGAGGTAGCTAAAGTCTAAGCCTCTCCTCCCCTCCCCCCCCCCACCTCCAGGCACTTCCTCCTCAGTGCTTTATCTGAAAATCACACTTGCTCCAATTTCTGGAATAGGATATAATTTTATGCAAGATCCAGAGTGTGCAATGAAGTCTCCAAGTCAATTTTCTGATGTCATTTGGCTTTATCAAAGGACTTTCCAAGACTCTCTCCCACTTAGTCTGCCCTTTTGAGGGATTGCTTGATTGCTTAAGATTAAGGTGTCAGGCTTGTATATCTGAATGGCCCATTTCTCATCTGAAGATAGAGTACTAGAATGTATAAGTGGGCCCAGCTCTTGGCGGGTATAAGGGAAATTAGTTTTACAAGGATCACTGCCAGTCAGAGCAGAGGAGCAGGTTTGGTGAGAAGGGACCAGGACCCTGACACAGCAGAAGTGTTCATCTGGGCCTTGCTCCCAATACACATAAATAGCCACTAGGAGTAAACCACATGAATTACCAAGTGGTTAGAGCAGCTGTGCATTGGTCCCATCATCTTGCATGTATAGACTCAGCTCATGATGCAGCATGTAAAACCTCTAAAGTTCATCAGAATATGATCCTTCCCTGATAAGATAATGCTATTAGATGTTTTGGAGAGTGTGGCAATTACACAAATTTAAGAATTAAATTAAAATATGAATTGAATTAGGGTATTCAGTAAATTAAAAAAAAATAAGATCAGCATATCCAAAGGCAGGGATATTTCAGGGGATTTTATTTTTAGAAAATCTCGTAAGCAGATTCCATTTTGTTCTCTTAGGTGAAAAGTCAAACACATGGCTTTGTAACTAAAATACTTAGGGCTTAATGGGAGCTCAAGTGGGACCGATATTTGTGCTTACTTAGTTTTATTGCCAAAATCAGGGAATCAGATAATGATTGATAACCCTATCACCCTTCTCTAAGGTAGGTTAGGCTTTGCTGTTTTGACAAAAGCAATGGCTTGGTCTCGGAGAGTTTGAGGCTTCAAGCCCTATTGGCTGAGCTTTCTTTCCTTTCCCCTAAAAGGGAAGAGAGAGGCAGTTAGATGGTACAGTGGCTGGAGCGTTGGTCATGAAGACTCATCCCCTCAAGATCAAATCTGGCCTCAGACACTTACTAGCTTGTGTGACCCTGGGCAAATCACTTGACACTATTTGCCTCAATTTCCTCATAGATAAAATGAGCTAGAGAAGAAAATGGCACACCATTCCAGTATCTTTACCAAGAAAACCCCAAATGGGGACACAAGGAGTCAGACACGACTGAAATGGCTAACCAACCAGCTGTAATGATAGGGTAATAGAAGAGCAGTTTTGAAAAAGAAACTTTTAAGTTCTGAAATGCTAGGATGTTTATTTCTAGACTGATTCTCTAAGCTATCTGTATGGATTAAAAATTACTTGAAAATTAGATTTTTTTTTTTAAAAGTACCTTGGTAGTCAGTAAGCCACAGGTTAAATATTGACCTTAAATGCAAATTTTTTGGCTTTTGTTTTGTTTTGCCTTAAGGGGTGAGGGGAGTTGGTCAGATAGGCAACTTTTCTGCAACTTAAGTGGCATAGTACCTGAAGTCAGTAAGTTTTAAATTAAAATTAAGCCTCAGATACTTACTAGCTGTGCGACCCTGGTCAAGTCACTTAACCCTGCTTGCCTTAGTTTCCTCATCTATAAAATGAGTTGGAGAAGCAAATGGTAAATTACTCTGGTATCTTTGCTAAGAAAACCCCAAAAAGAGTCATGAAGAGTCAAACAGGACTGGAAATGACTGAACAACTGTAATTTATAGTCCTAACAAGTTACCTGAAAGGTGAAATGATTTCCTCAGGGTCACATAGCCATTTCATTTCCAAGACCAACTTGAACTTGAACCCAGATCACTTGCTATCCTCAGACTCCATGATACCTCTCAATGCAAACCATGATGGCATATATTAGGAATATTAAAGGTAGAACATTTTGACGGAGGGCAAGGCAGAGTAAAGTGGGCAAAGGAACACATACTGTGGAAAAAAAGAACCTATTTAACCACAGAAATGCCCAATTGGAATGTTATACTATACTCTCAACTACATTAAGGGTACTCTCTTCTCCCTTACTGATATTCCAAGGAATGTTAGAATGCTTGGTCTGGCCACCAGATGGCTCTTATCCTTTCCATTTTTCCACAGTGGATCTAAAGCCACTGTCCAGACAAGTAAAAATGGAGTCAAAGCATAAAGAAAAAATAAAGATTTTTTTTTAAAGTGAAAGTTACCCTATCATGGTGCCATCATTTCGCCAAGCCATCGATGACAATGTAAAGTCACAAGTTTTGGTTGTAGCCAACCATTCTTTTTCCCCAAGTAAATTTCATTAGCAATGCCTACTCTATGCTGATTAGGGGAAGGCAATGGAATGAGCATTTATATGGTGTTAATATGTGCCAGGCACTGTGATAAACACTTTCTTTTTTTACCAATATCACTTCATTTGATCCTCACAATAACCCTTCAAGGTAGGTGGTATTGTCCACTTTTTGTTGAGTTTTTTTTTGTCAAGGTAGTAAGAGTAGATTTGAATTCAAGTCTTGCCTACTCAGGCCAGTACTCTATCTACTAGGCCACTAGCTGTCTTATTTGATTGCCAAATAAATAAATAGATACCCAGTCCTCCTACAATGCAAACACTACTTGGGTTGTACTTTTACCTAAAGAATAGAAAAAGGGAGATAAATATTGTTGCCTTTGACCCTTTCCCAGTATGGACCAAAGCTTCCTGATAGCTTGACATGACTAGTCATGGATTTTCAGCAAATGGAAAAACTCCATTGAAACTGGGAGAATCAGCATGTGTTGTCTATAAACTCCGTGTTTCATGGTCCTTCAGAGAGTCCTGACAACTTCCAGAACGAGTGGGGTGAACTATGTTCCATTGTTTTGCGCCTATTGTACTGTTTGTTGTTGTTCAGTCTTTCAGTCATGTCTGACTCAGTGGACCATACTGTCCATCGGGTTTTCCTGGCAAAGATATTGAAATGGTTTGCCGTTTCCTTTTCCAGTGGATCAAGATAAACAGAGGTTAAGTGACTTACTTGGGATCACACAGCTAGTAAGAACTCTGCTAATGCACCATATTTGACTCTGGGTTTAGAAAATAAATATGTTAACAATATAATCCTCATTCCCTCCACTTCTTGATTTTGGAGAGTTAGCTCATAATAAATCAGTCAGTGGAATACCTCATGGCTCCCCCATTAGCAGACTCTTCAGGCCTAAAATCTGATCATTCCACTAATAATTAACATCCTAGTTCTATCTCTTTGAGTTACTTAGTAGACTAGTGCAGCCACCCCTGAAATATTGCATCAGGCTGGCCTCAGAGGTCCCTAAGCTTGGCCAGGGTTTTGAGGGCAGTGATTTAAACTGACATGAGGTTATGGAAAACCCAGCATCCTGGAATGCTCCCATTGTATACTGGTCGAGGTCATCCAGAGTAGCTATGGGGATTGTAGCAAGGGACCCCCCATAAGTGACATAAAAGTGAGGCCTACATCATCAAGGTCAAGGTCAATAGGGCATTATAAGGGCATACTGTAGGGGACAAGGAGCTTCTTGTTCTTGACCTCTGCAGAGACTGCTACCCCTAGTTACAGAACCACTTTCAAGTTATCCATAAAGTGGCAGCTCCCACACAGGTAAACACTTACAAATTAATAGTAAGAGTCAGTCAGTCATTGCTCCTTTGTTCTTAATATTCATTAAGTCCTCATAATGTACTTCAATTCAGCAGTAAGCTTCTTAAGCACCTAATAATAAGTAGCCAGAGGCAGCTGTGATCTAGTAGGCCTCAAAGTGAGCCAGAGTGGGTTCCAATTCTGCATCTGACGCATCCTGGTGATGTTACTCTAGAAAAGTCACTTAATCTCTTGGTGCCCCAGGCATCTCTCTGAGACTATAAATTACAGATGGGTGGCTATCAATTAAGAAGAAATTGTATTGAGGTTAAATACTTATTTCCTATTTTACTGAATACTTGAGTTAAGACACTAAGTTACAGAATAATTGTTGATCTGCCATGGTAGAGAGAGGGGAAATTTCCCCAAGAGAAGTTCCCCATGCAATGAAATCACAAATCTGGACCCAGATTGCTGAAGACACTATCCTTATGACTTGGTGTAGGGGAAAGAATTTACTGGTCATAGACCTTTCTACTTATCTTTATGACCTGCAGCAAGTAATGTCCTCTATCTGGGCTTCATTTTCCTCATCTATAAACTGAGGGGCTAGACTGTGATCTTAACTTTTTTGTGTGTGTCATGGATTCCTTTTGGTAATCTGGTGAATCTTTTTTTTTAAAAGCAATTGGGGTTAAGTAACTTGATCAAGGTTACACAGCCAGTTATTTTGTGTGGGTGTTAAGTATCTGAGGCTGGAACCGATGCCGGGTCTCCTGACTCTGGGACCAGCACTCTTACTCACTGTGCCACCTGGCCGCCCCTAATCTGGTGAATTTTCAGCAAAGCTGACTATTTCAGGATCTAAACCTTTGACCTTGATCCCATTAGTATCAGGCTCTACCTAACTGAATGAACTAAATACATACCAAAATATTTAATAGCTGTCCCTTGCCTCTTAGATCAAAAACAGCATGGCTTGTCATTGTCATCATAGCAACATCTGTACATCTTAATAAAAAAAATCAATATGAAGTTAAAAAGCACCTTTGTTTTTAGTCCTCTCCTCTCCTTTAAAAAAAATTAATATACTTGACTAATGTTAATAAAGCAGTAGTTCCTCAGTGAATCAAGGCTGACCTTAATGCTAATTTTAACTGAATTTAATTTGTATAAAAATGTGTGAATTGTCTTTCTGAAGGTAGAGACATGCAATACAATTCCCTGAGGGTCTGTAACCCTATTAGGGATGATTGAGGTAGTAGTCTAGGGATAAAAGGTGCATAGTATAGTGGGGGAAAAACACTAAGCCTGGAGTTAGAAGATGTGAAAGTCATTCACTTGCTTTGTGATCTTGAGTAATTCATCAATTATTCCTGGGACTCACTTTCCTCATCTTTAAAATGAATGGGAAATAGCAAGTTGGCAAAGATGACAAATGATAGAAATAGTCAATGCTGGTGGGACTGCTGAAAGACAGGCACACTGATATATTTTTGATGGAATAGTGAATCAGTTCAAACATTGCAGAAAACAATTTTTTATTATTCTTAAGAAAAGTGATGAAAATGTCCCCACTGCTAAACATAAATCCCAAGAAGGTTAAAGACAGAAAAAAAGTTCCCATATACACCAAAATGTTGATAGAAACATCTTTTGTTTTTGAATTGTAAACAATTGTAAACAAATTAGATGCCCAATGATTCAGGAATGACTAAACAAATTGTGGTGTATGAATGCAATGGGATATTATTGTTCCATAAGCTGTGATGAATATGAACACTTTAATGAGGGGACACTTATATGAACTGATATAGAAGGAAGTGAGCATAACTAGGAAAATAATATCTATGACTACAATTATGTAAATGGAAACAACAGCAAATCTGTGCAATTAAAATGACCTAGCTTGGCTCCAAAGAAGAGATGAAAAAATGTAAGCCCCTTCCTTCCATATAGAGGTGTGGGATTATGAATATGGATTAGTTTATATACTGTCAGATGCGTTAAGATGTTGGTGAGTTTTGTTGAATCCTTTTTCCTCTTATTCTTTGTTTCAAGGGAAGACTTCCTGGGGAGAGCGGTATAAAAACCAAAGATGTTAATATTGTTGTTATTTAATTGTTTAAGTCATGCCAGAGTCTTTGTGACCCCATTTGGGATTTTCTTGGAAAAATATGGCAGTGGTTTTCCATTTCATTCTCAAGTTCCTTTATACAGATGAGGAAGCTGAGACAAACAGAGTTAAATGACTTGCCCAGAGTCACACAGCTACTAAGTATCTGAGGTCAGATTTGAACTCAGGTCTTTTTGACTCTAGTCCCAATGCTCTATCCACTGTGCCACTTAGATGCCCCAAAGATATTCATAATGAATTTTCAGTGGAAGAGGGGTGAACTAACTTATTTCTAAAAATCCCTCTAGCTCTAATAGACTAGAAGCCTATGAATAATTTGACCAGAGATTTGTTGGTGAGGCAAGAAGAAAAATTGTCTGTTAGGAGGTCACATAAGAGGATGAGAGGAAAAACAGATAGGAGGGAGTCTTGTCTCTGGACTGATAAGTGTTAAATGTGGGAGGAGGGAAGTGTGAGGTGAGGATAGTCACAGATCAAACAGCTGCTGGAGAATATTCCACACACTAACTTCCAAAGAAATTCTGGCTGTTCTTTGATCTCTGGCTCTCCCCTAGGTTCCCACACACACACACTACCTCTGCCTCCCCCCAACACACACAGAAGTAGAGCCCTTATTGACCCTAATGCTAGATTGTATTATCCTGTCCTCCCTACATCTGCCTCAAGCTTCTCCCCTGAATAGTTAATACAAGATTTATGTGCCTTAAAGCCAAGTAGGAACATGAGATTGTAGATTTAGGTCTGGAAGACACTCTCATTTTCCAAATCAGGAAACTGAGGCCAGCATAGACAGGTTAAGGGGCTTGTCCAGGGTCATAAAGATTCTAATTGGTGGAGCCACTTTGACCTCAGATCTAGTGCATTTCCATATCTCATTTTAATATAGTCATGAAAAAAAATTCTGCCCCATAGGTTTGGAGTCTAAAATGATAACTAATGGAAATTAGTCCATGAGATTAAAAGAAATGTAAGTTTCTTTTCTCAACTATTGATGTGTAGTTTTCCAGGGAACTCATATTTGTGGGGAAAGTCTAAATGTATAGTTCTCAAATAGACTCAATTCAACAGACTTTCACTAAGGGTTCTTTCTAGGTGATAAAGATGGGGAGGGCAGAACATAAGTACTTGTGGACAGGGCCAATAAAAAAGAAAGAAGATTATTTGTGCTGGGCCTAAAGATCTTTGAAGATTATTTCTGAGGGGAGTGGAGCCAAGATGGTAGAGAGAAGCCAGGAAGTTTCTCGAGCTCTTCTGATTTTAACATGGAGACAACATTAAATCAAGCCTCTAAAAGAATTCTGGAGCAACAAAATCCCCCCAAAATAAATAAATAAATTTCTAGAATGAGATAACTTAGAAAGACTTCAGAAAAGATCTTTCCCACTTGGGTAAAAGAGGAGTGCAGCCCAGCACAGGGGCTGTCTGGGCAAGTCAGTGGGAGGTTCTTGGTCACAACACAAATCAGCAACCAAGGCCTTCTGGTCTGGGTTAAGCAGGCCGGTGGCATACAGGCCAGCTGTAAGGTCTGCAACCCCAGTGCAACAGGCAAATAGCCAGTCCCTGAACAAAGGGCATAATAGGTGCAACGAGGCTGGGAGACCCTAGCACAGTGGGCAAGCTGCCAGTCCCAGAGGCCCTGCTGCAAAAAACCAGTGACTGAACCCATGGCCTCCAGTGCAAGAAGTTTGGGACAGTGATCCCTGTATCCCAGAAGCAGAGTTCAACATTAAAAAATGAGCAACACCTCCCCCCCCCCCAAATAAAAGAGCCCTGAACAAAGAAAGCTACTACGGTTACAGGGAAGATCACAACACAAACTCAGAAGAGGACAACGATGTTAAACTGACATACATACATGTGAAGCCTCAAAGAGGAATACGAATTGTTATCAAGCTTCAAAAGTCCTCTTGGAAGAGTTCAAAAAGGATTTTAAAAATCAAGAAAGAAAGGTAAAAGAAAAATTTGGAAAAAAAATGAGAGTAAGGCAAGAGAATTACGAAAAAAAGATCTTGTAAAAGGAAGCACAAAAATTGACTGAAAAAAACAACTCCTTAAAAAAATAGAATTAGCCAAATTGGGGTGGGGGTGGAGTGGAAATCCATTGAAGGAAACAACTTAAAAGCAGTATTGGTCAATTGGAAAAGGAAGTACAAAAGCTCATTGAAGAAAATAATTCCTTAAAAATTAGGATGGGCAAGTGGAAGCTAATGACTACTACGGGACATGAAGAATCAATCAAACAGGGTGGGGGGGGGGAATGGAGTCAAGATGGCAGAGTAGAAGCAGGACCTCCCCACAGCTCTGGCTTCCACCTTCCCCAGTCCATGTAAAAGGGGACTCTAGGAGTTTTCTTTTTGGGATCTTTTTCAGGAGGTGATCGGTGGATTCTTTCAACCTCTATTTTGCCCTCTAGTACTAAAACATCAGCACAGTTTTCTTTCAGAACTTCCTGGAGGATGATTTCTAGGTTCTTACTTTGGTCATGGCTTTCAAGTAGTCCAATAATTTTTAAATTATCTCTCCTGGATCTATTTTCCAGGTCAGTGGTTTTTCCCATGAGATATTTCACATTGCCTTCTATTCTTTCATTTGTTTGGATCTGTTTAACAGCATCTTGATTTCTCATAAAGTCATTAGCTTCCATTTGCTCCAATCTAATTCTGAAGCAATGATTCTCCTCACTGAGCTTTTGAGATTCTTTTTCCATATGGCAAATTGGGCTTTTTAAGGCATTCTTCTCCTCATTGCCTTTTTGAATCTTCTTTGCCATTTGAGTCAGTCTGTTTTTTAAGATATTATTTTCCTCAGTCAGGCTGTTGACTCTCATTTCATTATTTTCTTGCATTGTTCTCGTTTCTCTTCACATTTTTTTCCTCCACTTCTCTTATCTGCTTCTTAGGGTCCTCTATGGCCTGTAACCAGCTTGTATTTTCCTTGGAAGCTTTTGATGCAGGAGTTATGACTTCATTGTTTTCCTCCTGTTCCAGGCTTTGCTTCTTTTGCTTCCCAAAATAGGAGTGCAATGTTGGAATCTTCTGTCTGCTTTGTTTCCTTTGCCTGCTCATTTTGCCACTCAATTGCTTGACTTTTGGGCTTTTTGCCACAGTAAGACTCTGCCACCAGACAGGGGAGCTTTCGTCCCAAACGCTGGGGTTTTCTCAGCTGCTGAAGGTATTAGATGGGTGCCTTCTCTGAGGTCTTCACATGCTCTGGCAAGCTGGACACATACCCCAGGACCTCCACCCTAGACTGTAATCCAGATCCAAACAGGTTAAAGCAAGAGCAATTACCCCTCAGACTGGTGCTTGGTCCCCCTACACTCTGCAGGCCAGGAGCTGAAGCTTCCACGTGGCACTGGCTGGCTGTGCTGGGGTCTCAATGGCTTCTTGCCCCGGGGGTCAATGCCATGCACTCCCACTTACTGGTCCCAAAGTCCAGACTGCACTGGCCTCTCACTTTGTCCTTCGCATCTATGTGTTGATATATCTGGAAACTTGCCCCTGCTGCTGCTGATCTGGAGTCCCTCTGGCTAGAAGCTGGTCAGGCCCACCCCGGGGCTAAAGCCTCGCTGTGGGGCTGGGCTTGGCTCCCAGATTGCTGCGCTGGATTCCTGCCGGCCTGCCAGGCTGTCCTCAGCAGGAGGTTAGCTTCTCTGTGTCATTTTGTGGGTTCTGCAGCTCCAAAGTTTGTTTAGAGTCCCCTTTTTACATTGATTCAGGAAGGTGGAAGCAGGAGCCGCTGAAAGGTTGTGCTTCCACTCCTCCATCGTGGCTCCACCCCCTAAAAAGGGACTCTAAACAAACTTTGGAACTGCAGAACCCACAAAATGACACAGAGAAGCTAACCTCCCACTGAGGACAACCCGGCAGGAATCGGCCAGCGCAGTGCTCTGGGACCTGAGCCCAGGCCCTAGTGAGCCGGAGGTTTTAGCCCCAGGGCAGGCCTGACCAGCCTCTGGCTGGAGGGACTCCAGATCACCAGCAGCTGTGGCCAGTTCCAGATTCATCAACACATAGATGCGAAGGACAAAGTAAGAGGTCAGTGCAGTCTGGACTTTGCGACCAGCAGATGGGAAAGAATCAGTTTTTTCCCCAGGGCAAGAAGCCGTGGTGCCACAGCACCACGTTGCAGCTTCAGCTCCTGGCCTGCAGAGTGTAGGGGGACCAAGCAACCAGTCTGAAGGGTATTCGCTCTTGCTTTAACCTGCTTAGATATGGATTGCAGTCTAGGGTGGAGGTCCTAGGGTGTGTGACCAGCTTGCCAGAGTGTGTGGAGACTTCAGAGAGGGCATCCAACTAATACCTCCAGCAGCTGAGAAAACCCCAGCACTTGGGACGAAAGCTCCGCTGTCTGGTGGCAGAGTCCCACTGTGGCAAAAAGCCCAGGGTCAAGTGACTGAGAGGCGACATGACCAGACAAAGGAAGCAAAGCACACAGAAGACTCCAACATTAGACTCCTATTTTGGGGACAAAAAGGAGCAAAGCATGGAACAGGAGGAAGACAGTGAAGTCAGAACTCCTGCACCAAAATCTTCCAAGGAAAATACGAGCTGGTTACAGGCCATAGAGGACCTTAAGAAGCAGATAAGAGAAGTGGAGGAAAAATTGGGAAGAGAAATGAGAACAATGCAAGAAGATTATGAAATGACAGTCAACAGCCTGACTGAGGAAAATACCACCTTAAAATATAGACTAACTCAAATGGCAAAAGAGGCTCAAAAAGACAATGATGAGAGGAATGCCTTAAAAAGCTGAATTTGCCATATGAAAAAAGAATCTCAAAAGCTCAATGAGGAGAATCATTCCCTTGGATTTCGATTGGAGCAAAGGGAAGCTAGTGACTTTAAGAGAAATCAATGTGATGTTAAACATATCCAAACATATGAAAGAATAGAAGGCAATGTGGAATATCTCATGGGAAAAACCACTGACCTGGAAAATAGATCCAGGAGAGATAATTTAATAATTATTGGACTACCTGAAAGCCATGATCAAAGAAAGAACCTAGAAATCATCCTCCAAGAAATTCTCAAGGAAAATTGCCCTGATTGTTTAGAACCAGAAGGCAAAATAGAGGTTGAAAGAATCCACTGATCACCTCCTAAAAAAGTTCCCCAAAAGAAAACTCCTAGGAATATTATAGCCAGGTTCTGGAATTCCCAGATAAAGGAGAGAATATTATAAGCAGCCAGGAAAAAAACAATTTGAATATTGTGGAAACACACTCAGGATAACCCAGGATCTGGCAGCTTCTACACTGGGGGATCAAAGGGCCTGGAATAGTATATTCCAGAGGGCAGAGGAGCTGGGATTAAACCCAATAATCACCTACCCAGCAAAACTGAGTATCATGTTTCAGGGGAAAATATGGTTATTCAGTGGAATAGAGGACTTTCAAGCATTCTTAATGAAAAAACCAGAGTTGAATAGAAAATTTGACATTCAGATACAAGAAGCAAGAGAAACTTGAGAAGTTATAAAAGAAATCATAAGCCACTGATCAAAGTTGAACTATTAACATTCCTACATGGAAAAACAATAACTGTAGTTGATGAAACTTTTCTCAGTATGAAAATAGTTGAATGGAATTAAAAAAAATACACACACACACACACACACACACACACACACATATATATATATACATATAGGAGGGTATATGGGTGTATGAATACTTGTGTGAATGTGTGTATATATGCTTACAGGTATACATAAATAGAGGGCACAGCACCAATTTAATAGGAAGGGATGATACTTAAAAGGGGAAATTAAAAGGTGAGAGAGGAATATAATGAGAGGAGATGGAGAGAGACAAAATGGGGTAAACTATCATAAAGAAGACACAAGGGAAAAGGGTTACAATGGAGGGGAAGAATAGGAAGGCCAAAGGGAATGGGTCACCCTTATTCTCACTTAATTTGGCTCAGGGAGGGAATGAAATACACACTAAATGGGGTATCTCAACCTACAAGAGAGTAGGGAGAAGGGGATGAGAGGTGGGATGATGGAAGGGAGGGCAGGCTTGGCGGGAGGCAAGTTGGAAGCACTCACTTTAGAAAAAGGACGGGATCAAAGTAGAGAATAGAACAAGTGGGTGCTCAGACAGGAGGGAGGGAAATATAGTTAGTCTTTTACAATATATCTACTATGTTAATGTTTTGCATTAGCTACTCATGTACAATCTATACTAAACTGCTTTTCTTCCCAGTAAGGGTGGGTGACAAAGGAGGAAGGGAATGAATCTGGAATTCAAAGTTTTAAAATCAAATGTTTAAAATTATATATACATATATACTATTATTAATATTATCTTACATGTAATTGGGAAAGAAGATACACAGGCACTGGGGCATAGAGATCCACCATGCTCTACTGGAAAAATCTAAGGGGGTATGGGAGAAGATATGGGAGAGGGTAGATTGGAGGAAGGGATATCCTGTGGGACTGCTATTCTGGGGTGGTGGGTAAGGGAAAAATGGGGAGAAAATTTGTAACTCAAAATCTGGTGGAAATGAATGATGTAAATAAGAAGTTAATAAACATTTGAAAAATGAAAAAAAAGAATCAAACAAAATCAAAACAATAAAAATGAAAAAATATAAGAAAATATAAAATACTTCATTGGACAAAAACAACTGACATGGAAAATAGATCCAGGAATATTAAAAGCTATGATCAGGAAAAGACTCTGGACAATATCTTTCAAGAAATTTCCAAGGAAAACTGGCATGACACCCTAGAACCAAAGGGTAAAACAGTCATTAAAGAAATCTACTGATCACCTCCTAAAAGAGATCCCAAAATGAAAACTCCAAGGAATATTGTCCAAATTCCAGAACTATCAGGTTAAGGAGAAAATACTGCAAGCAGTCAGAAAGAAACAATTCAAATATCAAGGAGCCACAATCAGAATTACATAGGACTTAGTAGCTTCTACATTAAAGTACTGAATTGTTTGCAAGGCAATGGAGCTAGGATTACAACCAAAAATCAACTACCCAGAAAAATTAACATAATCTTTGAGGGGAAAAGATGAAAAATAAATGAAATAGTAGATTTTCAAAATTTCCTAATAAAAATACCAGAGCTGAATAAAAAATCTGATCTTCAAAAACAAGATTGAAGAGAAATATAAAAAGGTAAACAGGGAAGAAAAACACCAATAGTATTCAATAAGTTTAAACTATTTATATCCCTACATGGGAAGATCATACTTCTAACTCTTAAGTGTTGTATCTCTAAAATTATTTACTTATTTAGTGCCATAACAATTGAACTACCAAAAAAATTTTTTATAGAGGTAGAAGCACAAATTTGGCCTGAGCTCCCACTCCAGTCACTTCTAATATATGTAAAAAAAATTACTCTAAACAAACTTTAGAGTTACAGAACCCACAAAGAGACAGAGAAAAACAAATCTCCCATTGAAGGCAGCCTGGCAGACCAAAGGAAGGATATCTCGCAGACTAGGAGCTGAGCACGGTCCCACATGAACCATGCAGTTCTGGCCCCAGAGTAGTCCCGACCAGCTGTGGCCAGAGAAGACTTCAGGAGAGTGAATCACTGTAATGGAAATGCAAATTTAAAGATCTTCCCTGCCCCTAGGCTAAAGTGCACCTGGAGCCTGGGGTGGGAGGCTTGTTTTTCAGTAGATACTTTTTGATTGGCCAGTGGGTCAATAAGGTTGTTACATTCTCTGAGCCAGGAGAAGGCTATGTAAGCCCTGATGTGTAGCTTTGTTTTGGGGCTCACTTTGAGAAGTGTTCTGTGATTTGATCTGATGAGACTCTTGGAAGCCATTGTTGAGAGCCAAAAAACCCAGATGTTGATTTGGTATGGATGTAATGGTTGGACAGTTTGAAATCTGTCTACTTGATCTGTTTCTCTGACTTGATAATTCTGTCTGTATATTCTGAAGTTTGGGGTGCTGACCTTTTCCCCCTGAACTAGGTAAAGGATACATATTTGACTGATTAAAGTAAGCTTGTTAACCCATTTTGAGTTGCTTTCCTTTATCAAAGCAGACCCAAGAACCTGTGTGAGCAGCCACCCTGGGGACGCTGGGGTGCTTGTTGATACAATCACCAGCAGCTGTGGTGGTTTACAGACTTCTCAACCCATAAACGCGAAAAACAAAGCAAAAGGTCAATGTGGAACTCTATTGGAACAGTGGGGGATGGAAGAGCATGGTCTGGCCCCTGCTCCCAGGGAGAGAAGCAGCAGAGGAATGAGATCTGTGCAGCTGCCACCATGTGGCTGCTTCAGGAGCTCCTGGCCTATAGATTGTAGGGGGACCAAGCAGCCATTCAGAGGGTAATCATTTTTGCTTTAACCTGCTTGGATCTGGATTGCAGTATTAGGTGGTGGTCCTGGGGTGTGTGGCCAGTGAGCCAGAGCTTGTGGGGTCTGTAGAGAGGGCACCCAACTAATAGCTTCAGTAGCTGTGAAAACCCCAGTGATTTGGGACAAAACTTTCTCCATTCTGGAAGCAGAGTCGTACTGTAGCAAAGAGCTCAAAAGTTAAGTAATTGGCTGGCAAGATGAACAAGCAGAGGAAGCACAAACAGATCATAGAATATTTTTGGGGGGGACAAAAAGGATCAAGGTATGGAGTGGGAGAAAGCAGCAAAGTCAGAACTCCTGCATCAAAAGCTTCCAAGAAAAATATGAATTGGTTACAGGCCATGGAGGAGCTCAAGAAGGATTTTGAAAATCAAGTAATAGAAGTGGAGGAAAAATTGGGAAGAGAAATGAGAATGATGCAAGAAAATCAGGAAAAGTGAGTCAACAGCCTACTAAAGGAGACCCAAAAATATACTGAAGAAAATAACACCTTAAAAAAATAGACTAAGGGCAGTTAGGTGGCGCAGAGAATAAAGCACCAGCCCTAGAGTCAGGAGGACCCGAGTTCAGTTCTGGCCTCAGACACTTAATACCCACACCAAAAAAAAAAAAAAACTAGCCATATAACCCTGGGCAAGTTACTTAACCCCAATTGCCCTCCAAAAGGCAAGAAAAATAAATAAACTAACTCAAATGACAAAAGAGGTTCAAAAAACCAATGAGGAGAAGAATGCCTTAAAAATCCAAATTTGCCAGATGGAAAAGGAATTTCAAAAACTCACTGAAGAGAATAACTCCTTCAAAATTAGATTGCAGCAACTGGAAGCTAATGAATTTATGAGAAATCAAGATACTATAAAACAGATCCAAACAAATGAAAAAATAGAAGACAATGTGAAATATCTCATTGGAAAAACCACTGACCTGGAAAATAGATTCAGGAGAGATAATTTAAAAATCACTGGACTACCTAAAAGTCATTATCAAAAAAAGAGCCTAGACACCATATTTCAAGAAATTATCAAGGAAAATTGCCCTGATATTCTAGAACCATAGAGCAAAATAGAAATTGAAAGAATTCACAGATTGCCTCTTGAAAAAGATACCAAAAAGAAAACTCCTAGGAATATTATAGTCAAATTCCAGAGTTCCCAGGTGAAGGAAAAAATACCACAAGCAGTCAGGAAGAAAGAATTTGAGTATTGTGGAAACACAATCAGAATAGCATAAGATCTAGCAACCTCTACATTAAGGGATCAAAGGGTTTGGAATATGATATTCTGGAGATCAAAGGAGTTAGAACTAAAACCAAGAATCACCCATCCAGCAACACTGAGTGTAATGCTTCAGGGGAAAATATAGTCTTTCAATGAAATAGAGGATTTTCAAGAATTCTTGACGAAAAAACCAGAGCTGAAGCGAAAATTTGACTTTCAAATACAAGAAGCAAGAGAAGCATAAGAAGATAAATAGGAGAAATCATAAGGAACTTATTAAAGTTGAACTATTTACATTCCTACATGGAAAAATGATAATTGTAATTCATAAGACTTTTCTCAGTATGAATACAGTTGAAGGGAATATATACATACATATATATGTAAACATACATATATGTGTATATATAGGAGGGTGTATGTGTATATAAATAATATGTGAGTGTGGGCATTTGTACGTTCATGTATACATACACAGAGGGCACAGGAGGAGTTGAATATGAAGGGATGGTATTTAAAAAATAAAATTAAATGGTGAAAGAGGAATTTGTTGGGAGAAGGAGAAAGGGAGAGATAGATTAGGGTAAATTAACTCATATAAAAGAGGCAAGAGAAAACTGTTACAATGGAGAGGAAGAGCAGGAAGGTGAAAGGAAATGGGACAACCTGATTCTCATTGAATTGGGCTTAAGGAAGGAATAACATACACACTCAATTGACTATCATACCCTACAGGAAAATAGGGGGGTAGGGGATAAGAGGGAGGATGATAGAAGGGAGGGCAAACTGGGGGAGAGGGTAGTTAGAAGGAAACACTTTTGAAAAGGGAAAAGGGATAGGGTCAAAGGAGAAAATAGAGTAAGTGGGGGCAGGATAGGATGGAGGGAAATATAGTTAGTTTTTCACAATAAACTACTATGGAAATTATTTGGGTAACATGTATGACCTATATTGAATTCCTTATCTTCTCAGTGGTGGGTGGGTGAGGAAGGAAGAAGGGAAAAAATCTGGAACTCAAAGTTTTAAAAACAAATGTTAAAAAAAATTGTTTCTTACATGCAACTGGGAAATAAGATATACAGGCACTGGGGTATAGAAATCTACCTTGTCCTACTAGAAAGTTAGGGAGGTTTTGGGGGAGGATATAAGAGAATAGATTGGGGGAAGGGGTATTAAGTGGGCTTGCTATTTGGAGGTTAGAGTAGGGGAAATATGGGGAGAAAAAAGTGTAACTTAAAATCTTATGGAAATGAATGTTGAAAACTAAAAATAAATAAAAGTTAAAAAAATATATAAAAATTATTTTTTAGAGCTAGAAAAAAATAATAACAAAATTTGTCTGGAAGAACATAAAGGTCCAGAATATCAAGGGAAATAAAGAAATTCAAGGGAAGGTGTCCTAGGAGTACCAGATCTAAAACTGTATTAGAAAGCAGCAATCATCAAAACTATTTGGTATTGGCTAAGAAAAAGAGCGGTAGACTAGTGGAATAGGTTAGGTATACAAGACACAGTAGTCAATTGTTACAGTAATCTACTGTTTGATAAATCCAAATTACTCCAGCTTCTGGGATAAGAACTCACTACTTTTTTAAAAAAACTGTTAGAAAAATTGGAAAATAGTGTGGCAGAAACTAGGCATAGACCAACATCTTACACCATATATGAAAATAAGATCAAAATGGGTACATAATTTAGACATAAAGGGTAAAACTATAAGCAAATTAGGAGAGCAATGAAAACTTTACCTATGAGATCCATGGAGAATGGAAAATTTTATGACCAAACAAGAGACAGAGAACATTATGATACGCAAAATGGATAATCTTAATTACATAAAATTAAAAAGTTTTCGCAGAAACAAAGTCAGTACAACCAAGATTAGAAAGGAAGGTAAAGCTGGGAAACAATTTTTACAGCCAGTATCTCTGATAAAGGCCTCATTTCTAAAATATAGAGAACTGATTCAAATTTATAAGAATACAAGTCATTCCCCAATTGATAAATGGTGAAAGGATATGAACAGGCAGTTTTCAGATGAAGAAATTAAAGGTATCTATAGTCATATGAAAAAAGCCTCAAAATCACTATTGATTAGAGAAATGCAAATCAAAACAACTCTGAAGTATCACATCACACCTCAGATTGGCTAACATGACAAAACAGGGAAATGATAAATGTTGAAGATGTGGGACAATTGGAACACTAATACATTATTGTTGGAGTTGTGAGATAATCCAACCATTCTGGAGAGCAATTCGGAACTATTCCCAAGGAGTTATAAAAATGAACTTATATACCCTTTGTCCCAGTAATACCACTTCTAGGTCTGTATCCCAAAGAGATCACCCAAATGAGAAAAGGACCCATATGCACAAAAATATTCATAGCAGCTCTTTTTGTGGTAATCAAGGGTTGGAAATTGAGGTAATGCCCATCAATTGGGCAATGGATGAACAAGTTGTGGTATATGAATGTAATGGAATTCTACTGTTCCATAAGAAATGATGAGCAGGCAGATTTCAGAAAAAACCTGGAAAGACTTACATGAACTGATCCTGAGTGAAGTGAGCAGAACAAGGAGATCATTGTACACAGTAAAAGTAATGCTATGATTAACTTAGCTCTTCTCAGCAATACAGTGATCCAAGACAATCCCAAAAGACTCATGATGGAAAATGCCATCCACATGTAGAGAAAGAAATATGGAGTCTGAATGCAGATTGAAACTTTATTTTCACTTTTTTTGTAGCTTTTCCCTTTTCTTCTATTTCTTCTTTCACAGCATGACTAATGAAAGATGCTTCCATGATTGAACATGTATAACCTATATCAGATTGCTTGCTATCTTGGGGAGGGGGAAAGGAAGGGAAGGGGGGAGCAAAATTTGGAACTCAACATCTTATAAAAATGAATGCTGAAAACTAAAAAAGAAATCATTTGCAAAACTGAACTAATGCCTGTGCAGAAAAAAAGTGATAATTTAAATGTATTTGAGAACAGCTTTATAGGATACCTTGTTACATAGTTTTCAGGATAGCATAGCAGATTCCCCCCAAGGTCTTTTATCTTTTAACTTTGCTTCAGCTGACAAGCTTTATACTTTGAGCCTTATCAAATAAAGTGTTGAGTGAAAACAAATCCTCGAAGTGCTAACCATGCACACACATGCTCAGACTGGACCCAAGCCCCTGCTGAACATTTTGCAAGCTTCTTCCTTCACAGCAAACCCTTCTCTCGCTTTTCCGTGTGTCTGTGAGGTGATAACTGGAACCCTCCAGCTGTGTTGTTGGAGGTAGGGGGAAGATGGGTGGAGACACAAATTTCCTTACAGGTATCCTCTATGTTGTACAGTTGTTTCAGTTATGTTTGACTTTTTTTTAATATCATTTGGGGTTTTCTTGGCAAAGACATTTCCAGCTCATTTTACAGTTGAGGAAAAAGAGGCAAATCATGTTCACACAGGTAGTAACTATCTAAGGCTGGATTTGAAGTCAGGTCTACCCGACTCTAGGTGCATGGCTCTATCCACTAAGCCACTTAGCTACCCTGCAGGGATCTTAGCTTTTCTCTAATGCACATCTCTAACTGTATAGTTCAGGACTCTATTTAGGACATTTGTACTCTTGGGGCCCCAAAAAGAATTTTAAAGAAAGTAATGAATAGTTCTACAAGTAACATAATATAGTGGAAAGTATACAAGTTTTGGAGCTAGAGAACCTGGGTTCAAATTTTGCCCATGTGACTTACAAATTGTGTGACCTTGGGCAAGTCACTTAATCTTGGTTTCCTCAATGATTAATATAGGGAGTTAGACAAGATGGACTGTAAGGCCCCTTCCAGCTCTGAATCTATTATCCTATGAAAAAATATAAGTCACAGGGGAGGGAAGAGGACGCCATGACTTTCAGTTAAGATCTTTCCATCGTTACCAAATGGAGAAAAGCTAACCCCCAGTCCCAAACTGCAGTGTGATTTAGTTGGAGTTTTTTTATTTGTTTGTTTTGTCTTTTTTTTTTTGGAGGGGGGAAGGCAGGGCAATTGGGGTTAAGTGACTTGCCCAAGGTCACAGAGTTAGCAAGTGTTAAGTGTCTGAGGCAAGATTTGAACTCAGGTCCTCCTGATTTCAGGGCCGGTGCTCTATTTACTTCTCTCCCTAGCTGCCCCCTACAATGAGATTTAGGCCAAAAAGTCGCATTTAACTTGAATACAGGCCAAAGTAATGCTCACTAGGAGTCACGCAGCTAGCAATGCCTCTTGTCCTAGTAGATTCTTTTGAAAATTTTGTTGAATGAATGAATACATTTCTAGTTTCTTATACCTGGAGGTTTTCTCATGGATATGATAAGAAGATGGGTTAAGGGCAAAGGGAGAGTTTCCAGTGAGGCACAGCTCTCTGACAGCTCACCTCAGCAGCTCACCCTCAAGGAGGTCTGATGAGAGATAGTAAAGGTGCCCATACAGTAACATGGTAATGCCCCATTTGGGAAGGAAAACTGCGATGTAGGTGAAATCGATGCTTCCTGCATCTAGCCCTTCATTCCTTTTAATTTTTCCCGTGCTCATACTCTGTGGTACCTCCCTCTCTCCTGGCCTACAACTTCCTGTACCACTAAGCTTTTTCGATACTGACAACATACATACACATCCTTCATCACTTTCCTCCCTTTCTTCAATCAGTACTTAGCACAGTGCCTGGCATATAGTAAGCACTTGATAAATGCCTGCTAGCTAACTTTAATCAAAGTCTGCTTTTGAGAAAGTGCCTGCTAGTCACTTTACCTTGATATGTGTTTAAGTCAATGAGTCAAGGGAGAGGAGGGAGGTATTTACAATTTTTTTTCTCTCTTTTTCCCTCTCTTTCTTTCTCTTTCTCTCTTTCTCCTTCCTCCCTTCCCTCCCTCAACAACTGGTTTTAAAAGTAAAGGAAGGCATTGCCAGGCCATTACCATATCATGCTGTTTTCTCTTTGGCCACAGTATCTGTTTTATACCCTCCTCCACACAAACAGCGGAACTAGGAACTCAATCTCTGAAATAGCTTCAATCTATATTCAGTCAATATCAATTCTTTCTCCAGAAGTGGATAGTATGCTCCATCATTAGTCCTTTGGGATTGTTTTGTATTACCACATCGCCAAGAAGAACCAAGACATTCACAGTTCTTCATCATACAATACTGCTGTTACTCTATACATTCTCCTGGTTCTGCTTACTTCACTGTGCATCAGTTCATGTAAGTCTTTCCATATTTTTTCTGAAATCATTCTGCTTTCCATTTCTTATAGCACAGTAATATTCCATCACAATCATATACCACAGCTTATTTAGCCATTCCTCAATTGATGGGCATCCCTTTGATGTCCTAACCCACTACAAAAAGAACTGCTATAAAAATTTATGTATAAGTGGATCCTTTCCCCTTTTTTTGGATGTCTTTGGGATCTAAACCTAGCAGTGGTGGTTTTTGTTTTTTGTTTTTTGCTTTTTGGAGGGCAATTGGGGTTAAGTAACTTGCCCAAGGTCACATGGCTAGTTTTTGTGTAAAGTGTCTGAGGCTGGATTTGAACTCAGGTCCTCCTGACTGCAGGACCAGTGCTCTATTCACTGTGCCACCTAGCTGCCCCCCAAGCAGTGGTGTTGCTAGATCAAAGAGTATGTACCAGCTCTGCCTCTGTGTCTGTCTTTTTGTCTCTATCTGCCTGTCTGCCTGCTTGTCTGTCTGTCTTTGTGTCTCTCAGTGTTTATCTGTCTCTGTCTCCATTTGTCTGTCTGCCTGTCTCTCTTTTCCTCTCTTCCCCCCTGTGGAATGAAAGACTCTATGCCCCTAGAATAGGAATTTCAGATGTCAACCACATTTTTCTGTAGGTCTGTAGGGACCCTCTTGTAGCTCTTTAAGCCACATCATAAGTAGATGCTATTTTCATCTGTGCTTATGCACAGTGTTGAAATAATGTCAAATAATGATGATGATAAGGACAAAATGGGCCAACAATTTTATTATAACAAGTTATTCCCTGGGGAGTAACATTCCCTGCCCCTTCTTTCCCTCTGTCCCCCTTTGAAAGGGTGTTATTAGGCTAAGAGAAAGTGTGCCAGGGCAGAGGCAGGCCTACCCATGGGCCACTCACTGCACACTGTTTCCTCCACTCTACTGAATTTGGGGCATAGAAATCAGTGATCATAGCCCATAGTGCCAGAAGAAACCTTTTAGTCAAGTTCCTGAGAGTGACAAGAAGTGATTTGACCAAACTCACACAAATAATGACTATCAGCTTCAAATCCAGATTGACTCCAAGGACAGTGTTCATTCTACTGCCCCTTATTGCCTATAACCCAGGCCATAACCCAAGACTAAATGTATACATGAGGTAATCCTAGAGTTTAGGAAAGGGTCTCTGTCCCCAAATATCTCCCCCACCAGCCAATTGCAAGGCCATTCTCTTCTAATTTGGTCATTGTTGTTGTTCAGTCATGTCCAACTCTTCATGACCGCGTTTGGGGCTTTCTTGGCAAAGATACTGGAGTAATTTACCATTTTCTTTTCTGGTTCATTTCAAACTGAGGCAAACAGGGTTAAGTGACTTTCCCAGGGTCTCACAGCTAGCAATTCAAATAGACAGGATTTGAACTTTGGTCTTCCTGACTCAGCACTCTATCCTCTGCACCACCTAACTGCCCTTACTACTATTAGCATGTCACAGTATAGCCAAGGGCTTTAGAATTAAAAAAAAAAAGGATAAGATCCTGCTTCTGACCTTGGGTGATTAGCTTGACTTCTCTGACCCTCAATTTCCTCATTGTCTCAAAATGCTCAAGGACTGGATGAGTCCTAAAGTCTCTTCCAACTTGAACTTGCTATGGCTTGATGGCATTAACAGAACTATGCTCAAAACCCTAGGGGAAAACAGGACTATAAGACCTTATACTGACCCTCAAGATGCTTATAATCTAGCAGGGTAGAAAAACAACACAGAGAGATGCTGTTATTGCTTACTCATGTCCGACTCTTTGTGACCCCATTTGGGGTTTTCTTGGCAAAGATATGAGTAGTTTGCCATTTCTTTTTCCATTTCATTTTACAAAGGAGGAAACTGAGGCAAACAGGATTAAGTGCCTTGCCCAGGGTCACACAGTTAGTATCTGATTCTGGATTTGAACTCAGGTCTTCCTGACTCCAGACCCAGCACTTTATCCACTGAGCCATCTAGCTGCCTCCACACATAGAGATAAGGACTTTCATTTTCATTAGCATCAAAAACTCCCAGATGAGTTAATACCTTCTTCCTGTGAGGTTTAGCACCTTCTTTGCAATATGAAGTCTTAGAAAGTTGCTTAGCACACTGAAAGGTTAAGGATCAGACAGCCTGTGTGTGTCAGAAGTGGGAACTGAACCCAGGTCTTTTCCTAGCTTTGAGGTCACCTCTCTAGCTATTACACAACCTAAGCTTCTCTAAAACAAGAGTAACAAACAGGCTTGCCTTCTAAACCTAATCAAGGAAACTGTCTTTCAGTGGAAGAAAAGAAGTTGGTCCAAGGAGTGAGTCCTCAGACCATCACATATAGCTGAAGATGTCTGCCTGATACTATAAAGATACTGTATTTTCCCCACCATCCATAGTTACAGGAACATGTAACAATAGAGCAAGAATATTCCTTTATTTTTGCCAAAGTTGTAAAGAAAACAAAATATTACAAAGCAACCACAATGTAATGACTCTTTTGGGAAGAGGGGTGTTAAATAGCTGATTATGAACTAAAATTTCAGGATTTTGTTCCAAAAAGGTTTTCTTGAGATTCCATTGGTCTTCCAAAGGAGTGTATGTCACCTTTAAATGCTGGAATTTGGAATGTTGTTTCACAGAGGTCTCTTTTTTTTTTCTTTTTTGAGGGGGGAAGGTAGGGCAATTGGGGTTAAGTGATTTGTCCAAAATCACACGGCTAGTGTTAAGTGTCTGAGGTCAGATTTGAACTTGGATCCTCCTGACTTCAGGGCCGGTGCTCTACTCACTGCTCCACCTAGCCACCCCTCACAGAGGTCTCTTATGGTGCCTGACAACAGCCTACACAATGAAGCCAAGTTGGTGTTTTTTTTTTTTTTAACCTTTGGATAGTTGCTTTTCTGCAAGGCATTACTATGGTTGTAGAAGAAAAAAAAAGACATCCAGAAAAATCAGAGGCAGCTGGGGTTGCAGTAGATGGGGTGCTGGATTTGGAGTTAGGAAGAGCAGAGTTCAAATCCTGGAACCTGTATGACCCTAGGCAAGTCAGTCTGCCTCAGTCTTATCATCTGTAAAAGGGGAATAACAACAGCACTTACTTCTCAGGAATGTTTTGTGAATAAAAAGAGAAAATATTTGTAAAGCGTTTCACCACCTTTAAAGAGCTATAAAAATGCTGGCTAAAATATTTGACCTCAAACACATATTAGCTCTTATCAAAATTATTTCTCTGTTTGTATAGCAGTGAATCTACTCTCTGCTCAACAGGGTGGTAACTGTTCTGTAGCATAATCAGAGCTCAGAAGAGAAAGAAATCCAATGTGGAGAGGACAAATGAGGGAAGAAGGCAGCTACATGATGCAGTGAATAGAGCACTGGCCCTGGAGTCAGGAGGACCTGAGTTCAAATCCGGCCTCAGATACTTAACACAAAAACTAGCCTTGTGACCTTGGGCAAGTAGCTTAACCCCAATTGACCTGTATCCCCACCTCCAAAAAGAAAAAAAAAAGAGAGGAATGAGGAATGACTTCTTAGAGAAAATAGGAAATGAAGAATGAGTTGGAGGATTAGGTTAAGGTAAATGGAAGAAAGAAGATATTCCTGGTGGGAAAAACAGTTGTGAGGTAAGACAGGAAGTAAAAATGAGCATGGAAATTTGAAGAGCCAGGTAGGATCAACCATACAACAAGCATTTATTAAATGCCAGCTGACTACCAGGGGCTCTAGGCATACAAATACAAAAGGGAGATAGCCCCTGTTCTTGAGGAATGTACATCTTAATCGATCAGAACAATCTAGAGCTGGGAGATCATCTAGTTCTACCCCCTCATTCTACAAATAAGAAAACTGAGGCCCAGAGAAGGGACTTGCCCAAAGTCACACTAGTGCTAAGTTGAAGAGCCAAGATTCTAACTCAGATCCTCTGATTCTAGATCCAATGTTCTTGCTCCCATCCTATGCTGCCTTTCAAGATCTCCTGAATGGAATAGCAGCAGCTTCCCAGTTATAGTCATTGCAGCAGTGGCAGTGGAGTTTCCACAAAAGAACTGGAGAATCTGAAAGGGAAAGGAAGAAATGCCCCAGACACAAACATACAGGGGACCTGTTTCTGGCTTGGTCCACAAGTGGGCTAGTTGAGGCTAGAGTCCTTGATACTACCTGCCATTCATTCCTGATCATCACTGGGGCCATCCAGAAGCCAGTTTTGAAGATGAGGGATAAGGGATGGGAGATTCAGGTGATTCTGGCCTCCCTCCCTTTTCAAGATAATGACCAGTTTCACTTTACAAAACAGTGCTTAATCCTAGGAAATAGGAACTGCGAGGCAGGTTCTTTCTTTCTTTCTCCCCCCTCCCCCCATCAAGACACAGAAACCTTTATTTTCTCCCTATACCACAAACTGCCACTGTTAAATAATATTGGATAATTGCACCTGTCGTACTCCCCATATTGTGCCGAGGAAAAATAATTGCTGGTTTTCTGCCTTGCAGTTTAGCTGTGACTCTGTCATTTGACTCAGAGCATGTCATTTTCTCCCATTTTAGACTGTGTACAGTCAAACTGTGTGAAAGGACTCACAGATAGCAGCCCTGTGTGTGTGAGTGGGCGCGGACCTCATTCAGCAATGATTTCTAATTTATACAGCACCGAAAATTCACAGCTATAAATAAACAGTTCTTACTGGCTCTGCTGCCTACTCAAATGCTTTATTAAAAAAAAAAAAAGAGCCAACTCCATTTGGAAGAAAAACAAGATTGTCTGGATGTTGGTGTTGGAGACTTTGGGCCTGGAGAGGCTGGATCCTGGGAGCTGTGCTTAGCCTAGCATTAGCTGCTGGCTGCTTTCTCCCAGGGCCTAATCTCCCTGCTCTTCCCTTAGCCCACCCTGGCTCTCCACGTGCAGCTGAAACGTGTTTGGGGGATTACAGTATGTGAAACTGGCTTCCTGTTATGACAAGTGTTGCAAACGAGTAGGTACAGATGAGCTGAAAATAGCTTGAAAAGAAGATGGCCTTTGGGGGTGGGTGGAGGGGGAAACTGGGTTAATATACTCGGTTCAAGGGAACACAGCCAGACCTAGATCCAGACTCTAAATTGGTTTCATATGAGAGACATAGTGATGTCATGGAAAGTGAATTGACTTTAACATTTGAAGACCTGGGTTTGAATCCCGGCCCTGGACATTTAATATCAGTGAGTCACCTGTGGTTTATTTTATTACTAAGTATGTACATTCACTTAAATAAAAGCCAGCCCATCCTCCACAACACCCTATTATTGAAGATTTAAATTGGTACTTCCTCTCCTGGAGGCAGAAATGCTCTGATATGCTGAAGCTCTGTGAGACTATAGTCCTTTCTGATGTCACAATAGACAGAATTCTTGCCTAGTCTTGCAGCCCTCAGGTTGAACTGAATTCCCAAGACAATGGAGACATGATTAAAAATTTTAGCATCATTCCAGCAATGATGATACTTAGGGCCCACAGGAACAGGGAGAGCTGGAAAGGCATTTGGAGATCATTTGCAGTTGAGGAAGAAAACTGAGCCCTAAAGTCAGGGAGGGGTTTGTAACTTCTTTGTGTACTGGACACCTTGGGCATCTTGATGAAGTCTATATGCCTTCTCAAAATTAAGTATTTAATGCATAAAATAAGATCTAGGATTGTGAAAGAAACCACTTGTATTTAAATATACATTTCTTTCCATCTATATATGTAGGTGCATACACGTGTATATATATAATATATGCTCTTGTACATATATAATATATACATATAGAAATATATGTGTATGTACATATATGTATGTGTGTATACACACACACTCATACACAAAGGTATTAAGGTTAAGAACTCCAGGTCCAGAGAGAGGATAAGTGATGTGTTTAAGGTCACACAGGTGGCTACACTTCAGTTTGGCCAAGATTTAAAGCCAAGTGATCTGATGTCTAATGCAGTGTTCTTTCTATTACAATTATGGAAAGCCACCTTGGAAATTTGTTTTCAGGCATCTTCAGGTTTCTTGTCATATAAAGAAGTGGAAGGGGATGCAGAAGGGACTGATCCTGGCTGGCTGGCAAGAACCATTATTCATCCCCTCCCCTTCCCCTACCCCACTCTGCAAGACCTTTTGACTATATGTTGCAGCTCATCCTGGAACATCTTTCTGCCATGCTCGCCCCCTCCTCCTGTTGCCAAGTCCCTTCCAGGGCCTCTTTCACGGATGGATCAGACTAGCTATGATTTATTCCTCTCAGAGAGTGCCTGTGACTCTCTGGCCCATGCTCCTCTCACCCCCACCCCCACATTCTTGCCAAATGTATATCCCCATTTTCATCTCCTTTTAAGTGTTGTCTTGCCCAATTAGAATGTAAGCTCCTTGAGGAGAGGAACCATCTTTATTTTTTACTTATATTTGTATCCTCAGTGTTTAGCACAGTGCCTAGCACATCGTAGTTAACTTAATATGCTTCTGGTCTTGACTTCTTTTCTCCTTCAAGATTGCCCAGCAAACTCTCACTTGAATAAAACAACAAATCGCAAGGCCCTCATATTATCCCTAGTCCCAGCACCCACCAGGAATGGCCCTAATGACAGGACATCTGTTTCAGTTCTATTTAGCCATCATGGTATATTTAATCTGTGTGCTAACCAACAAGACATTGCTGTCAATGGATACTCAAAAAGACATTAGGAAACTCAAAGCAGATTCTGTGAATATATTTGCTAATCACATCACCATTTCCTTAAGCCATGAGCCTAATGTTTCATATCAAAGCAATCTTGGTCATCATTATAATCAGATTACCTTTCTGCCTAGATTATCTTCCCAAAGATAATGTCTAGCATTTATTTCCTTAAATGATCCTGCCCAAAGTGGAGATCTTCATCATCACCAATATCATTGGAGGCCTTGAGGTTTGCTACCCCAGATGTTGTCTGGCTGATTTTTCCCATATTGGCACGCCTTGCCACTGCACTGTCCCTCTCATTGAATCATTGTCATTCTGGCAGAAGAAAACTGCAGCACCAAAGTCCTTCAGCTCATTTCCTTTCTAGACTGAGAGGAAAAGGGAGCAGCAATCCCTAAATTTAACCAATTTACAGAAGCCCCTGTAGTAATGGTAGACTTCCCTGGTAAGTGAATTTCTCTTTACTCTGACTGGGAAAACAGGTTTTAACCAAAGACCATATTCCCTTTGGAGATCAAGCAAAGGGAATTCAAACTCTGAGTAGACCAGAGTTATGGCTTTGGTATGGCCTATAAACCATAAGGGTCAGTCAAACCACCACCTTTTAAACCTTTCATTTGATATGGTCTATTCACCTACCCCATAGTGGCCCCACAATCTCAACCCCACTTGCAGGTTTTATCTGGCTTAAGAGACACACTGACTTTGCTCACAGAAACAGACAAACAAAAAATTGCCTCCATAACAAAGGATTTAACTCTCAGGTGTTTTACTTCTTCTTCCGGGCACTGGAAAGATCCAGAATCACTTCCTTTTCATGAGCTGTTGTACTCGGTCACCTGCACAGAGAGAGAGGAGAGATGAACTATCAAGGTTTGCCTGCTGAATCTTCTGGAAGAGATGAAGAATCATTACTACCTTGGGTGCAAAGAGGGAAAATGCTTTCCCAAGGCCTATGGAAAAGATCATTAAAATGACTTAAAAATCAAGCTTTATAAGACTTGAAACACATAGGCACCTTTGGACAGTAGTTCTGCATTAATAATAACATTTTTTTTTCTCTTTAGTCTGTTAACTGCCACTTGCTGTTAGCTAGTTAACAAATTCCAGTATTTACCTCCAACAAGCACTGCACATGTAAAATGGGACAGGTGATGAGGGCTGGTGGCTTTGGCAGATGTTTGCACACAGCATGCTAGAAGACACTGAAACTACTGAGGGAAGAAAAATATCATAACAAAGGAGAAAGGGAAGAACATGGACTGATCTCATTATGGGCCATTCCCCTGACCTCTCACCAAATCAATTTGCCTGCCTAGGTGGAGTGTCCTGGAAGATTTATTTATTGTTTTCAAATAGGATTACCACAGGGGAAACTCCTCCTTATGATAAAACTAAGGGATTGTGCTTTTAGAAAAGCTATTTATTCAGACTTGAGGTTTGCAAACCTGCAGTTAAGGATCATAAATCTTCACAGCTTTAAAGTCCTAACCTTGGGGTCCTCTTTGGACCCATAATGCCCTTCTAATGTGTTGCTCCTTTACTTACCATACTTTTTCAGTAAATAAGCTAATTGTGTCATCTGGCAGAGTATCAAAAGGCCTTAGACACTTACTAGCTATGTGACCCTGGGCAAGTCACTTAACCCTGTTTACCTTAATTTCCTCATCTGTAAAATGAGCTGGAGAAGGAAATGGCAAACTACTCCAGTATCTTTGCCAAGAAAACCCCAAATGAGGTCATAAAGAGTTAGACTTGAATGAACAATAACAACCATTTTCTATTTTGTTCTTTCTATTCCCCACCTGCTTTTTGAAGCAACTAGGTGGCAGAGTGGATAGTGTATTGGGCACGCAAACAGGAAGACCTGAGTTCAAATGCTGACTCAGATACTTCCCACCTGTGTGACCTTAGTTTCCTTATCTATAAAATGGGGATAATAGTAGGTCTTGTAGTAGTAGCCTTGCTCAATATTTTTCTCTTTCCTAGTTTTGTTGATGGGTTTTCTTTTAGGATTGCTGTCTTGTTTCTTTACCTAGTCTTGCTCATTGGCTTGAGGACATCCAGTTCATGTCTTTTTTTGTGTCCCCAGTGTTTCCTACAGTGATTAGCACATAGTAGGCATGCAATAAAGGTTTATTGATTGACTGGATTCAGAATCAAATGAGTTAACAAGTACATAGTCCTTATCATCAACTTCATCATCATCATCATCGTCACCAATACTCACACTTTCTATAGCAATCTCTTGATATTAATATGCAGCCATAACCTATGGATAACTTTCATGCTTCAGCCTATTAAGTTTGGGGTGAAGTATTTTCCCTTCTCTCATTAGATTGTAAACTTTTCTGGACCAAAAATAATTCGTTTTCTTTGTAAGTGATCACAGCACTATTTAGAATGCCCTGCATAAACCATAAGGTCATTTGAACAAATGACTAATTCTTTTCCAGGACCTCCTTGTATAATCCAATTGTTCTCAGTTGGATACTCTGGACCAGAATACTCTGTATTCTGCTGCTTTTGGTTAGAAAGCATGGAAAAATAATTGTCCAAATTAGGATGCAACTTGGACAGGAAACATAAGTGCTAAGAGATTTGAGGTCCTTCACAAACATTCATTGAATGTACATCTGACATTCTCAATCAACCATAGCTCCACTGATGCCCCTCCCCTTGCTCTCTCAGGAATCTCTGCTAGAGAATTAAAATGCATGATTTCTATTTGTTTTAGACTCTGATTCACATGATCTTCCATTTCATTCTGTCAGCTCTTCAAGAAACTAAATCATATCTGTCAGTTTACATTCAGTTTGGGGGCTTCAACTTTTGAACACATTCCACTAGGAAAACTGATCACTTGGCTAAAGATTGAGGGGAGAATATACATGAAAGGCATAAAGTTTCGACTCTCTCATATGAGGCTGAGATTCACATTATACCTGTCTGGTCCATAACAGGGGTGGGGAACCTGCAGCCTCATGGCCATATGTGGCCCCCTAGGTTCTCAGGTGTGACCCTTTGAAGAGAGGGCATTGCTTGAGGACCTAGAGGGCCACATGTGGCCTCAAGGCTGCAGGTTCCCCAACCCTGGTCCAGAGTTCAGATCTGGAAGGTACATTGGTGGCCATCTGGTTTGACCCCTTTATTTTAAAGATGAGGAAACCAAAGGCCAAAGAGGTTTAAGTGACTTTTCCAAGGTCACAGAGATAGTAAGGACTAGAGGTGGAATTTAAAGCCAGGACCTCTGGCTTCCATGTGAGGGGAAGGTAATAAGAGTTTACTTCTATGAAAGTGAAAAAAAAAGAAAGACAGGGCTGGATAGAATGAGTAACTGACTAGGTAATGTGATTTCATGGCTATTACAAGGTCCCTGCTCTCCCAAAACATTAAGGAGGAATTAGTTATTGAAGTAGAAAGGATGGGGCCTTCATAGTAAATGATTATTTCATCCTGGAATTTCTGATGGTGAAGGTGTAGAAAGTCAGGTCTAGTCTTAAATGTAGCCTAGAATTTGGGAGAACAGATTTCAAATAGTTCAGAAGAAAGATAGATAATATCCTATGGCCTAAAGTCCAACAGGGGTGGGTCAGTATAGGAGAAAAGCAAAGCACTCAAGAATGAAATTCTGAAAACAAAAAGAGAAACAGTTCTTTGGGAAAAAAGAGGAAATTGAATAAAGAGACCAATGAGGACACACAAGAGTACTCAACTTAGATTAAAAAAAAATAATCATGGAATCATAGAATCATGGAATTCCTGAATTTCAGAACTGGAAAGAGTCTCAGACACCACCTTGTCTAATCCATACCTGAAAAAACAATAACCTCTATTGTACAGCATAGCTAACAAATTATCCCCTAGCTTTTCCTTAAAGGCCCCAAGAAAGGGGGAACCCATTACTTCTCATGGCAGTGCATTTTTCCAATGGTAATTTTATTTATTAGGAAGTTTTTACAGAACTGAATTTTTTTTTTCAAAAAGGGGGATGTGGTACTTGTGAATGATGAACAGTGAACTTGACTTTGATTCATGGCAAAATTATGGAACATATTATTAAAGGGATATTAGTGAACATTTAGAAAAGGAAGTGGTGATTACCCACAACCAGGATGGCTTCATCAAGAATACATTATGCCAGACTAATCTCATTTCCCGTGCCCCCCCTTTTTTCTGGCAAGGGTTACAAGACTGGTAGATCAAGGGAATGCTGTAGCTATTATTGTCCACTGAGAATTTAGTGAAGCATTTGACAAAGATTGGACAAGATTGAGAGACAATGGCCAGACAACAGGATGAATGACCCAATGCTTTGTCATTAATAGTTTAATATTAACTCAGAAAGTTTCTAGTGGACCCATCTAAGTGAGCTATATTTGGCCTTATGTTATGACATTTTAATCAATGATTTGGATAAAGCATAAATGTCATGATTATCAAATTTAAAGATGACACAAAACTTAAAGGAATAGATAATATATTACATGGCATAGCCAAGGTCCAACAACATTTTGAGAGACTAAGAGGTTGAACTGAGCTTAATTCAATGAAAATCTAATAGGAATATTATTGTCTTCCCTATTAGAATGTAAACTCCTTGGGAGTAGGGACTGTCTTGTTTTCTTGTTTTAGTAATCCCAGAGATTAGCATGGTTCTTGGCACGGTATAAATGCTTAATAAATAATTTGTCTCTCTCTCTCTCTCTCTCTCTCTCTCTCTCTCTCTCTCTCTCTCTCTCTCTCTCTCTCTCTCTCTCTCTCTCTCTCTCTCTCTCTCTCTCTCTCTCTCT